>NC_088353.1:12407500-12732500 GCF_036884655.1 Musa acuminata AAA Group | reverse complement strand
ACTAAATTTTGCAATTTGGAATTGTGCACACAGGGTCAAGTGCATACGAGAAGATGGTGTTCGGTTTACCATAGATGGCAAGGGCTTCTTCTACACAGTGCTGATCAGTAATGTGGCAGGTGCTGGTGATGTTACGGCGGTGAAGATAAAGGGGTCAGTGACTGGGTGGCTGCCCATGGGCCGAACCTGGGGCCAGAATTGGCACATCAGTGCTGACCTCAAGGGTCAGGCATTGTCCTTCGAGGTCACCTCCAGCGACGGTGTCACCCTGACCTCCTACAATGTCGCCCCCAAGGACTGGGATTTCGGCAAAACCTATGTCGGCAAGCAATTCCCCTTCTGATGTATCACAATCTTATTATTATAAATTAGCAATTTTCTTGTTGTTGTACTTCTATTGTGGATATACATATTCAAGAAACAAGAGATTAATATGGAGGAGATTAGATTTTATTTGGAATTTATCCCATGCAGAGAGTTCCATTTTTGTATAATTTGTCATGGTATGCTCTTTTGTCATGGTTCTGAGATCTTTTCATTTGTTATGACTGACTTCATAGGATTCGAATTACATCCAAGATAGATGAAACTTAAGTTAAATAAAAAAGCAGGAAGGTGTTTAATGGATTATGTTTTTGGAACTCACTTTTGCTAATAAACTTAATGTTGCTTCCGGATGCCTATCTCTAATATGTATGATGGGATATAAAGTTAAACTAAAATTTTTGTACATGAATAAATACTATCAGATCTAATACGTAGCTAAATTAAATTGAATCACGATAAAATAGAAAACCAAGATATAAATGAAAAATTCCTCCAATCTAAAGAGTAAAAACCATGAGGCAAACTAGAGATAATCCACTATGAGAATAATGAATATACAAATCTCAATCTTTTACCCAAAATCCTAGTAACAATTACAAGAGAATAAATAAGATACAAGGATAATGTCACTGTACACAATATATAAATCCTCCATAAATAATCACAGCAAGAGTCTACTGTAGATTTGATCTAACCTAAGATGAGAACACTACTAGATGATTGAGAACAGTCTCTCTGTATTATCCTCGTTTTCTTCATTTTCTTTATCTTATTTTTCTGTCTTTTTCTCCTCTTCTTTTAATTAAGATGTTGCCAAAATTCTGCCACGTTGTTGCAGTTTTCCTCCTCTTTTTGCAACCACCACTCACCCCCTAATATGAATTAGGGTTAGGTTAAGAGAGTAGGTGGGCTGTGAGCTGTTCAAGCCCACTATGGGCTGAACCATGGCTGTCAGCCGAACAATCTCCCCCTTCAGACCATAAAGGAAGCTGTCCCATGACTCCTCAATGTGAAGCCATGCTGAACAGCTTGTCACGGACAAACTTCTAAACAGGATGTTTGATGTAATGCTTATGTATGTCTGTGTCTTTTGGTATATTCATGCTTTGCACAGCATATAGAGGGACGATCGAAGGCTTAATAGTCCTATTTTAGTTGGGTTTGGTAGCCGCTTTAAGCTTGTAAATAAAGGTTGTGTCATGTGGACACTTGTGAGAGATATTCGATCTGTAGTGGATCATTTTGACCCTTTGTTATACAACTGTTCAGAACTTGTAAAGTCTATTTGTAATTTGCATTATCTAGAAAGTGTTTCATGTTTGCTTGTGGATCTTAAGTGAGGCGCTTTCTCTAACTCGTTTTCTCTTTTGTAGATCCTAGGGGGCCATGGGAGGCTTTGGGGAGGCTGACCTTTATGGACGAACACACAAGGGTACTGCATGACTTAGGCAAAACCAACTAAGTCCGTAACATATGATATCAGAGTAGGACAAGCACTCATAGAAATATTTGGTATGTAAACATGGGGGACCTAGCGGGCCTGTGTTGAGGGCAGTCAGCACACGTACGACCATTTGGGGCAAAATGAGCATGGAGATATAGGGAAAATGAGTCGCTCGGAGGAGCGGGCATCTGAGATTGGCATTCAGAGGAATGACCAACCCTTCGCGCAAGAGGCACCATGAGAACAAGCAAGCTTGGAAGAATGCGGAGTGTACAAAGGTTGGGATGGTTGAGTTTGAGCTATGACTCAACGTTGACAACTATACTTGATAGTAATTAAGGCAAGCAAGACGCTTAGTAAAAGATGAGACCATGCAAGGTGGAATGAGTTGCTCAGCGACCGAAAGAGTTATGTAAAACTCATAGAGGTGAGGGGAATTGCTAACTCGAAGAATTCGGTACTTATGCATGGGCTTGTATGCGGACAATAGAATGTTCGCGGCCATCCCAAGGCGACCGAAACTCGGTGCTATGGAGCATTGAATCTTTCTCTTCGGCATATGAAGGATACGTTTGTAGGAGGCTGAAGTATGCAGCGAGTTCAGCATGTTGCTAGGCCTTGAGTGGTGTAGTGGGGGCTGTATTGACGTGGAGTCGCAATCTAGCAAGTGCATTTGTAGGAGGCAGAACGATGCACAATTTGTTCAGCAAATTGGAGTAGTCCAAGGGGATGGTGGTCTCCGAAACAAAGAGAGATGCTGCTCTAACGGGATAGATGCAGGGTGTCATTCTGACATTGACACTGTACCGGGTGGTACCACCGCCCAGTCTAGCGATATCACTACTTGGGGGCCTATGCTGGGCAGTACCACCACCTGGCACCCTGCTATGGGCGGTACAACCGCCCAAACTGGTTGTAACACCACCTAACACAGTCTCAAAGACTGTGCCACGACGGTGCCACTTTTTGGGGCACTGTTTGGGCCTCTCATTGGGCTCAACACAGTCCTTACATGGGCCTAACTAGCCCATAGTTGGGTTGGCCTAAATCCAAACCCAATTATGTGCTAACTACAATTCCTAAGACATTTGCTAAGCTAAATAAGTCACTATGTCTTAGTTTCTTCCGACGAGCTTCCGGTGATCTTTCGGCGAACTTCCGATGATCTCTCGGCAATATTTCGGTGGACTCCCGGCAAGCTCCTAGACTTCACGACGATCTTCTTTGGTGAGTTCCGATGAGCTTCTCTGGCAAGCTTCGAGACTTCTCGGTTGGTTCCGACAGAACTTTCGACGAACTATCACGGACTTAGTTGGTTTTGCCTAAGTTGTGCGGCACCCTTGCGTGTCCGTCCGCAAAGGTCAGCCTCTCCGAAGCCTCCCATTGTCCCTTAGGACCAACAAAAGAGAGAACGGGTTAGAGAGAACGCCTCAATTGGGATCCACAAGAAAACATATCCGAAAATCACTTCATAGACAATGCAAATTACAAACAGACTTTACAAGCTCTGAACAGTTGCACAATAAAGGGTAAAATGGTCCATTATAGATCAAAAATCTCTCACACGTGTCCACATGACACAACCTTTATTTACAAGCCTAAAGAGGCCACCAACCTAACTAAAATGAGACTATTAAGCCTTCGACCGTCCCTCTACATACTGTACAAGGCATGAACATACCAAAAGACACGGACATACATAAGCATTACATCAAACATCCTGTTTAGAAGTTTGTCCGTGACATTCTCCTCCACTTATTACTTCGACGTCCTCGTCGAAGCCTTTGTGAACATTGCAAATCCTCGCCTTTGTTGAGTCTTCAATCTTTCGCTCTAGCTGTAATGCACCTCTTGACTCCCAGCTACCCTTCGCTGCTGTTTTTGAGTAGTCGAACCTTTGATCTGCCATGCTGCTTCAACTCACCAATGACTCTGACTCTAGTGTGGGGTTGGCTGAGTTGTGTTGATCCTTGTTGATTCCTACGGATCCTCCAAATGAAGGAAAAGACCATCCTTACTGCGCTAGTCTCTCAAATGCCTCATGCTGCTTGAACTGGGTGGATGCTTGTTGGAGCTTTAACGAGCATCATCTCGCAAACTTCTGAAGTTTTGGATCCTTCCTCCACAAAATTTGCTCATTGACTCTTCTTTCACTTAGTTGTCACATTCAAGTAGGTTCGCATCACTTCCGCTTTCGATTGGCATTTCGTTGGGAAATGAAGCAGACGATCTACTCTCAGTAGCACTGATCACCGTTGATGAGGATTTGACAATTATTATCTTCCATTATCTTCGAAGGGTCTTTGAACTTGTGCAGAGCTCCACTATTGGATAGATAAGAGAATTGGGGTACTCGGTTTCACCTATTCTTTTAAGGGTTAAGAAGGCAAAGGTTACTTGACTTCGCCCGCCTCCTCGAGGTTGTACTCCATGCATCGAGCTGGTTACTAGCCTTCGCCTGCTCTTTGCTCACACTTCTGAAGCACTTGAAGTGTTTGCACTCCTTGCATTGAGTTAGTTACTGTGATTCACCTTCTTAATGCCATCGAACTTCTGGAATGCAGGAAGTTTTCACCCCAACTTGGAGTAATTCTCTCATAGGTTTGGTCGCCTCTGGGATTGTACCGTCTTCTCCATCAACCCTGTCGCCTACTCCACTGAGTAGCAAAGGTACAACACCGCGTAATGCCTGCTTCGTTCCTTGGTTATGCACTCTTGCATGACCCGAAGTCCTTCACTTTCGGCTATCTTGATGAGAAGCTCATTGACACCGGTCTTACGAAGTTCCTCGGCCTCTGCCCTTTAGCCTTGTCTCGGTACTTGGAGATTGCCTCTGCATGCTCCACCTCCTCGGCACCTTTCACGACCCAGCGCTCTCCCTCCATGAGAGCAAGGGATCAATGACTTTCACGGAAGTCCCGCCTCTACGGTACCATGGCGCAGCCATGCCCATGGCCCTACTATCTGTCGCCTCGCATCTGCATCCCTTTTCTTCATGATCAGTAGATATGTCTCCGTGGCACTCCTCTAAGTCCACCTCCATTCTAACTGATGCTTGATTTTGGGTAGCTAAGTCCCTCTGGACTCGTCGTCGCTTCCTCGCCCCTTTCGACCCCTTGCTTCAACACCTTTGTGTTCTCCAAGCAGTCTGTTTAGTCGATGGAAAGGTAGACTGCAACTCCCATGCATGGCCTCTGCCATCATGTTGTAGGGTTTGCACCGATTCTGTTCTCCTTAGCTTCCTTGGTAGCAACGTTCGCTTACTCAACCTTGTCCTCTGACTTGTCGGGCTCCCTTAAGCGAATATGAGCTCTGGAGCAGTCCAACTCTCTAGCTGCTTTGATCATACCTTTGTATGATCAACTCTCCAAGCGAATATGATCATACTTGCATTCGAACTTTTCCCTTGGTGGAACCCAGCCCCCATATGCTGATGACCAAGGTTTTCATCCGATGCAAAATTCGATGCACGCACGAAAGACCCGCCTCTGCTATACCATGGCCTTCACTCCTTGAATCCATAGCCCTTCTTGCCGTCGTGTTGTTCACCAAAGTGGAGCTTCCAGTAGCTCCTGATCATGCCTCCGTATGATCTAGTCCTGCACAGGACTAGATTGTGTGTATCGTATTGCCATGAACTGTTCCACCATGATCCGCTGCACCATGTCCCCTCCTGGTGACATCTCTATTGCATTCTGATCCTTGTGGGATAAACTCGAATTGTGAACCCTTCATGTGTGGCCTCTGCCAATACATCGCAGGGTCTCTTCCACCTTCGATTTTGTTCACTCCTTTGGCAATCGACCTTCATCCACCCACTCTTGGGTCACACCTAGATGAAGCACCGCTCTAGGACAGTCCATCGCCTAGTATCTCCCGAAGTCCCCCGACTTCGCTGTAATTAGTTTCCCATTATCTGGATCCTAGGCCTTTGCCCCTACCAGCACAATCTCCGCTACGCACTGCTTCCTTTATAGCAACTTGAATGACAACACTGTGGCATATTCTTCAAGAGTACCCGCCTCTGCGTCCTCTTGCCCCGTGCTAAGGCCTTCTGAACCCAACTTCATCTCCGCAAATTGAGTCGCCTTAGTTCCTCCATCAAATGCTTTTCTGAGATAAGGTGCATGTGCCCAGAAGCTCCCTTCGTCTTTGGCACCATGCAAGATGAGTCTGCTCCGTCAGAATGAAGGACCCATGGAACAACATGATCCTACTCTTGCCTTTGCAATAGTTCATGTCCTTGACCTCTGTCTAAGGAAAGCACTGTGCCTCTGCTCCATGTTCCAACTTCTATGTTGGCTCCCTTCATGCGGCTTGAGTACTTCGCCAAGTTACACCCAGGTTACTCCGCTCCTCATTTTTGCATTGAGTTGATGGTGGCCCTCGTGCCCACCATTCCACGGGTCAGCCCTCCCTTAAGTCCGATCTCCATATCGACTCCAAGTGTGTCTTCATTTGTGTTGCTTTGGGTCGCTCCCCCACTTGATCTCGCAATGCATCCACCAATGCATTCTCTCAAGCGAGATCATGCGACGACTCCTCACCGCTTGCTCAATCCATTGAGCTTCGTGAAGTTGTTGTTTGTTGAGGCACTCCTCCTCAACATGTGAGGTCCGTCCCACATGATTCTCCCTTTGGAGAGCCAGGACTTATCCCTCCTGGATAACTATCCCATTTGGGTAACATCTCTCTTCATTTCGGAGACCACCACCCCCTTGGACTACTCTGATCTGCTGAACAAACTATGCATTGTTCTGCCTCCTGCAAACGCACTTGCTAGATTGCGACTCCACGTCAATACAGCCCCCGCTGCACCACTCAAGGCCTAGCAACATGTTGAACTCATTGCACACTTCAACCTCCTACGGACGTATCCTTTACATGTCGAAGAGAAAGTTTCAATGCTCCATGGCGCCGAGTTTCGATCGCCTTGGGATGGCCGCGAACATTCCATCGTCCACATACAAGCCCATGTATAAGTACCGAATTCTTTGAGTTAGCAATTCCCCTCACCTCTGTGAGCTTTGCACAACTCTTACGGTCGCTAAGCAACTCATTCCACCTTGCATGGTCTCATCTTTTACCAAGCGCCTCGCTTGCCTTGAGCACCATCAAGTATTGTTGTCAACGTTGAGCCGTAGCTTAAACTCAACCATCCCAACCTTTGTGCGCTCCACATTCTTCCAGGCTTATCTGTTCTCGTGGTGCCTCTTGCGCGAAGGGTTGGCCATTCCTCTGAATGTTAATCTCAGATGCCCGCTCCTCCGAACGACTCATTTTCCCTACATCTCCATGCCCGTTTACCCCAAATAGTCACGTGTGTGCTGACTGCCCTCAATGCAGCCCCGCTAGGTCCCCCACATTTGCGTGTTAAGTGTTTCTATGAGTGCTTGTCCCGCTCTGATACCATCTATCACGGACTTAGCTGGTTTTGCCTAAGTCGTGCGGCACCCTTGCGTGTCCGTCTGCAAAGGTCAGCCTCCCATTGTCCCTTAGGACCAACAAAAGAGAGAACGCCTCAATCGGGATCCACAAGCAAACATATTTGAAAAACACTTCATAGACAATGCAAATTACAAACAAACTTTACAAGCTCTGAACAGTTGCACAACAAAGGGTAAAATGGTCCATTATAGATCAAAAATCTCTCACACGTGTCCACATGACACAACCTTTATTTACAAGCCTAAAGAGGCCACTAACCTAACTAAAATGAGACTATTAAGCCTTCGGTCGTCCCTCTATATGCTGTACAAGGCATGAATATACCAAAAGACACGGACATACATAAGCATTACATCAAACATCCTGTTTAGAAGTTTGTCCGTGACAGAACGTCGGGGCTTTTGACGAATTCTCGAACTCCCAACGAAATCGCGTCCTTGACTCCGGGACTACATTTTGCTTCATGCCTTGCTATCATAGTTAATTATGCACATGTAAAACATACTTCGATCTAGACAATTAATACTAAGCATTAATCATGTTGTCCAGCATGTCATTGGTCTCTCGACGCTTCGTTCGATTCTTCGGCGCATCATCCTCTCTTACGGCCTATTACCCAATCGGCCAGTTGACTCCGCAACTCCGATATCCTTAGCGCAATATCTGCTCTTCTTGGCCCGATGCCCGAATCCATTGCTCGAAGCTTTCTATCGATACGTCGATCGATCCACTAGCTCGACGTCTAATCTTCTGACATGTTTCCCCCGGCACAACATGATTCTTTTTTCTTTAATTGTCTTATCCTGATCGAAGCATCCTACGTCACTCAAAACGCAGATCAAATCATAAAAACTATCAATTGGTTTTATCATCAAAATATGAGATTCAACAATCTCCCCCTTTTTGATGATGACAACTAATTGATGACGGAGTTAACTAAACTCTCGGAGTTTAAACAAACTCCCCTTATCAATATATCATATTGATAGAACCTTGAATTCAAGCTCAATTCAAGTCCTTGTAAATTTCATCATGAATATTTACAATACGTCATCATATATAACATGATCATACTTCTCCCTTTTTGTCATCAACAAAAAGGAGAAGTACCACTATCAAGTGTTTGGGATATACAAGTTCAAATCATTACATAAATAAAAACATAATATCATGTTTTATCATCATGCAATTTGAAGCTAGAAAATTTAGCAAGTGTTACATCATGCAACCTATCAAGTTTTAGATATGCAAGGTAATAAGATAGCAAGTTTACAATACATAAGCTAGCAAAAATTTTACAACATTTTAGAACATGCAAGCTAGCAATAATTAAAGATGTGCAAGTTTAGCATGTTTGCATTTCTTGAGATAGCAACTTTTTGCTTCTCTATAGATTACAAGCTAGCAATTTTTATGATATGCAAGTTTTATAATATACAGCTAGCATATTTGTTCATCTCCTACTACATACATAATCACTAAATCATCATTTAATTTTGAAGATATGCAAGATTGTAAATTTTGTAAGTTTACATTTTTGCTTCTTAAGATAGGTAAGATAGCACTTCTTTCTCCATGCAATTTGCAAGCTAACAAATTAGAGATATTCAAGAAAGCAACTATTACTTCTTGGAATAAGCAAGTTAGCATTCTTTGCTTCTCTTTTGAGATGAGCAAACTAGCATGTTTTTGCACTCTTCTGAATTGTGCAAGCTAGTAAATTTGGTTTCTAGCAAGTTTTGCTCCCGCTTTGTCATTGTCAAAAAGAAGGGAAGAATATAATTTTATATCTCTTTATCCCTTTACATCAATTTCTAAATCATGACAAAGGTAGGTATCAATCTTATTTGTGCATCATTATATTTTCAAATTAAAACATGCACAATTTCAAAACCTTGCATTTCATTTTTCATGCACGATATCGAAAAATAAATCAATCATCATTATGAGCATATAATACATGATACTAAAATATTAAAATTTTTAAACATTTATCAACATTTTAATCATGATACCAAACATTCATTATTTAAAGCATTCATGATACGCATCATATCATTATAATAAAAAGCATAAGTATTACATGCATCATACCAAATCATCATATATATTTTCAAAATATATAAAATCATCATTATATGTATGATTACAAATCATCATTCATATTATTCTAATCATTATTGTAATCATCACTATAACTCATCATGCACAAAATATAAAATCATCTAACATGATACAAACATTTATTTTCAAAATATTCATCATTATTTTCTCCCCCTTTGTCATAGGTAAAGAGGGGAATAAAAATATAATAGTGCAATTCATTTCCATTTTCATCAATTTTTAAATCATCACATAAATAATAACAAGAGAAATTTTAGTGATGAGATATACTTCATGAATACAAGGAATTATACATAAAAATCATATCATGAGAGATAAAATATCAAAGATCATGAAGATAAATCATGAGTATCAAAAGACATATTATGATTCTTTTTGGATAACTTAAATAGTGAAAAGAAAGAATCATAGTAGATAATCTTGATTAGTAAGAAAAATTTTTAAGTTAAAATTCTGAGAATTCAAGAGAAACCATGATTCATTTTAGCAAATCTCCTCTTAAATAAATAATAAAAATAATTCTTAGAAGATCATGATATAGATAGAATTCATTCAATCTTGTAGGAGAATAAGATCTCAATTCATGCATATGAAATCTCAAGTTTTAAATCTCAAAAAATCAAGATAAATCTCATTCAAATTCAAATCATCAAATCAAAATCATTTTCAAGAGATTCATAAAAAGGACATAAAAAGATTCATTAATCACTCTTTTTTAGAAAAATGGTAGGAGTTCAAAATCAAGATGATGATTCATAAAAAATATCATAAGTTATAATCAAGAGAAAAATCATCATTTTTTCTCAATCATTCAACTTGTCAAATCAAAACATATATCATTGTTTAAAATGAAAGTGCAAGATTTATCATAAATATCATCAAGATCAATAAATCATAAAAATCATCATGTATAACATTAAAATCTCATGCATAAAATCGTGAATCATAGTATCAAAACATTTAATGTTTTTATTACATCATTATGCATCATTAAATATACAAATGCATGCATCATTTTTAAAACCGAAAAAGTAACTTTCATTACGGCAAAAATCGATAATCCATAATTCACAAGAATCATCATAGATAATTTTCAAATATAAATTTATTAAGCATGATCTCAAATTATATTATTTCATCAAGCATGATTTCATATTTTCAATCAAAATCATTTTGTTTATTTTTCATAATATTTATATTTTTTATGATTATTTTTAAAATCATTAGAAAGGTAAGCATGATCCAATTTTATTTTTGCATTTTCATTAAGCATGCAATTCAAAAAAAATATTTAATTTTCTTAATCTAAATTAAAACTAAATTAAAAATAAGTCATGAGA
Source organism: Musa acuminata AAA Group (assembly GCF_036884655.1). Lineage (NCBI taxonomy): Eukaryota > Viridiplantae > Streptophyta > Magnoliopsida > Zingiberales > Musaceae > Musa > Musa acuminata. The sequence goes on along the minus strand of NC_088353.1, from coordinate 12,721,817 downwards.
AGCATTATGTAATTTCAAAATAAACTAAAGGCATTTTGATTACCTCATCGTCGAAAGTCGTTAAGGCATAGTTTGCTACCTCGCCTTTGTTGATTTTCTCCTCGTCTTCAGTTGAGCTTGATTCGTCCAAGATTGCTTCCTTCTGTTAGGATCGAGAGCACTAAGAGGGGGGGGGTGAATTAGTGCAGCGGAAATCTTACAATGATTAAAAACCGAAAGCTGCGTTCGTTCAAAAACTGTTATGATGCAAAAGCAAATTCTCAGTTTGTATCTAAGTGCAGTTTGCGTCTAAGCGCAGATTGCGTCTAAGCGCAGTTTTGCGTCTAAGCGCAGTTTACGTCTACACTCAGATTTGCAGAATCAAACGTATAAACTGCAAAGAAGCTTGTTCGTAAAAGCACGGAAGACAGTTCTGCAGAATCAAACGTAAACGTAAACAGTAACGTATGAAAATACGAATTTACGTCTGAATGCAGATTCGGAAGAACAGCACTTAGAACTTGTTCGTGAAAGCGCAGAGAGAAGTAGTAATGAGGGAGGTTTGCAGTAATGATAAAGTGCTCGAAAATAAACGCAAACCAGAGATTTAGAGTGGTTCGGTCAGCCTTGACCTACTCCACTTTTGGCTTCCTCCACCGACGAGGTTGCCGACGTCAACTAGGTGCCTTCCTTCAATGGGCGAAGGCCAAACTGCCCTTTTACAATTTCTCTCCTTTTGACAGGCTCAGGAGACAACCTTTACAGACCTTTCTCTCCTCACTTTACAACTGAAAACTTGAAGAACAGAAGGAGGAGACTTAAAGGCTTTACAACACTTTTGAGCTCGTAGAATCACAGAAAAGATCAAGATTTCGGTGTAGGTCTGTATCTTTTCAGTGCTGAATGGGTGGGGTATTTATAGGCCCCAACCCAATTCAAAATTCGAGCTCAAAACGATCAAATCGATCAAATCCCAGAATTCTGGGATCAGGCGGTTGCACCTCTCAACTGGAGAGGTGGCACCGCCTGGCAGAGCTCGAAGACTGAGCTCAGCCGATTGCTCTTCTCTGCCAGAGCTCGAAGACTGAGCTCGATGGTTGCATCACCTGGCAGAGCTCGAAGACTGAGCTTGGTGGTTGCATCACCTGGCAGAGCTCGAAATCTGAGCTCGGTGGTTGCATCACCTGGGAGAGCTCGAAACTGAGCTCAGGCTGATGCACCTCTCTGCCAGAGCTCGAAGACTGAGCTTGGTGAATGCATCACTTGGCAGAGCTCGAGACTTAGCTCAGGCTGATGCACCTCTCTGCTAGAGCTCGAAGACTGAGCTCGGTGGTTGCATCGCCTGGCAGAGCTCGGAACTTGAGCTCTGGCGGTGCAACCTCCTGGCTGGGGCGGTTGCACCTCCCAACCCCACAGCCCAGGCGGTTGCACCTCCTGGCTGGGGCGGTTGCACCTCCTGGTGCAATCTGGGTCCAAATGGTTCACTCCATTCGGCCCACTTTGAATCTTTTCAGGGGCCCAATTGCCCCAAGATTAAGCTAATGGGATCACCTCCCATTTTCATGCTTAATCATCATGCTAACTACGATTAACTCTAAGACAACTTCTGCAGCTTTGCTCCGATGCGTCAATCGCTTCTTCCGGCGAGTTTCCGGCTAACTTCCGTCGATCAACCGATAACCCTCGGTGATCCTTCTGTGGACATCCGGCATACTCCTGGACTTTGCGACGATCCACTTGGCGAGTTCCGACGAGCTTCGCTTGGCAAGCTTCTGGACTTCTCGGATCTGTTCTCTCTGAACCTCCGACGACCGTCCGAACTTCCGTCGAACTCTCGAACTCCCAACGTGATCATGATCTTGACTCTGGCGCAACACCTGCTGCTTGTCTTACTCTTATCGTAGTTAATCCTGCACACCAAAACAAAAACTTCGATCGAGACAATTAGTTTTAAGCAATTAACCAAGTTGTCCGGCATGTCATTGGTCTCTCGACGCTTCGTCCGATTCTTCGGCGCATCATCCTCTTCTGCAGCCTATTGCCCAATCGGGCAGTCGACTCCGCAACTCCGATATCCTTGGCACAATACCCGCTCTTCTTGGCCCGATGCCCGAGTCCACGGCCCGAAGCCTTCTGTCGATACGCCGACCGATCCACCGGCCCGACGTCCAATCTTCTGACATGTTCCTTCGGCACAACATGATTATCCTGCTTTAATTGTCTCATCCTGATCGAAGCATCCTGCGTCACTCAAAACGCAGATTAAATCATAAACATATATCAAGTAGTTTCATCATCAAAATACGAGATTCAACAATCTCCCCCTTTTTGATGATGACAACCACTTGATGACGGAGTTAAACTTAACTCCCGGAGTTTAAACAAACTCCCCCTATCAATATGCCATATTGATAGAACCTTGAATTCAAACTGAATTCAAGTCATTGCAATATTCATCATGAATACTTGCAACACGTCAACATGAACTTATGCATAAACTTATGCATCACATGTCATGTCAACATACTTTCATCAACATACTTCTCCCCCTTTGTCATCAACAAAAAGGAGAAGTATCACAATCAAGTGTTTGTGTGTGATATTGGTTCAACTCTTTGCATGAAAATCATAATATCAAGTTTTATCATCATGCAATCTTGGAGCTAGAAGATTTAGCAAGTGTTACATCATGCTTAGAACATTCATGCTATCAAGTTTTAGATATGCAAGTTTTATAGCATATAAGATAGCACTTTTGGTAATGTTCAAGATAGCAAGTTCTATATTATGCAAGCTAGCAAATTAGAGATGTTCAAGAAGGCAACTCTTGCTTCTTGAAAATTTTGCTCATTTTGCTAGATGCGCAAGTTAGCATTTTTGCCTCGAGATAGGCAAGATAGCACATTTTCTTCTTTTGAGATAGCAACTTTTTGCTTCTCTTTAGACCAACAAGCTAGCAATTTTTATGATATACAAGTTTCACAATATATAAGCTAGCAAAAATTTCGAAAGCAAATGCAAGATAAATTTCTTGTGTAAGCTCATGATTCTTGCTTCCTATTGTCATGTGCAAATTGCAAGTTTTGCTTCTTGAGATATTCAAGATAGTGATGTTCAAGAAGACAATTTTTCTTCTTGAAATAAGCAAGTTAGCAATCTTTGCTTCTTAAAATAGGCAAGCTCGCAATCAAGTTTTTGCATCTTCTTGACTTGTACAAGCTAGCTATCTCCCCCTTTGTCATTGTAAAAAAGAAAGAGAGAATACAGTTTTGTAATTCTCTTTTCCTTTTAGAACGATTTCAAAATCATGACAAATGATGAATAATCAAGTTATGAATGTCAAGACAATTTTTCATCATGAATATTTTATCATTGCATGCATCATTATCATAAGTTGAAGTATTAGATGCATGATATCATATCACCATTCATAATTACATTAATGTTTCATATCATGATGGTATCAATTTTGTCAAATTATATCCTACCATGCATGATCAAAACTTCTCCCCATTTTATCATTGAAAACAAGAAGAAAGTAGGGGGTAGAGCATAAAAGTGTTAAATATTTCAATCATTTCAAGGCATTTAAGGAATTTTTGAAACATAGGAGAATGATTAATTTAAGCATACAATGTTTCAATCCAATTCAAGTCATGAATATCAATGCTTTCATATTGTGAGTATCAATTCATGAATACCACAAGATATTATTTGTGACTTCAATTTTGCAACATGAAGATTATGATTTAGATAAAACTTATTCAAATCAAATCATTAACTTGAAATTCATAATCAAGTCATTAAAATTAATTTCGAGATTCACAAAATATCATGAAATCATTAATCTCGATCAGATGGGAAAAGCATTTTTTAAGAGATTCTTTTTTTGTCTAAGCATGCCTTAGTCTTTATATGCCAAATTAAGATAAGCATTAAAGTTCAAGACATAAGGCAAAGAAATCTTGTATTATGAAATATATGATATCAAGGCTCATGATTCATTCGAAAAGATATAGTACAAAGAGCATCTTGAAACATTCTTATCAAGATCACATTTTAAAATATTCCAAGTTTCAAGATATCAATATGACACTTCATTGAATTGCATTTCATTTGAAGAACTCCTTTTTGATAAATGTAGGGAGCATAATGAACGATCTTGATTTATAAAGAGCTTCATGTTATCAAGATCACGATTTTAATAATTATTCTCTTTAGCAAAGAATCACAAAAGCACTTTATTTTTGCATAAGAAATCACATTGTGTTATGATTTATAAATTCTTTTTCTGCACACGAATCATAGGAAATATGAATGTGAAACAAATCTTTGCAAGCAAAAACACTATCATTCATATTTCAAGATGGAGTTTATAAGCATGAATCATTTCATCAAATTTATTTTAGAAAAATATTTTTCATAAGTGTATGAGAAAATCCGATTGTTAGGATACCAATTGTTAATTGACTCCGAAAATGAAATTAACACTTTCATATATTCAAACATGATTTTTGCTGTAGATCTTGAAATTAAGTCAAGAAGATCAAACAAGCTTATGATCATGGATAACTTAAAATCACATGCATAAAATTGTTAATAACCATTTCATATTACATTTTTATGCATTACTTTAAATCAAACGTGATTTCATTCAACAATGTTAATCAAACATGATACACATTATTACTTCTTAACCATGATCAAAATCATTTTGTTTGTTTATCATAAAATATGCAATATTATTTTCGAAATTATCAGCATGATCATAATTTTCGTATTTTTTTTTTTTTTAAACATGTAATTTTCAAGAAAATTAGTTCTAAACTAAAAAAGAAAATATATCATGAAAGCATCAAGTAATTTCAAAATAAACCAAAGGCATTTTAATTACCTCAATGTCGTAAGCTAGTAAGGCGTAGTTTGCCGCCTCGCTTTTGTTGACTTTCTCGTCTTTAGATGAGCTCGATTCATCCCAATTTTTGTTCTTCTTCTTGCGTTTAAAGCAAGTAGTTCCATTCTTTTTGCTTTTTAATTTTCGTTTCATTTGTAGTTTAAGTTCACCGTTACTTGAGCTTATGCTCGAGTGGTCTTTAAATGTTCTATGTCCCAAATCCTTCCTGTTCTTTGGAAGGTTGGTTTGTTCATCATTGTCCTCATCACTTGAGTCATCGCTCAAGTGGCATTCATTTGTCCAGAGTTCCAAATCCTTCCTGTTCTTTGGAAGGTGGTTCTCAAGTTCTTCACGTGCATTGCACGTCATTTCATATGTGATCAATGAACCAATTAGTTCTTCAAGTGGAAAATGGTTCAAGTTTTTCGATTCTTGAATAGCAGTTACTTTTGAATCCCAAGTTTTAGAAAGTGAGCGCAAAACTTTGTTAACGAGTTCAAAATCCGAAAAGATTTTACCAAGTGATTTTAAACCATTGACGACATCCGTAAAACGGGTGTACATGTCAACAACGGTTTCGCTTGGTTTCATATGAAAAAGCTCGAAATCAAGCAGTAGAATATTAACTTTCGAGTCTTTGACTCTACTAGTTCCCTCGTGCGTGATTTCAAGAGTGTGCCAAATATCGAAAGCCGTTTCACACGTAGAAATCCGATTGAACTCATTTTTGTCCAATGCGCAAAATAAGGCATTCATAGCCTTTGCGTTTAACGAAAAATTCTTCTTCTCCAAAACCGACCATTCGTTCATCGGTTTGGAGGGAAGTTGAAAACCGTTTTCAATGATATTCCATAAATCCAGATTTAGAGAAATTAAGAAAACTCTCATTCGAGTTTTCCAATAAGTGTAGTCCAATCCGTTAAAGAACGGTGGACGAAAGACCGAACAGCCCTCTTGAAAAGTCATTTCTCTCGGGTGTAAATCCGAAATGAGAAATACCCCGCTCTGATACCAATTGTTAGGATCGAGAGCACTAAGAGGGGGGGGGGTGAATTAGTGCAGCGGAAATCTTACAATGATTAAAAACCAAAAGCTGCGTTCATTCAAAAACTGTTATGATGCAAAAGCAAATTCTCAGTTTGTATCTAAGTGCAGTTTGCGTCTAAGCGCAGATTGCGTCTAAGCGCAGTTTTGCGTCTAAGCGCAGTTTACGTCTACACTCAGATTTACGTCTTAAACTCAGATTTACGTCTAAACGCAGATTTACGTCTAAACGCAGTTTTACGTCTAAACGCAGTTTTACGTCTAGACGCAGATTTACGTCTAAACTTTGAAACTTGTTTGTATACTCGCAGAAGGCAGTATGCAGTTGGAATCAAGACGTAAACGTGAACTGAGATCTGATGATTGAGCAAGGAAAGCCGATTTACGTCTGAATGCAGTTTTACGTCTAAATGCTGAAACTCGTTCGTAAGATCGTAGAGGAAAGTTTGCAGTTATCAATAGGATCAAAATGTAAGTATAAACTGCAAAGAAGCTTGTTCGTAAAAGCACGAAAGACAGTTCTGCAGAATCAAACGTAAACGTAAACAGTAACGTATGAAAATACGAATTTACGTCTGAATGCAGATTCGGAAGAACAGCACTTAGAACTTGTTCGTGAAAGCGCAGAGAGCAGTAGTAATGAGGGAGGTTTGCAGTAATGATAAAGTGCTCGAAAATAAACGCAAACCAGAGATTTAGAGTGGTTCGGTCAGCCTTGACCTACTCCACTTTTGGCTTCCTCCACCGACGAGGTTGCCGACGTCAACTAGGTGCCTTCCTTCAATGGGCGAAGGCCAAACTGCCCTTTTACAATTTCTCTCCTTTTGACAGGCTCAGGAGACAACCTTTACAGACCTTTCTCTCCTCACTTTACAACTAAAAACTTGAAGAACAGAAGGAGGAGACTTAAAGGCTTTACAACACTTTTGAGCTCTTAGAATCACAGAAAAGATCAAGATTTCGGTGTAGGTCTGTATCTTTTCAGTGCTGAATGGGTGGGGTATTTATAGGCCCCAACCCAATTCAAAATTCGAGCTCAAAACGATCAAATCGATCAAATCCCAGAATTCTGGGATCAGGCGGTTGCACCTCTCAACTGGAGAGGTGGCACCGCCTGGCAGAGCTCGAAGACTGAGCTCAGCCGATTGCTCTTCTCTGCCAGAGCTTGAAGACTGAGCTCGATGGTTGCATCACCTGGCAGAGCTCGAAGACTGAGCTTGGTGGTTGCATCACCTGGCAGAGCTCGAAATCTGAGCTCGGTGGTTGCATCACCTGGGAGAGCTCGAAACTGAGCTCAGGCTGATGCACCTCTCTGCCAGAGCTCGAAGACTGAGCTTGGTGAATGTATCACCTGGCAGAGCTCGAGACTTAGCTCAGGCTGATGCACCTCTCTGCCAGAGCTCGAAGACTGAGCTCGGTGGTTGCATCGCCTGGCAGAGCTCGGAACTTGAGCTCTGGCGGTGCAACCTCTTGGCTGGGGCGGTTGCACCTCCCAACCCCACAGCCCAGGCGGTTGCACCTCCTGGCTGGGGCGGTTGCACCTCCCAACCCCACAGCCCAGGCGGTTGCACCTCCTGGCTGGGGCGGTTGCACCTCCTGGTGCAATCTGGGTCCGAATGGTTCACTCCATTCGGCCCACTTTGAATCTTTTCAGGGGCCCAATTGCCCCAAGATTAAGCTAATGGGATCACCTCCCATTTTCATGCTTAATCATCATGCTAACTACGATTAACTCTAAGACAACTTCTGCAGCTTTGCTCCGATGCGTTAATCGCTTCTTCCGGCGAGTTTCCAGCTAACTTCCGTCGATCAACCGATAACCCTCGGTGATCCTTCTGCGGACATCCGGCATACTCCTGGACTTTGCGACGATCCACTTGGCGAGTTCCGACGAGCTTCGCTTGGCAAGCTTCTGGACTTCTCGGATCTGTTCTCTCTGAACCTCCGACGACCGTCCGAACTTCCGTCGAACTCTCGAACTCCCAACGTGATCATGATCTTGACTCCGGCGCAACACCTGCTGCTTGTCTTACTCTTATCGTAGTTAATCCTGCACACCAAAACAAAAACTTCGATCGAGACAATTAGTTCTAAGCAATTAACCAAGTTGTCCGGCATGTCATTGGTCTCTCGACGCTTCGTCCGATTCTTCGGCGCATCGTCCTCTTCTGCAGCCTATTGCCCAATCGGGCAGTCGACTCCGCAACTCCGATATCCTTGGCACAATACCCGCTCTTCTTGGCCCGATGCCCGAGTCCACGGCCCGAAGCCTTCTGTCGATACGCCGACCGATCCACCGGCCCGACGTCCAATCTTCTGACATGTTCCTTCGGCACAACATGATTATCCTGCTTTAATTGTCTCATCCTGATCGAAGCATCCTGCGTCACTCAAAACGCAGATTAAATCATAAACATATATCAAGTAGTTTCATCATCAAAATACGAGATTCAACACCTTCTTCTTACGTTCATGGCAAGCAGTTACATTCTTTTTGTTCTTTAATTTTTGTTTCATTAACTTTTTAAATTTCATGAGTAGTTCAAGTTCACCATCACTTGAGCTTATGCTTGAGTGGTCTTCAATTGTTCTAAGTTCGAAATCCTTCACGTTCTTTGGAAGGTGGTTCTCATATTCATCAAGTACCACATTTGTCATTTCATAGGTCATCAAATACCCAATTAGTTCTTCAAGTGGTAGGTTGTTTAAGTTTCTAGCCTCTTGTATTATAGTTACTTTCGAATCCTAACTCTTATTAAGAGAACATAAAATTTTGTTTACAAGTTCAAAATCTGAGAAACTTTTATCAAGTGCTTTTAAACCATTGATGACATCCGTAAAACGGGTGTACATGTCTTCAATGGTTTCACTTGGTTTCATATGAAACAGTTCAAAATCGTACATCAAAAAATTAACTTTAGAATCCTTAACACTACTTGTGCCTACATTTGTGGTTTTAAGAATGTGCCAAATTCGAAAGTCGTTTCGTACAAAGAAACCCGATTAAAGTCAGTTTTATCTAAGGCGCAAAATAGAGCATTCATAGCTCTAGCATTTAAAGAAAATGTCTTCTTCTCCAAATCATTCCAATCTTTCATTGGAAGAGAAAACCTTTTAAAACTGGATTCGACAATGTTCCATAAGTTCAAATCCAAAGAAAGTAAGTAAACTTTCATTTGAGTTTTCCAATATGTGTAGTCCATCCCATTGAAAAAGGGAGGATGAATGAGAGAGTGACCCTCTTGAAAGCTGAAAAGAGCCATTTCTCTTTGGTGTTAAACAAACTGAGAAATCACGAGGCTCTGATACCAATTGTTAGGAACGGGGTCGACACTAAGAGGGGGGGTGAATTAGTGCAATAGTAAAATAATGTTGGTTTAAAAACTTTCATACGATAAAATTCGTTTCCGACGAAAAACCATTTCCTAAAGATAATAATTTGAAAGCGTACATAAGAGAGTAGTGGATGTAAAGAGCAAGTAAGGAGGTTTGCAATTAAAGTAAATTGCTCAAAGAAATGCAAACCAGATTTTAGAGTGGTTCGGTCGTCGTGACACTTCTATGGGCCTAGCTGGCCCTTAATTGGGTTGGCCCAAATCCAAACCCAATTACGTACTATCTACGATTCTTAAGACATTTGCTAAGCTAAATAAGTCCTTATGTCTTGGTTTCTTCTGGCGAGCTTCCGGAGATCTTTCGGTGAACTTCCGATGATCACTCGGCAATGTTTCGGTAGACTCCTAGCAAGCTCTTGGACTTCACGACGATCTTCTTAGCGAGTTCCGATGAGCTTCTTTGGCAAGCTCCGAGACTTCTCAACTAGTTCCGACAGAACTTCCGACAAACGTCCGGACTTTCGACGAACTCTCAAACTCCCAACGAAATAGCATCCTTGACTTCAAGACTTCATTTTACTTCATGCCTTGCTATCATAGTTAATCCTACACATGTAAAACACACTTCGATCTAGACAATTAATACTAAGCATTAATCATGTTGTCCGGCATGTCATTAGTCTCTTGACACTTCGTCCGATTCTTTGGCGTATCATCCTCTCTTACAGCCTATTGCCTAATCAACTAGTTGACTATGCAACTCTGATATCCTTGGCACAATATCTGATCTTCTTGGCTCGATGCTCAAATCCATGGCCCGAAGCCTTCTATCGATACGTCGATCGATCCACGATCTCGACATCCATTCTTCTAATATGTTTTCCCCTAGCACAACATGATTCTTCTTACTTTAATTGTCTCATCCTGATCGAAGCATCCTGCATCACTCAAAACATAGATCAAAATCATAAATACTATCAATTGATTTCATCATCAAAATATGAGATTCAATACATCCATCTCTTCCTGCATGGCAACTAACCACTTCTTTTTCTACTCACTATCAACTGCTTCCTAGTAACTCTTTGGTTCACCTGCATTAGTAAGCATCATATACTCATCTGTAGAGTATCTTTTAGAAGGTTGATGTTGTCTAGAAGATCTTCTCAACTGAGGTTCTATGGGAAGTTACTCTCCAACTTCTTCTTGCTCAACATGTCCTGCAGGTAGATCAACATCAGGCTCTACACTATCTTCCTGCATATCTTCCTCATCACCATAATATACTGGATGAGTAACTGGGTCATAATCTGCTAATCCTTCTACAAAAGTCTTAGCCAGTGTATTCTCCTTCAAATCCTCAAAGGTTTGATCCTCAAAGAAGACCACATCTCTACTTCTAAACACCTTTTGCTTTTTTGGATCACAAAGCCTGTAACCAAACTGATCATGTGAGTAGCCAAGAAAAATATATTCTTTAGTCTTACCATTCAGCTTGGACCTCTCATTGTCTGGAACATGTGTAAGTGCACGACAACCAAACACTCTCAAATACTTATAGAAAACATCTTTTCATGACCATACATACTTTGCAACATCACCATCTATGGTTGTACATGGTGACAAGTTGATCACATCAACTACAGTCCTCAAAGCTTCATCCCAAAACTTTTTAGGTAGCTTGGCCTGTGAAAGTATATATCTGATCTTTTCCATGATGGTGCGGTTCATCCTCTCTGCAATTGTATTATGCTGAGGTGTACAAGGAATTGCCATCTCATGTTGGATCCTACGTGACCTGCAATAATTATTAAGTAATCCTGTGTACTCACCACTATTATCTGATCTTATACATTTCAATTACCTTTCTGTCTCCCTTTTAACCCTAACATGATCTTTGGTCTTCAAAGCATATGCCCAACTTTCCTGAAAAAATCATCTATAAAAGTGATAAAATAAAGTGCACCACTTATACCAAGAACATCAATAGATCCATTAGGAGTTTTTATCCTCAAAGGATCATATACATCTGTATAAATACGGTCTAAGGCATGTATTTTTCTAGTCAAAGCAGGACTAGCAAATGAAACTCTATATTATTTACCAGCCAAACAATCAATACAAGGGTTCAAATGTATACATTTGAGATCTGGTAATACCTCTCTCTTGGAAAGAGCTTGTAGCCCTTTCTCGCTCATGTGTCCCAATCGCCTATGCCACAACTCTATGCTAAAGTCTTCCTCTGTAGCATTTAACTGCTCATCATAAGCTTTAGCTTGTAACCCGTACAAAGAATAACATTTCTTTCCACTAGCCATAATAAGAGAACCCTTACTGAGCTTTCATTGCCCTCTATGAAATCTACTATCATAGTCTTCATCATTTAGTCTTCCAACTGAAATTAAATTCAGCCTCAAGTCAACTACATGTCTTACATCCTTAAGCACCAACTTGCAGCCAAGGTTGGTCTTTATATCGATATCACGCATGCCAATGATGTCTACTGTGCCATAGTTGCCCATCTTGACAATACCAAAATTTATAGACCTGTATGTAGCAAAAAACTCCCTCTATGGTGTAGCATGATAAGAAACACCTATATCAATCATCCACTCAAAATCCTGATACATACAAAAAAAAATATCATCAGAATGAGACAAAATTAAATAATCACCACCCTACACTATAGTTGTGATATTATCTTTTGACTATGTAGACTCCACTTCTTTTCCCTTTTTCTTGTTCTTCTTAAGTTGATTACATTAGTTCTTGCAATGTTCTTTCTCACCACAGTTATAATAAACAATATCTTTTATTGATCTTGACTTACTTCTACCCATGCGTGAATTGCTTTTAGACTTTAACCTTCCTCTGTTCTCTAAGATAAGTGCTTGTGAATCATTCTGAGATGTTGCTGAATTAATTTTTATCAACTCCTCACTCAACAAACTGCTTGTTACTTGACTTACGGTGACAACACCATCTGACCCAGAATTATTGAGGGAAACCACTAGTGTCTCCTAACTTTCTGGTAATGAACTGTAACTCATCATCAAGAGATATTTTCATAGAGGATAACTGGTTAATGATACTCTGCATTTCATTCAAATACTCAGCAATAGAAGCACTCTCTCTATATTTTAGGTTCACAAGTTTTTTGATCAAAAAAGCTTTGTTGCCAGTTGTTTTTCTTTCATAGAGACCTTTCAACTTTTTTCAAATATAATATGTAGAACTTTCAATAGAAACATGGTAAAAGATACTATCATCAAGCCACTATCGAATAAACCCAATTATTTTTTAGTCTAACCTCTTCCGCTCATCATCTATCATAGTTGTGGGTTTTGCCCTATCCCCATGTAAATGACCATACAAATCTTTTTAATACAAGAGATCTTCCATTCTTGGTTTCCATATCATCCAATTGTTTCCATTCAAACTAATCATGCAAGAAACACTACTAGCCTTCATGTTCAAATACAAAATTAAATCACTAAAACCCTACTTTGATACCAGTTGCTGGGATATAAAGTGAAACTAAAACTTTTTTATATCAACAAATACTAGCAGGCCTAACACGCAGCAGAATTAAATAGAATCACAATCAAATAGAACACCAAAATATATGTGAAAAACCTCTCTAATATGAATGGTAAAAACCACGGGGCAAACTAGAGATAATTCACTTGCCCAAAACCCTAGCAACAATTACAAGAGAATAATTAGGATACAAGGATCACGTCTACTATAGATTTGATCTAACCTAAGATGAGAACACTACTAGATGATTGAGAACAGTCTCTCTGTGTTGTCCTTGTTTTCTTCCCTTTCTTTCTCTTGTTTTTCTGCCTGCTACCAAAATTATGCCTCATTGCTGCAGTTTTCCTCCTCTTTTTGCAACCACCACCCATCCCTTAATATGAATTAGGGTTAGATTACGAGAAGAGGTAGGCTATGGGTTGTTCAAGCCCACTATGGTCTGAACCATAGGCTGTTCGCTCAACACTCCACTGAATTCATATAATTGCCTTGTTTTGTCTTTTTATTGCGTAATATCTATATTAAACAGGATTGAACGCGCTTATGCCAGATAAAGGAACTTTGTTGAACTCTAGTAATATGATTTTGATCAGTGTTGATGCAGTGGACCATATGTAGCATGTTATAGCAGGAAGCCGAGTAATTATGTCTTTTAATTCCAATCATCTGGTTTATTTATATCTAGGAGACAGTATGCTGTGTTTATATCCTTGTATGATACCCTTCTAATCTAAATCGTTTCACGAGGACTACATAACACGCACTCTTTCTTCGATCATGGTTGGATACCAATTCAATTTGTAGTCCATCTCTATCTTTATTATACATATGAATATTTTCTAACAATTAGTCACAAAGGTTGATTATTCTTAAAGCATAGTCCTGACTCAATCTTGCGAACTTCTTCGAGAGAGAAGGACGATTATAAACATTGATTCTCCTACCTGGGACTAAATATGTTTATCAAGCCGTTAACCTTAAAATTAATAGACAAATTAATCTCTTTTTACAACAAAATCCATCTTCTTTATGAACCATATTATCATTACAGTTGAGTTTCATTCATCCATCTTAAGATCCAAATTGGCCATTACGACATTTACCCAAAAACATCATCATGCTTGAGCTGAATCGATGGATGCAATTCTTCTTATTCTTCCAAATCCCAAAGGGGAAGTGCATGCGAGGTACCTCACAGCATCTCGACGTCTATCCAACACCAGCAATTCTTTGAAGCTATTATTGAGGATTGCGACGTTAAAAGCCATGACTTGGAGACTTCAAACCCGGTGTTACAGCAGTGGTTGCATCAAACTTGAGGAGGAGAAAGAGGACATCATCATCCAAACTTGAGGATCTTTTTCTGAGCTTTTGAATAATATTTATTAAGTCTATTTAATCAAGTTATTTATTAAATCTGTTTAGTTCAGTTAAAATCGAATAGAGATTTATTTAATATTTATTTATTATTAAGAGTCTAAGTTTTGGTGGAACTCTATAAATAGTGATGTAACCCTTTCTTTTGGGAATCAATCAATCAATCAATGAAATGTTATTCCATTCTGTGGACAAACTCTAGGAGGCTGATCCCCTCGAAGTGATCAAGGAGGGCCAATCCCCTCGAAGTAATCAAGGAGGGCCGATCCCCTCGAAACGATTATTATCATTCTCTTTTCTCTCCTTTCATCTACGATAAGACATTAGGGTCTTATCAATTAGTATCAGAGTGACGATAAGACTTTAGGGTCTTATCATTTGGTATCAGAGTTCCATGATACGAAATGTTTAGGGTCTTATCAGAGTTTCAACAACCAGATAATTAGTAAGCCACCCACCCCATTTATTCCCAACCAAAGCCTTGACACTTGAGGACTAACCCAAGAAGGAGGTCGATCCCCTCGAAGCGATCAAGGAGGGCCGATCCCCTCGAAGCGATCAAGGAGGCCGATCCCCTCGAAGTGATCATCCCCTTTCTCTTCTTCTTTTTTACGATAAGACTTTAGGGTCTTATCATTTGGTATCAGAGCGGTGATCATTGGCGTTCTTGCTGCAACGTAACTGCTACCTCCTTCCCATTGCCGGCGCTGCTTCCCGATCAATCGACCAACGCCGTCGCTGCCCCCCCAGCTAGCGACCTCTCCTCCTCGCTTCCCCATCTCGCTTGAGCGAGAAGGACCACTAGCGCTGTCTCTCTGCCAGCGGACCACCCCTTCGTCGTTGATACTATTGGCGATGCTGCCCTAACTTCCCTACCACCATGCCCCCCCCCCCCTAGGTCACAGCCGCAGCCGTCGGTTGCCCCCCTCCTCACGGCGATTGAAACAGGGCAACTCACCACTACTGCCCTTGTTCCAACCGTGCCACCTCCTTCACTCCTCTTCCCCTCGAGTGTTGTCGCCGCCCAATCGACCCATCATCGCTATAGGCCACCGTGCGACGACCGCCACTCGCCTCCCAACCGCTGCTCCACCTTGCTCTACATCCTTTGTAACTAAAACAGAGCACAGGCAACTCACCTTGCTGCCCCTGTTTCCAACCGCGCCATAGTCGCGTGGGTTCCCTTGTTGCTACGAATGTCGGCTGCCACCACCGTCGCTGCTACTGCCCAGCTACTGTGCATATGCCCTTGACTAGACATTAGAAACAAGAATTGGGGATTAACAACTTGCAATCGTATGCAATGGCTGCCGATAACTAAGTAAAGGCATAAATGAAAGTGTTGGAAACCAGAATTGAGAGTCGGCTACAAGAAACTCTTCATGATTTCAAAAAGAGCTTGTTAGAGCACTTTAGTGGGTTTCAATAAGATGGGAGCTCCAGTTCAATGTTGAATAGATCGAGAGATATAGGAAAAGGGCCCCAGGATGGTGACACACACTACCCATGCATCAGGGTAGAATTTTCATGATGGGAAGATGGGGATCCGACCAGTTGGATCTCTAGGGCGAAATTTTTTTTTCATTTTTACAGAACCCCAGAAGAATCCAAGGTAGAAGTGGCCTCAATCTAGCTCAATGGAGATGCAATCCAGTGGTATGATTGGTACAAAACTTGTCATGGAGTTCCTTCGTGGGAACAGTTCAAAAGAGGGCTTCTTGTTCGCTTTGGCCCATCCGAATATGAAAATATTAATGGCCAACTCGCCAAAATTCGTCAGACTTCTATAGTATTGGAATATCATAGTAGATTTGAAAGATTGTCCAACCAAGCTAGAGATTGGTCAGAATGATAACTTCTGGGTACATTTATTGAAAGGCTTATTCCCGAGATCCGGTGCGAGGTTAAGGCTCGTCAACTCCGCACTATGATGGCTGCGATTTCATTTGCATGCCTACATGAAGAAAAAATCAATGTGGAATATCGTCGAAATAGAGGTGCCAATAAACAGGTGATTAGCAGGTAACCTACCTCATCGACTCCTAGTTGAAACCATAACACCAGCAAACTAACCCGAGAAGAACTCAAAGAAAGGTTAGCGAAGGGTTTGTGCTAGCATTACGATGAAAAGTGGAGTAAGGAGCACCGATACAAACAAGGAAGACTTTTAATGATTGAACCGATCGAGGAGGAACCAAAAGTAGAAGTATCAGATTCTGATCATGAAGAAGTGGAAACCGATGATGATGTTGAAATCGACACACATACAGTGCATGCATTGGCTAGCTACTCTAATCCACAAACTATGTAAATTGGGAGAACTCTAAACCATCAATCTAATACTGTTTTGATTGATACGAGTAGCACTAATAATTTTATGGATAGGAAAGTTGCAGCCCGATTAGCTTATCACATCGAATGTTGTGACAAATTTGAAGTCAAGGTTGCCGATGGACGAATTTTAACCTGTGACAGCAAGTGCTCAAAGATAAAACTAATTTTACAAGGTCAAAAATTATTTATGGATTTCTTTTTATTACCCTTGGAAGACTATGAAGTGGTGCTCGGAATTGAATGACTATCAACCCTAGGTGATGTCTCCTGGAATTTTTCTAAACTAATTATGAAGTTCTTTATTAATGGAAGACAGGTGACTCTCAAAGGAAGACGGGGAGGTAAGGTTACAACTATCACTAGCCATTGGATGGAGAGGAACTGGAAGCAGGGGACGTGGCTGCGGCTTCTTCTTCCTCTCTTGTTTCTCCTTTTCTTTTTTTTTCTTTTTTTTTCTTTTTTTTTTTGAACGAGATGGGGCAGCGAGGAGGTCGAGCGGTGGTCGAAGGTCGTTGGCCAGGGAGAAGTAGCGACGGTGGTCGAGCGGCCGGGGAAACAAAAACAACGGTGGAGAAAGAGTTACCTTGTAGTGGTGGTGGGGAAGAAGGGAAGCAAGGCTGCAGGGGGCTGCACCAAGGATCGTTGCACCAAGGTCGCTGCATTGGTGGCTGGCAGTGGTGGTGGGTCGGTTGGAAGGTGACGGCGCTTGAGGCGTGGCTGCGATCGACAAGGGGCTGCGGCAATAGAGGAAGCTCTATTTCTGCAACCGCTGCAAGGAGGGGCTGCAGCAACCAACGACTGCGGCTGCGGTGTCGGCGGTCCTTCTCGCTCGAGCGAGACGGGGATGTGAGGAGGAGAGGTCACTGGCCGGGTGATCGAGTGGCGGCAAGGCGGCTGGGAAAAGTGGTGGTGACGCGGCTGGGAACAAGGGCAATCCATGAGTTGCCCTGTTTCAATCACCGTGAGGAGGGCAACAACCGACGGCTGCGGCTGCGACCCAAGGGGAGCAGGCAGCGGTGGAGAGGTAGCGGTGGTGGCGCGGTTGGAGCAGTGTCACCAATGATCGCCGAGGAGGAGAGGTCGAGCGGTTGCGCTGCAACGCAAGGGGAGGCGGGCGGCGGTGGAGAAGGAGGTAGCGGTGGTGGCTTGTGTGGGAGGCGACGGCCAGCAGTGGCCTTTGGTTGGGAAGCGGGGCGATGGTGGGTGCTAGCCGGAGAGCAGCTCAAATGATAAGACCCTAAAGTCTTATCGTTACTCTGATACTAATTGATAAGACCCCCTAATGTCTTATCATAGAAGAAAGGAGAGAAAAGGGAATGATAATGATCGCTTTGTGGGAATCAGCCTCCTTGATTGCTTCGAGGGGATCGACCCTCCTTAATCACTTCGAGGGGATCGGCCCTCCTTGATCACTTTGGGGAGATCAGCCTCCTAGGGTTTGTCTACAGAGTGAAATAACATTTCATTGATTAATTGATTGATTCCCAAAAAAAAGGGTTAGATCACTATTTATAGAGTTCCACCTAAAGTCCACCAAAACTTAGACTCTTAATAATAAATAAATATTAAATAAACCTCTATCCGACTCTAATTGAACTAAACAGACTCAATAAACAAGTAGACTAAATAGATACAATAAATATTATTCAAAAGCTTAGAAAAAGGGTCCTAACAGTTCCTCCCTCTTCAAATCAACCTTGTCCTCAAGGCTGAGCAGCATTAATCTTGGGGAGCTTCTCTTTCAGCACTTTAGCCATAGACTATCTGCAATGCATCACAACCCGTTGATCAAGTAAATATGGTCTTCACTTTTTGATAGTATAAGCAACAGGTCAGTCTTTCAGTGTAGTAATCGTTGCAAGAAACTTCTGGCCTGTATAATCAATTTTATCTTTGAACCTTTGCTATCACAAGTGAAAATTTGTCCATCAATGATCTTTACTTCGAATCCATCATAGTCTTCAATGTGGTGGGTCAATCGATCAATAGTCTCACTATCCATAAAATTGTTAGTGCTACCAGTATCAATCAAAACTATAATAAGCTGATGTTCCAGAGTTTCGCCAACTTCCATAGTTTGCGGGTTAGAGTAGCCGGGTAATGCATACATTATATGTATGGTAGGTCCAACATCTTCATTAGAATTTATACCTTCATGATCGGAGTCCACATTCTTAGTTTTCGGTTCCTCTCCAATTGGTTCAATCATTAGAAGTTGCCCTTGTTTACATCGGTGCTCCATACTTCACTTTTCATCATAGTACAAATCCTTTGCTGGTCTCTCCTTGAGTTCTTCTTAGGTTAGTCTTTGGGTGTCAAGGCTTTGGTTGGGAATAGATGGGGCAGGTGGCTTACTGATCATCTGGTTATTGTCACTTATGTTTCCATGATTTTCCCTATTGATTTTTTTTTTCGTGTAGATATATGAATGAGATCGTAGCTGTGTAGGGTTGACGAGCCTTAACTTCACACCGGATCTCTGGAATAAGCCCTTCAATAAATGTATCTAGAAGTTGTCATTCTGACTAATCTCTAGCTTGATTTGATAATCTTTCAAACCTACTCTGATATTCTTACACTGTAGAAGTCTGATAAATTTTGATAAGCTGTCCATCCACCTTCATGTATGAGTAGATTGTGTCACAATCTTGGGGCCCTTTTCCAGTATTTCCATATCTGTGCAACGTAGAACTTGAGCTCCCACCTTGTTGAAATTTACTAAGGCTCCCCAATAAGTCCTTTTTGAAATCATTAAGTATTTCTTGCAACTGATTCTCAATTCTAATTTCCAATGCTTCCATTTATGCTTTCACTGAGTTATCGATGGCCATTTCGTAAGACTATATATCTGTAATCTCAACTCTTGTTTCTGATGTCAAGACTAGGGCATAAATCATTGCCCTACTCGGTGCTGTTGTTGTGATGCAATTAGTGGTGGCACTATTGGAATGAAGGGTTGCTGTGAGGATGCAAGGATGTAGCTGCGTTCGCTGCGTCGGAGGCAATGATGCTTGTTGTGGTCGTTACGTGGAGGGATCGCTACTGCTGAGGGCTAGGAGGCAGCGATGGTGGTGCGGCTGGGGGCAGCATCGCCAAGGGCCTATCGCTGTGGTGGTTACAACGGTGTGGATGGAAGGCAGCGTTGCTCTGTCTCTACCACACTACGGAAGGAGGCATTCGTGACACCAAGGGTTCGAGTGCGGTTGAGGACGCGACGATGCCGTTGAAGCAGCCAAGGTTGAGAAGAGGAGTCAGTAAGTTGGTTGCCGAGGTTGAAGCGGTCGGACAAGAGCTTGCTGCATGTGCTGTTGGAGGGCGGCTGCGGTAGCGTTGCCGAGGTTGAGGCTATAGTGGAAAATAGGAATTGACAGTGGCAAGCTGGGCGACGAGCGGTGTCATCGCTGGCTGGGCAGCAACGGTGACGGTGGTGGCAACTAGCGTTCGCAGCAGTAAGAGGATTGCCTTGTTTCGATCACCAAGGGGGCAGAGCAAGGGGGAGTGGCGGCGGTCGTTCTCGCCCGAGCCAGCAGGAGCGGTGGCTAGGAGGCGAGCGGCGGTCGCCGCACGGTGGCTGGTAGTGGTGGTGGGTCGGCTAGAAGGTGATGACGCTTGAGGCGTGGCTACGATCGACGAGGGCTGTGGCAACAGAGGAAGCTCTGTTTCTGCAACCGTTGCAAGGAGGGGCTGCGGCAACCGGTAGTTGCGGCTACAGTGCTAGTGGTCCTTCTCACTCGAGCGAGATGGGGATGCGAGGAGGAGAGGTCGCTGGCCGGGTGATCGAGCGGCGGTGAGGCAGCTAGGAAAAGTGGTGGTGACGCGGCTGGGAACAAGGGCAATCCGTGAGTTGCCCTATTTTGGTCGTCATGAGGAGGGTGACAACCGGCGGCTGTGGCTGCGACCCAAGGGGAGGCGGGCGGCGGTGGAGAGGCAGTGGTGGTGGCGCGGCTGGGAGCAGCATCACCAACGAACGTCGAGGAGGAGAGGTCGAGCGGCTGCGTTGCGACGCAAGGGGAGGTGGGCGGTGGTGGAGAAGGAGGCAGCGGTGGTGGCTCATGTGGGAGGCGACGGGCGACGGTGGCCTCTGGCTGGGAAGCTGGGCGATGGTGGGCGTTGGCCGAAGAGCAGCAGCGGCGGGTGGGCTGGCCAGAAGCAGGGGACGTAGGGGTGGCTACGACTTCTTCTTCCTCTCTTGTTTCTTTCTATTTTTTTTTTTTTTTTTTTGAACGAGATGGGGGCAGCGAGGAGGTCGAGCGGTGGTCAAAGTGTTGAATCTCGAATTTTGATGATGAAGTCAATTGTCATTTGTTGTCTAATATATGTGTTGAGATAAGTGTTCAGGATTAACTACGATGAAAGTTAGACAAGCAGCAGGAGTTGCGCCGGAGTCAAGATCATGATCACGTTGGGAGTTCGAGAGTTCGACAGAAGTTCGGACGGTCGTCGAAGGTTCTGCGAGAACAGATCCGAGAAGTCCAGAAGCTTGCCAAGCGAAGCTCGTCGGAACTCGCCAAGTGGATCGTCGCAAAGTCCAGGAGTTTGCCGAAAGTCCGCAGAAGAATCACCGAGGGTTCATCGGATGATCGACGGAAGTTCGCCGGAAACTCGTCGGAAGAAGCGATTGACGCATCGGAGCAAAGCTGCAGAAATTGTCTTAGATTTAATCGTAGTTAGCACGTTGATTAAGTTAAAAAATGGGAGGTGATCCCATTAGCTTAATCTTGGGGCAATTGGGCCCCTGAAAAGATTGAAATTGGGCCGAATGGAGCTAACCATTCGGACCCTGATTGCACCAGGAGGTGCAACCGCCTAGGCCAGGAGGTGGCACCGCTTGGGCTAAGTCTCCTAGCGAGACTGGGCGGTGCAATCGCCCCAGCCAGGAGGTGCAACCGCCTGAGCTCAGTCTTCGAGCTAGATTGGGCGGTTCAACCTCCCTGACAGAGAAGTAGCACCGCCTGAGCTCAGTCTTCGAGCTAGACTGGGCGGTGCAACCTCCCTGACAGAGAGGTAGCACCGCCTGAGCTCGGTCTTCGAGCTCTGGCAAAGAGGTGCAACCGCCTCAGTCAAGAGGTGGCACCGCCTGGGCCTCAGTCTCCGAGCCAGACTTAGGCGGTGCAACCGCCCCTGACAGAGAGGTGCAACCGCCTGGGCTTAGTCTCCGAGCTCTGCCAGGCGGTGCAACCTCTCCAGTCAGGAGGTGCAACCGCCTGATCCCGGAATTCCGGGATTTGATCGTTTTGAGCTCCAAATTTGAACTGGGTTGGGGCCTATAAATACCCCACCCATTCAGCATAGAAATTACACAGACCTACACCGATTCTTTTTGTGATTCTAAGAGCTCAAAATTGTTGTAAAGCCTTTAAGTCTCCTCCTTCTGTTCTTTAAGCTTCTGAATTGTAAAGTGAGGAGAGAAAGGTTCTGTAAGGGTTGTCTCCTGAGCCCATAAAAAGGAGTGAAACTGTAAAAGGGCAGTTGGCCTTCGCCCATTGAAGGAAGGCAGCTAGTTGACGTCGGTGACCTCGTCGGAGGAGGAAGCCAAAAGTGGAGTAGGTCAAGACTGATCGAACCACTCTAAATCTCTGGTTTGCTTTTATTTCGAGTACCTTATCATTACTACAAACCTCCTACATAACTACTGCTCTCTGCGCCTTTACGAACAAGTTCTAAGTGCTGATCTTTTCGAATCTGCATTCAGACGTAAATCTGTGTTTTTCGTACGATCAGCTTGCGTTTGTGTTTTGATTCTGCAAAATTGTCTTCTGCGCTTTTTATGAACTAGCTTCTAAGTTTATATCCCTTTGAAACTGTTTTAGACGTAAACTACGTTTAGACGTAAAACTGCATTTAGACGCAAACTGCGTTTAGACGTAAAACTGCGTTTAAACGTAAACTGTGCAAACTGTGTTTAAACATAAAACTGTGTTTTAGACGTAAACTTCTATTAAACGTAAAACTACGTTTAGACGTAAAACTGCGTTTAGACGCAAACTGCGTTTAGACGTAAACTGAGTTTAGACGCAAAACTATGTTTAGACGCAAACTGCGCAAACTGTGTTTAGACATAAAACTGTGTTTTAGACGTAAACTACTTTTAGACGCAAACTGCGTTTAGACGTAAAACTGCGTTTAGACGTAAACTGAGTTTAGACGCAAAACTGCGTTTAGACGTAAAACTGTGTTTAGACGCAAAACTACGTTTAGACGCAAACTGTATTTAGACGCAAACTCAGTTTAGACGTAAACTGTGCTTAGACGTAAATTGCGCTTAATCTTAAGTAATCTTAGAATCGGCTTTTACATCGAAATGGCTTTTATCAAACGAACGCAGCTTTCGTTTTTAAATCGCTGAAAGATTTCCGTTGCACTAATTCACCCCCCCCCTCTTAGTGCTCTCGATCCTAACACAAAGGTCACTGGCCGGGGAGAAGTAGCGACGGTGGTCGAGCGACCCGGGAAACAACGATGGCGGTGGAGAAAGTGTTGCTTTGTAGTGGTGGTGGGGAAGAAGGGAAGCAAGGTTGCAGCGGGCTACGCCAAAGATCATTGCTCTGATACCAAATGATAAAACCCTAAAGTCTTATCGTCACTCTGATACTAATTGATAAGACCCTAATGTCTTATCGTAGAAGAAAGGAGAGAAAAGGAAATGATAATGATCGCTTTGAGTGGATCGGCCTCCTTGATCGCTTCGAGGGGATCGGCCCTCCTTGATCACTTCGAGGGGATCAGCCTCTAGGGTTTGTCCATAGAGTGGAATAATATTTCATTGATTGATTGATTGATTCCTTAAAAAAAGGGTTACATCACTATTTATAGAGTTCCACCTAGAGTCCACCAAGACTTGGACTTTTAATAATAAATAAATATTAAATAAACCTTTAGCCGACTCTTATTGAACTAAACAGATTCAATAAACAAGTGGACTAAACAGACTCAATAAAAATTATTCAAAAGCTCAGAAAAAGGGTCCTAACAAGCCTCTCTCCGTAATCCAATTATGCCTATGTTGGTCGTATCTAAATGAACCGATGTTTAGTATTGAACCAATCTATGATTTAAATGCCCCATCGCTTTTCTTTATCCTATCTTAAGTGATCGAATTTTATAAATTCATATATCTCTTGAATAATCTCATCATGATACTAAACGATAAATTCATGTGAAATCTGCTTGTAATTTTGTATTAAACTAAGAAAGTGAGTCTATTATGTCGAGGGAAGCTTATCAGGATCCCATGATTTTGTTTTTGAAAATTTTTATATATTCATATTAGATAGACTAGCCAAATTGGATATTTTCAATGTCCATCTTTGTCCTCCATTTGCAATTAAACTCTTTTTTATAAATGATAAATAGTGAGGATAATTTTTTATATTTAGACTTACTTTGTAATCATAAAAATTATAATCATCCTAATGTTTTGAAAAAATAAATTTTAATATTAAGAACTAAAATCTAATAATCATATATCAAAGATTAGATGTGCATACCTTTCAATACCATTCAAAATACCCTTATTTAGATCGTAGAATGTACTTTGTAATTCGATATGCAAAACATAGCAATAACAATCTACAAGAAGAATTAGATTCCCCTTCTTATTTTCTTTCTTTTATTGCATCATTACGAGTGATAGAATAATGATTAGAGAGAGACAAGAATAGATCAATAATCTTATATCATATTATTTGAATTCCTAAGAGGTCATGTTTATTTATAGGTAAGAACAAATGATCTAGGATAAGTAATTACGAGAATCTCTCTCATCAATATCATCTCATAAGGAATTCTAATCATAAGTGAATTCTATCTGTTAGAAGATAATATAATAAAAATCCAATCATATATAAAATATATCTTATCCAATTAAATATGTCATATAATCAAATATTCTCCCACATGGTTCATTAATTGGTAAGATGTAAATAAATTTAAAATTAAAATAAATAAAATAAAAATTTATTCAAAAATAATTTTACTTAATTGGATCTTAAAATTTTAAAAAAATATTTTATATATGACCATGAATCTTAAAATAAACTAATATGTCTAATAAGTATAATAATACCTTATTAAGTCCAACTATTAAAGCAAGTCATAGCGATTGTATGTTGTCAATATCATACTCCCTTCTATGTTTCATAATATTATTAGGCTCTCCTCATATAATCCATAATTACCCTTATGATTTGTTTTGCTAAGATAATTTTATTATTATATTCATATATAATATGTATTTACATAAATATAAACAAGATAGCAAAAATAAATAATTTTAAATAAATAAATCAATCAATCAATAATAATATCCACTTAAATATGCAATCTTCAACCTTTCCCTTCCAATGATTACAAATTAGGAAACTTAATAAGAAATGTTATTTAAACACTTTTATCTAATGTAGATTTTCTTAAACACTTTAGGCTGATCATGTTTTTACATTTTCAGAAGTGTTTAAGCACTCTAATAAATGAATCAACAATCTAAGAATATGTTCTTTAAGCACTTTAGATTGGGTGACTTTCCATTACAAGCTTATTCTAACACTATATTCTTAAAAAGCTTTAAATTGTAAAGTCATAGTAAATGAATCAACAATTATCATAGTGATGCCCAAGTTCTTACGTACTCTAATAAATGGATCGACAATCTAAGAAAATGTTCTTTAAGCACCGTAGATTAGGTGACTTTCCATCACAAGCTTATTCTTAAAATACTTTAAATGGTAAAGTCAAGTAAATGGATCAGTAATTATCAGTAATTATCATAGTGATACTCAAGTTCTTAATTAACGCTTGTTATTTCTGAACTCTTTCTCTGATCACCAAATAATTTATATTTATATGTTTAGAATCACTAGAGTACTTGCTATTCTTAGAGAAGAAAGCTATTATGATATTATTATAATATCTTCAACGGTTTAACAATTGATTTGACCATACCAAATCTTAAGATAAAATTCTACAACTATATAGCTTGATTTATAACCTTAAATCATGTCACAAATTCAATCTTTATTGTTAATGATGCGATAAGTGATTGTTTGACACTTTTTGAAGAAATTACCCCTCTAACTAATATGAATATGAATCCTAAAGTGAACTTTCTACTATTGAGGTAATTTGTAAAATCAATATCTAAATATACTATCACTTCAAATTGCTCTAATCTCTTATATGTGAGTAAATAGTTTTTCATCCGTTGTAGATATCTCATCACTTTCTTTATAGTTTTTCAATATTTAATTCCTATGTTACTTTAGTATCTACCCAATATTATAATTATAAAATTGATATATGGTCTCATATAAGTTTGTTTGAGTATATAATATACTTTCAACTATGCATCTATAAAAAATAGCATTCATTTGATTTTTTTTCTAAATCATTCTTAGAACACTAGCTTGTTGGGAAATCTAGGGACGACATCACATGCGCAGTGGAAGAACAGAAAATAAAATCCCCAATTTCCTAAAGATGTGATTGTCATTATGCGAAGATTGATGTGCAAAATCTGCGAAACTTAAAACTACATATATGAAAAATTATGTTGCCTAGGGAGATCGTATATCCCTGAATCCCTGCAAATCTATAGGAAAGCATGAAGGAAGCCAAGTGTCCTCATCTCTAGTAGTGATCTACATAACAAGGCTGCGATGATGCTTTTTAAAACTCTCGATCTACTATCTAAGGAGGAGAAGGGGAGAAGAATAGGAGATGACAACCCAAAGAGGCTCTAGCCTATGAACCATTGGTTCATTTCTATTTATAGAAGTCCCATGTCAACTTAACCCTAATGGATCCTACCCTATTATATTAAATCTCAACTTTTTATGAAGAAACCAATTGATAGTGTTTATGATTTGATTTATATTTTGAGTAACGTAGGAAGTTTCGATCAGGAAGAGACAATTAAAGCAAGAAGAATTATGTTGGGTCGGAGTGGAACATGTCAAAAGATTGGACGTCGAGCTAGAGGATCGTTCGACGTATCGATAGAAGGCCTCGGGCCAAGGGATCAGGCATCAAGCCAAGAAGAACGAAAATTATGCTAATGAAATTAGAGTTACGGAGGTCAACTAGCCGATTGGGCAATAGGTTGCAAGAGATGATGATGCACCAAAGAATCAAACGAGGCATCGATGAACCAATGACATGCCGGACAACATTTAATTTGTTAGGACCGGAGCGGCACTAAGAGGGGGGGGTGAATTAGTGCAACGGTAAAGTATGATAAACTTTCGACGATTTAAACACTTACGGAAACTTCGTACGATAAAAGCAACGTTTTGTTTGAAACCATTTCGATTGCGTTTTAACTTGAAGGCATATGTAAGAAAGAGACAAAGAATTAGAGCATCAAAATGAAGATGGTTTGCAATAATATAAATGACAATAAGATAAATGCAAACTAGAGAATACGGTAGTTTATAGTGGTTCGGTCAATCGTGACCTACATCCACTCCTCCGATTCCTCTTCCGTCGAGGCCACCGGAATCCACTAATGATCTTCCTTTACTAGGCGAAGATCAACCTCCTTCTTACACCCCTCTTACAACCTCTTACAAGTGGTTCACCCTTTTACAAAGATTTCAATGAAAAGAAAGGAGGTGAACACTCAAGCTATTGAAAACAAGACTTTTCCTAAAGCTTTTCTCAACTTCTAGCTTCTCCAAAAGGTTGTTATCTCAACTGAGATTTGAGGGGTATTTATAGGCCTCAAGAGGATTCAAATTTGGGCTCAAAATTTTGAATTCTCTTTGGTTCCCGATGTTGGCGGTGCCACCGCCTGTTAGTGGCAGTGCCACCGCCTGTCAGTTTCTGACACTGACAATGGACTGGCGGTGCCACCGCCTAGGCCAATTCAGCTCACTGGTTAGGCTCCAAACTTGGCCCAAACCAGTCCGAACTCGGGCCCAATTGGCCCCTACTTGGGTTATAGGATTAACACCTAATCCTAACCCTAATTAACGTACTAAATACGAATTTAAAGACATTTTCTAAGCTATTACAAAGTCCGTAAGTCAAGACTTCTTCTGGCGAGCTTCCGACGAACTTCCGACGATCTTCCGATAAACTCTCGAAAACTATTCTGCGGACTCCCGGCAAGCTCCTAGACTTCACGATTTGATCTTGGCGAGTTCCAACGAGCTTCTTCGGCAAGCTCTGATCTTTATCGGCGAGCTCCGCGAACTTCCAACGAACCTTCTAGCGAGCTTCCGAAAAACCCTTCGGCAAGCTCCCTACTCATTCTCGGCTAGTTCCGGCAGCATTCCCGACGAACCTTCGGACTTCCGTCGAACTCTCGAACTCGCAACAAATCCTTCGCGCTTGACTCCGATACTTTATTTCGCTTTATGTCTTCATCGTTATCGTAGTTAATTCTGCACACACAAGCCAAAACTCTACTCCGATCTAGACAATTATTACAAAGCGAATTGACATTTTGTTGCCCGGCACATCATTGGTTGGCGCTTTGTCCGATTCTTCGGCACATCATCCTCTCTTGCGGCTTGTTGCCCAATCGGCGGTTGACCTCCACAACCCCGATATCCTTGGCGCAATTTCGCTCTTGGCCTGATGCCCGACATCCGAAGCCTTCTGCCATCCAATATCCTAATGTGATCTCCTCTGGCGTAACGTCAATTCCTCCTGCGTTAACTGTCTAATCCTGATCGAGTAGACCTACATCACTCAAAATGCTTTTAAACATCTAAACACAATCAATTAGTTTCATCATCAAAATCCGAGATTCAACAATCTCCTCCTTTTTGATGATGACAACTAATTGATGACTAATGGAGTTAACCTTAACTCCCTAGAGTTTAACTAAACTCCCCCTATCAATATGCCATTGATAGAACACTTGGATTATCCCAAATCCAAGTAACATTCATCACATGTTGTGAAAAACATTTAAACCATCATGCAAATATATATAAAATATTCAATTCAATGCATGAAGTCATCAATATACTTCTCCCCCTATGTCATCAACAAAAAGGAGAAGTAGCTCTAGCTATTTTAAAAGATATTCAAGTTTTTGTAACATGAAGCTAGATTTTCATCACAACATATAAGCACAAAAGCATAGTAAGATTCTTAAGTTCAATCATGGCAATTCAACACTTGCTTCTTGTGCAAGATTGCACTTTACTTTTCTTTGCATGTTCTAACTAGCAAAAGCTTTCTCCCCTTTGTTTTTGTCGAAAAAAAACGGAAGAGTACAAGCTAGCCAGCATTTGCCTTGAGCTAGCAATCTTTCTCCCCCTATGTCATTGCCGAAAAGAAGGAGAGGAACCAATAATTTAGACTTTTACATAAATTATGAATTTGCATCAATCAATATTTCAATCATCACATGATATATACAAGACAAAAATGCAAAGAAATCATGTCATGAAAGACATCAATTGTTAAACATGATATGATAATAGTCTCAAAAATTTCAATTTGCGATACATGTGATACATTGCGATACTAAAAAATTTAATATGATGCTTTTAAGGATATCAACCTATTTTTGATACAAAGCATGGCAAGAGCAATTTTGTTGCAAGTTTTCGAAGTTTTGCACTTTTTGTTTCTTTCGATAGGCAAGATCTTTCTTCTCTTTTTGAGAAGTGCAAGCTTGCAAGTTTTACTTCCTTAGCATGCTAGGAAGTTTACTTTCATTTTCAATGCACAAGCTAGCAAAAACCTTCTCCCCTTTATCAAAATCAAAAAGAAAGGGAGGACTCAATGGCTAAAAATTTCAACCATTCAATAAGCTAAATATGCAAAGAATTCATGAAATATATCAATAAGGATCAATTCATGAATACCAAAGATATGATTCAATGGTTCATTAAAATTCTTCTTAACAAGTTCACGATCAAGATTTATTTGAAAAGATATAGCACAAAGAGCAACTTGAAATATTCTTATCAAGATCACATTTTAAAATATTCCAAGTATCAAGAGAAATTAATTGGGTGATGAGATAAATATTTCACGAATACATGGAATTGTATAAAAAAATCATATCATATGTGTTTCATACATTCATATCATCACATGAAGGAATATAAACAAAAATTAGTAATGAGATATTGCTTCATGAATACAATAAAATTCATATAGCATATCATGGTTTATTAGAATTAGTCTTCCTTTTGGTGAATAGCAAAAAGAATAGTAGGAGAGCAAGATCTCAATTCATGCACATCAAATATTCAATCATCAAAATCATGATTCATCTAGAAAATTCTCCTCTTTAAATATTCAAAGAGAGAATCATGATGAACATTCTTTGGTTTACATAAAGTTTCAAAACATAATTATTAAGATCATGAATACTAAAAGACTATGAAACATTTCGACGAATCTCCTTTTAAATAGAAAACAATCTTGATTCATAAAGGATTTCATGTTATAAATTTCAAGAGATCAAGATCGTGATTTCGATAAAAATTTATTCAAATTTAAATCATCAAAATCATTATCAAAATCCAAGAGATTCACAAGATGATACAAATTGATTCATCAAAATCAATAAGATCGAGCAAAATAATTTTCAAGAATGTTTCCCTCTTTTCGATTGTTTCAAAACATATGATTTTGTTTCATTTATGCCAAATAAAAACATGTATCATGTTTAAAACCGAAGGAGTAAGATTTATTACAACAAAGATTAATAAGGTACTTTTATTATGGTAAAAATTAATAATCCATAAATTGTAAGATTCATCATGCATAATATCGAGATTTATTAACCATGATCAATATGCATGACACTAAAACATGGTTTCAAAATGTTTAATATTTTTATTACACAATTTCATCATTATGCATCATTATATATAACTTTATAATGTCATGCATAAAATCATCAAATCATAGTATTAAAATATTAATATTTTTATTACAACTTTATGCATCATTAAGTATACAATTGTCAAGCATGACACTTCACTATTTCATATAAGCATGTCTATTTCATTTATGTCAAATCAAAACATGCATCATTTTTAAAGCTACTTTTATGTCAAATCAAAAAATGCATCATTAAGCATGATCATTATGCATTACTTCAAATCAAACATGATTTCATTTATTTTTAAAATATTTATAATGATAGAGCATATAAGTCAAAGAAACTATTAAACATAAAGCATATTCATCAATGATGGTTTCATTGGGCATAAGGCATTTTTAAACAAAATTATTTTGTTATTTGTTGTAGTCATACATTTTTCTTTTTAAGTGAATCTATCTTTTCATGCTTAAATTTTTAAATTTTTCAAAGATGCTAAAAGAAAAACATGATATAATTTTTGAAAAATAATTTTTTATTTTCTATTCCTACTATCTAAATTAAGCACTCATGAAAAACTTCAAGTAATTTCAAAATAATTCAAGAGAGTTGAGTTACTTACCTTGTAGTCGAAGCCCGTCAAAGCCCAATTCGCCGTTTCATTTTTGGAAGTTCTTGATTCATCCTTGGGTGCCTTCCTTTTCTTTGGCCTCTTCCTCCATTCAAGTTCATTGTTTATTTTAGATTTTTGTTTAATGAACTTATTAAGAGTTAGTGTTTGAAGTTCAAGTTCATCATTGTCCTCATCACTTGAGTCATCGCTCAAGTGGTATTCATTTGTCCGGAGTTCCAAATCCTTCCTATTCTTTGGAAGGTGGTTCAAGTGTTCATTATGTTCATCATGTGCATTGCGCACTATTTCATATGTCATCAATGAGCCAATAAGTTCTTCAAGTAAAAAAATATTTAAATCTTTTGTTTCTTGTATTGCCGTTACTTTTGATTCCCAAGCTTTAGAAAGTGATCGTAAAACTTTACTAACAAGTTCAAAATTCGAGAATCATTTGCCAAGAGCTTGTAAACCATTGACGACATCCATAAAACGGGTGTACATGTCAATAATGGTTTCGCTCGGCTTCATTTGAAAAAGCTCGAAATCATGCATTAAAATGTTAACTTTCGAGTCTATGACTCTACTAGTTCCCTCGTGCGTGATTTCAAGTGTTCGCCAAATATCAAAAGCCGTTTCGCATGTAGAAATCCGATTGAACTCATTTTTGTCCAAAGCGCAAAATAAGGCATTCATAGCCTTTGCGTTTAAAGAAAAATACATCTTCTCCAAATCCGACCATTCGTTCATCAGTTTAGAGGGAAGTTGAAAATCGTTTTCAATGATATTCCATAAATCTAAATTCATAGAAATCAAGAAAACTCTCATTCGAGTTTTCCAATAAGTGTAGTCCAATCCGTTAAACAACGGTGGACGAACAACCGAAAAGCCCTCTTGAAAGCCATGAAGAGTCATTTCTCTCGGGTGTAAATCCGAAATGAGAAATACCGGACTCTGATACCAATTATTAGGACCGGAGCGGCACTAAGAGGGGGGGTGAATTAGTGCAACGGTAAAGTATGATAAACTTTCGACGATTTAAACATCTTACGGAAACTTCGTACGATAAAAGCAACGTTTTGTTTGAAACCATTTCGATTGCGTTTTAACTTGAAGGCATATGTAAGAAAGAGACAAAGAAGTAGAGCATCAAAATGAAGATGGTTTGCAGTAATATAAATGACAATAAGATAAATGCAAACCAGAGAAGACGGTAGTTTATAGTGGTTCGGTCAATCGTGACCTACATCCACTCCTCCGATTCCTCTTCCGTCGAGGCCACCGGCATCCACTAATAATCTTCCTTTACTAGGCGAAGATCAACCTCCTTCTTACACCCCTCTTACAACCTCTTACAAGTGGTTCACCCTTTTACAAAGATTTCAATGAAAAGAAAGGAGGTGAACACTCAAGCTATTGAAAACAAGACTTTTCCTAAAGCTTTTCTCAACTTCTAGCTTCTCCAAAAGGTTGTTATCTCAGCTAAGATTTCAGGGGTATTTATAGGCCTCAAGAGGATTCAAATTTGAGCTCCAAAATTTGAATTCTCTTTGGTTCCCGATGTTGGCGGTGCCACCGCCTGTCAGTTTCTGACACTGATAGTGGACTGGCGGTGCCACCACCTAGGCCAATTCAGCTCACTGGTTGGGCTCCAAACTTGGCCCAAACCAGTCCGAACTCGGGCCCAATTGGCCCCTATTTGGGTTATAGGATTAACACCTAATCCTAACCCTAATTAACGTACTAACTACGAATTTAAAGACATTTTCTAAGCTATTACAAAGTCCGTAAGTCAAGACTTCTTCCGGCGAGCTTCCGACGAACTTCCGACGGTCTTCCGATAAACTCTCGAAAAGCATTCTGCGGACTCCCGGCAAGCTCCTAGACTTCACGATTTGATCTTGGCGAGTTCCAACGAGCTTCTTCGACAAGCTCTGATCTTTCTCGACGAGCTTCATGAACTTCCAACGAACCTTCTGGCGAGCTTCTGAAAAACCCTTCGGCAAGCTCCCTACTCATTCTTGGCTAGTTCCGGCAGCATTCCCGACGAACCTTCGGACTTTCGTCGAACTCTCGAACTCGCAACAAATCCTTCGCGCTTGACTCCGATACTTTATTTCGCTTTATGTCTTCATCGTTATCGTAGTTAATCCTACACACACAAGCCAAAACTCTACTCCGATCTAGACAATTATTATAAAGCGAATTGACATTCTATTGCCCGCCACATCATTGGTTGGCGCTTTGTCCGATTCTTCGGCACATCATCCTCTCTTGCGGTTTGTTGCCCAATCGGCGGTTGACCTCCACAACCCCGATATCCTTGGCGCAATTCCGCTCTTGGCCTTCTGCCCGATGTCCGAAGCCTTCTGCCATCCAATATCCTAATGTGATCTCCTCCGGCGCAATGTCAATTCCTCCTGTGTTAACTGTCTAATCCTGATCGAGTAGACCTGCATCATTCAAAATGCTTTTAAACATCTAAACACAATCAATTAGTTTCATCATCAAAATCCGAGATTCAACATAATTAGCTTGATAATAATTGTCTAGATCGAAGTAGGCTCTAAGTGTGTATGATTAACTACAATAGCGATCAAGGTATAAAGCAAAATGAAGTCCCGGAGTCAAGAACGATATTTCGTTGGGCGTTTAAGGGTTCGTCGGAAGTTTTACCGGAATTGACCGAGAAGTCCAGGAGATTGCCAAAGAAGCTCGTCGGAACTCACCAAGAAATTTATCGTGAAGTCCAGGAGGTTACCAGGAACCCCCCCCTCTTAGTGCCGACTCGTTCCTAACTGTTGGGAAATCTTGGGGGCGACATCACATGCATAGTGGAAGAACAAGAAAAATAAAATCCCCAATTTCCTAAAAAGATGTTCGTTGTCGTGCGAAGATTGGTGCGCAAAAATCCACGAAACAAACTATGTATAGAATAGATTGTGTTACCTAGGGAGATCATATATCCCTGTTTCCTTACAGATCTCTAGGAGAGGGTGAAGGAGGTCAAGCATCCTCCCCTCTAGCGGTGATCCACATAGTAGGGCTGCGATGATGCTCCTCAAAACTCTAGGCATGCTCTGAGGTGGAGAGGGGGAGGGGAATAGGAGAGGCAAGCAAAAGCTTTAGCCTATGAACCACTAAATCCCTCCTATTTATAGAGGTCCCTTGACAAACCCTAATGGATCCTCCCCTATTGGGTATTGGACCTGCATCCAATTACCCAAGTCTTTTAGATGAGTAGATCTCTATCCAATAATCTCTCATGGGCTCTTATTGTATCTCATCCATAGGATCCAATAATTCAGGTGCTTATTAGGTATCCAATAAGATAGGGGCTTCGACGGATATCTCATATTCGAACCTCTACTCATCGCAATGCCTACCATATATGTGTGACCCTCTAGGTCCAATATCGAGCTGGCCATGAATCATACTTGTCAGAACTTCTTCTAACTTAGTGAATTATTATCTCTATAATAATTCACTCGACTCATCGACTATGGACGTACTATGCCACTACGCCATAGTCCTCAAACGATATACGAAAATTCATGTCTATCCTCAGTTACCATATACCTATAGTCTCTCATCTATCTAATCTCCCAGAGATCGTATATCGAGCATGGTGCTATCAGACCCATACGGTTTCTTCTCGAGTATTGCTCTAATCGGATTCTCCCAAAGAACTCTTTCTCTCTCAATCCGAATGACCCTGGCCATGGATTTGTCTGAGCAAGAACACATAGGATATTCCTCTCATGATGTTGAGAGTAGATGATCGATCCTCTATCGATACTCAATAGCCCTCATAAGGTCAATTGACACTCCCAATGACCAGTTGTACTAGATCTGGGACATCCAAACCTATAAGTCTGGTATTAAAGAGTGGAGCACTCATATAGGACATCTTTGGTGTCTCAAGTCTAAGGACTAGATACACCACTAGGACTACAGAATCGCTGTTTGACAATAAGGCTTCATCAACCATCCAACATTCCGTAAGCGGATCAATCAGTGAACTCATTCTCCAATGAACACATGTACTGTATCCCTAGTGTCCCCACACGAGCAGTTGTGAGACCAACTGTATCCATCATATGGATGGGTATACAGTACACCAGTCTGTCTAGTTATCATGATGTCCCTCTCAAGTAACCTATGACTGTGATTATTCTATATCTATATTTAAAGGTGAATTGATTTCATTATCGTGATATCATCACGATCCGATTCCCATTACACAAATCCAAGGACATCATAATATATACATGCATATATGCAATAGTTAATATAAAGTGATAAATGCCAAAAATATAATAAGCAAAAAAAATTTGTGTCAAGTCACATGTGTCATCACTCACGTGATTGGCTTATTTGGCACCTATGACTAGCAATCTCCCACTTAACCTAAAGTCAATCACCTATGTGTCTGATCCCCATCAGACCCCTATGACGCTTAAAGACAATCTGAGACAACAGCTTTGTTAGTGGATCTGCAATGTTATCTTCGGATGGAACTCTTTCCACTACAACATCTCCTCGGGTTACGATCTCTCTGATTAGGTGGAACCTCCTCAGAACATGCTTAGATTTCTGATGAGACTTAGGTTCCTTCGCTTGAGCAATCGCCCCATTATTATCGCAATATAAGGAAATCGGCTCCTCGCTACTCGGCATGACTCCTAGATCTGTGATGAACTTCTTTACTCAGACTCTCTCCTTTACTACATCTGCTGTAGCAATGTACTCCGCCTCTATTGTCAAGTCAGTAGTAGTATCTTATTTGGAACTCTTCCAGCACACTACTCCTTCATTCAAGGTATACACATACCCCGAATTCGACTTACTATCATCGATATCAGACTGAAAACTTAAGTCTGTGTAGCCTTCAACCCTGAGGCTACTACCTCTGTATACTAGTAAAAGATCCTTAGTCCTTCTCATGTACTTAAGGATACACTTTACTGCTTTCCAGTACTCCAAGCCTAGATCTGCCTGATACCTGCTTGTGACACTCAGAGCATGCGCTATATCAAGCCTAGTACATAACATGGCATACATGATTGACCCTATCGCTGAGGCATAAGGTATCATATCCATGTTCGCCCTTTCTTCTGGAGTCTTTGGGGACATACTCCTAGAAAGCGATATCCCATGTCTCATCGGTATGAGACATCTCTTGAAATTTTTCATGTCAAACGTTTTGACAATGATTTCTATGTACTTGGGATAAGTCAATCATCCTCTTGGATATGTCTCTATAGATCCGAATCCCCAAGATATAGGATGCTTCCCATAAGTCCTTCATGGAGAAGTGTCTAGATAACCAAGCATTTACTATGGATAGCATTCCTATGTCATTCCCAATAACCAGAATGTCATCTACATATAATAACAAAAAGGTGATAGCGCTCTCACTTACCTTCCTATACACACAAGGCTCATCTTC
The DNA here is from genome assembly GCF_036884655.1 of Musa acuminata AAA Group. Taxonomy (NCBI): domain Eukaryota; kingdom Viridiplantae; phylum Streptophyta; class Magnoliopsida; order Zingiberales; family Musaceae; genus Musa; species Musa acuminata. The sequence continues at coordinate 12,685,460 of NC_088353.1, read as the reverse complement.
GTTCTTAACAAAGTCATAAGATCTAATTGCCTCCTCAAATCTTATGTTACAACTTCGGGAAGCTTGCTTTAATCCATAAATGGATCTAAGCAATCTGTACACCTTATCTGGGCAGTTCTTGGACATAAATCCCTCTTGTTGTATCATATACACCTCATCCTCGAGGTTCCTATTGAGGAATGTAGTTTTCATATCCATCTGCCAGATCTCATAATTATAGTGTGCTGCAAAAGCCAATAGAATTCGGATGGATTTTATCATTGCTATGGGTGAGAAGGTTTCGTCATAGTCAACACCTTGCCTTTGACGATACCCCTTAGCCACTAGCCTTGCTTTATAGGTCTCTACCTTTCCATCTACTCCGATCTTTTTCTTAAAGATCCACTTGCAACCGATGGCTACAATACCTTCTGGTGCATCAACTAGGTTCTAAACCTTGTTGGAGTATATATAATCCATCTCAGAATTTATGGCTTCTTATCACTTCCCGGAGTCTATACTCATAATAGCCTCCTCATAGGTTTAAATATCAATGTCCTCAATATCCTCTCCTCTAATATGTCCTATATATCTCTCAGGAAGATGGGATACTCTACCAGACCTACGTAAAGCTAAAACTTGTGTGTTAGGTACCTGAACAGACTCGGGCTGTAGAGTGGTGCTTGAGCTTGGTTCTCTAACCTCGCTCAACTCTATCATACTCCTACTATCTCCGCCAAGGATGTGTTCCTTCTCAAGGAACATTGCTTTCTTGGCTACAAAGACCTTTTGGTCCTCGAGATGATAGAAATAATACCCACAAGTTTCCTTGGGGTATCACATGAACTTGCACCGCTCTGTCCTCGATTCCAACTAATCGAGGTTGTGTCTTTTAACATGGGCAGGGCAGCCCCAAATCTTAACAACCTTAAGATCGGTCTACTTCCCTTTCCATATCTCATATGGTGTAGACACTACCGACTTAGTTGGAACTCTGTTTAGAAGGTAAGCTGCGGTCTCTAGGGCATAATCTCAAAATGAGATAGGTACATCAGCAAAACTCATCATGGACCGTACCATGTCTAATGTGTATAATTTCTCCTTTCAAAGACAACATTGAGTTGAGGTGTATAAGGAGGTGTCCATTGGGATAATATCTCATGGTCCTTAAGGAACAGAGTAAACTCTGTACTTAAGTACTCACCTCCTCGATCTGATCGAAGAGTTTTGATACTCTTTTCAGTTTGGTTCTCCACTTCATTCTTATACTCTCTGAATTTCTCAAATGCCTCAAACTTATACTTCATTATGTATACATATCCATACCTTGAAAAATCATCAATAAAGGTAATGAAATAGGAGTAACCACCAATGGCATGAGGGTCCACATACATCACTATGTATGAGTTCCAACAGCTCAGTGGCTCTCTCTCTAATTCCACTAAATGGAGAGTTGGTCAGTTTTCCACAAAGGCAAGGCTCGCAAGTTGCATATGACTCATAGTCAAATGGATCTAGATATCCATTATTTAATAACTTTTGAATCCTTTCCTCATGGATGTGACCTAGCCTACAATGTCATAGGTATACACTGTTCACCTCATCTCATTTCCTCTTAGACACACTTACATTTATGATATGTGGAGTAGTGTATAGCATAAATAAACCATTATACAATGTTCCTTTTGTGATGATTTCATCATCTAATAATATCGAACAATCATTGTTCTCAAAAACTAATTTATATCCACTAACTATCAAATATAAAATAGAGATAATATTTTTGATAATAGAAGGAACAAAATAACATGCATCTAATACAATAAAAGCTCCACTAGGCAGATGTAGAGCGATCTCGTCAATAGCTACTACATCATTTTTTATTCCATCGCCCATCTTGAGGTCCATCTCGCCTCTCTCTAGTCTCCTAAACCTTGCCAGAACCTGTAATGAATTGCATATATGATAAGCACTATCGGTATCCAATACCCATGTGTTATCATAAGAGTCTGACAAATTGAGACTGATCATGAATGTACCTGAAGCTTCTCCAAGCTTTTGTTTCGCCCTCTCTGTAAGGTACTCTTTGCAGTTCCTCTTCCAATGCCTATCTTTGCCACAGTGGAAGCATTGGCCTTGTCCTTTGCTTGGTATTTCTTAGCAACCTTTGCTTTACCTGGTCTGCCCTTGTCCTTGCCCTTCTTAAGGGACTTTTCTACTTTCCTTTTCTTTCTAGTCTCACTAGTGTAGAGAACTGGCTTCTCTTTCTTAATAGTACTCTCTGCCTCCCTCAACATATTGAGGAGCTATGGGAAAGTCACCTTAAGCTTGTTCATATTAAAATTCATTATGAATTGTGAAAAGGAATCTGGTAGGAACTGAAGCACAATGTCTACACATAATTTTCCTCTAAGACCATTCCTAGTCCTATGAGTTCCTCTATCCACTCAATCATCTTTAAGACATGGTTCTGAACTAGTGTCCCCTTAGTCATCCTAGTGCGGAAGCGGCTCTTGGATATCTCATATCGCTGAGTCCTTCCCTATTCCTCAAATAATTTACGAACATGTAGGAGAATGGATCGGCATCAATCTTTTCATGTTGTCTCTGTAACTTAGGAGTCATAGAGCCCAACATGTAGCACTGAGCAAGAGTGGAGTCATCAATGTACTTCATATAGCGAGCAATCTCATCCTCGCTTGCCCCTTCCTCGGGCGTAGGCATCACTGTATCAAAGACGTACACGATTTTCTCCACCGTGAGAACAATTCTTAAGTTGTGGAGCTAATCCGTATAATTTGGACTAGTGAGGCGATTGGCATCAAGTATGCCACATAAGGGATTTGAAACTGACATTTTCTAAAAATAAAGATGCAGCAGAAATGAATGACATGCAGATTTTACAAGAAATAAACAATCAAGATATGGGCTTCTATCTTAATATACTCCTACTATTTTACTAGCGAGTCATGCGACACCCTCAGCATGTGAAATGAAAGTCTCCGGTAGACTTCTAATGGGGATTAGGATCCAATCAGCGTCTTAGTGTAACCTTGAGGGACTCGACTAATCACACTAATCCCAAAAGGTAAGCAACTCTTGCCGATCATAATTCCTTGTGATTCCCGTCTTGTTCGACCTTTGTGTCACCATGGTCTCGAGGGACTCGACCAACCATGATACTCGGTTAAGTTAACACAATCATTACAAGATGAGTATGATTTGATGATATACCCTCAAGGGACTCGACCAAGCATACCAAGTCCTCAAGTCACCGGTGACTTTTCTATGTCATAAGCAAGATAGCGAATCACGATATAGGTGAGCCTCGAGGGACTTGACTAACTCAACCTACACCGGGAATCGATTCCTACCTATAATGATAGAAGGTCACGTGGGTCAATTTAATTGCCTCACGTTTACCAACTTAATATTATTGAGAGAGATGTTTCCATGATTTGGCCTCCTAATATGATATGTCACACATATACATATTTAATATATATCTACATCACATGCAAATATATATACATATCTAATATGTGTATAAGCAATCACACTAGATGATTGTGGACCACAACCTAATGTGATCAGGCCTGAGCCAGTAGGCCTACTCACTCACATCAAGATCTATGTGTGCAATGGTGCATCTTCATGCCCTATGATCGTCCATCTCATCCTCATCGGTTCCATCGACATCTTGATGCATCTTTATGCATCGCAATCATCCGTCTCGTGGGTCTCGCTATCGCATCCACGCTCCCGCTGTACCTCCTTATGTGATTATAACTTAATCATAGGCACGCAAGCCCGACAATAAACAAGAAATATAATGGAGGCTCGCAGACCTCAATAATAATAATCACAAGTACACACATTACACGATCCATGATCATTTGTCCACACATCAAACATCACATGTATCAATCATTATCATGTAGGACTACTAGATAATAATAAAAAATAATAATCAACTAAACCTTTTAATTAATTAATATTTTCTGAAAACAGGGACATGTAGGGAATTTCTGAATTCTTAGGGATATTTTCATAATTTAGACAAAAGACAAAAACTGGAATTTCTCAAATTCTAAGGGGCAAAAATATCTTTTTGCCTAAAACCCTAACCCTTTCCCCTGCTACAGCCGTCACCTTCGCCGCCGCCACCCTACCGGTGGTAGGCTATATGGCAGAGGGCGGGGGCGGTGCCCTCACCTGCAAGCGACATGCCCGTTGGTAGTGCTGCCCCATCAGGCGACCGCCTCTATAGTGGGGTTTTGCCCGTGGGAGCAGCGGCCGTAGGTACCGTTGCCCTATTGTCACGAACGGTCGTCGCGCACCCGCAATAACTCCGTTCAATGAACCGTTCGTCGCTCACACCCACATGTACAGCTGCTTGACAGCATATTTTCTCATGGTTTTGAGTCATTTTGCTTGTAAATATGTAAGTTCAAACAAGCTGCAGCGTTGCAAAGCGACCGCTCACCGAACCGAGCAAAACAGCCCCAAAATAACCCCAAAACAAGCTGCAGCGTTGCAAAGCGACCGCTCACCAACCGCTCCCTCTTTTCTCTTGTGCACATAAGGTGTTCGACGAATTGCTTGTAAAGCTTCCCTTTTCGCGAGACTTCGGGACTTGTCCGTTGCTCGTTCGTTCGAACTAACTTTTTTCTATTTTATAGGTCCTTCGGGACCTACGAGAGGTTACAAAGTGGGCTGATCCTTGCGGAGCAAGATCGCAAGGGCGAAGCGCGACTTAGGCAACGCAAGCTAAGTTCGCGTCTTTGCCACAAGGGTGACTCGCGACTTAGGCAACGCAAGCTAAGTTCGCGTCTTTGGCCGCAAGGGTGCCTCACGCCTTAGGCAATTCCAGCTAAGGTCGTGACATTGTGGTATCAGAGCGGGCAAGCTCTTTGATCGAACAGCGAACGAACTTCGTAACTTCGCCATGGCAAAGCATCATGGCGAATCAAGCAAGACGGGGCAAGCCGGACCCTTGCCCCAAGCAGCCGTAGGTGGGCTGCATGTGCACACTCGCTCTCATGCTGTTGGAGCCGCTCACGAGGATCACGGCAGCGAACAGGATGAGCGAGAAGTTGGCAACTCTCCGCGAGCAGAGGAAGCGCAATCTGGTGCGCTAATTGGAAAAAAGAGTCATAAGGAGAGACTCACGACGGCGGAAACCCGCCTGGATGTTCTGGAAGCGAGCATGGAGGAACTCTACCATGGCCAACAAAGACTTGTTGGGATAGAGAGCTCGCAAGAGGAAGCGAAGTCCAGGATCGACAAGGTCGAGGCCCTAGTCGACCGACTGTCTGATGACACCAAGGACTCCATGCAGCACTTATAGGATGTTGTGGCGAAACTCACTGCAAAGGTGGCCATGCTCACAAGAACGCTAAATGCGGGAGGAGGCAACACCCGCGTTGCACCGCCACAAAATTTGAGGGCACCTGAGCCTCATGGATATGGAGGGGCTAGAGATGCCAAAGAGATCGAGAACTTTCTGTTTGATATGGAGCAATACTTCCGAGCTACGAGGCCCGATTCTGAAGATACCAAAGTTTCTATAGCAACAATGTATCTGAACGGAGATGCGAAACTTTGGTGGCGAACTCGTTGGGAGGAGATCCAACAAGGTCGGTGTCGAGTCGACACATGGGAGGACTTGAAGCGGGAGTTGAGAACTTAGTTCCTACCGGAGAACACAGAGTTCGTCGCAAGAAGGAAGTTGAGATAACTCCGCCAAAGTACCACCATCCGAGACTATGTGAAGCAGTTTTCTGCACTAATGCTGGACATACAGGACATGTCCGAGAAGGACAAGTTGTTCAGCTTCCTTGATGGTTTGAAACCATGGGCTCAATAGGAGCTGAATCGAAGGAATGTTACCGACATGGTCAGGGCAATTGCAGCTGCAGAAAGGCTCACTGACTTTGTTTCCTCTGAAGACCCAGCGAGAAGGAAACAATCTTCAAGCAATCGCCCTCCAAAACATTCTCGAGGGAAGGAGCTCGGGGGCGAACAGAAGAAGAAGAGCTCCTACAAAGGGCCGAACCCGAAAGGCAAGGCCTCAAAACCTGGAGGATGCTTCTTGTGCGGAGGACCGCACATGGTAAGGGAGTGCCCACAAAAACAGGCACTCGATGCTTTAACGGCTTCTATACACCCCCCCGATCGGACAAGGGCAAAGTTGTTGCTCTTAGTTCGAGCAGTTCAGAATCCAGCAGCGACGACGAGGAATCGCAAGGACCCCGAATGGGAGCTATGCGTTTGTTGAATGCTATGCGGGGTCAAGTGGGGGAGAACATGAAGACAAAGGCACAAAAAGCAGGAAGTAGTGAACTGATGTATGTGGACATCAAGCTGAATGGCCAAACGACCCGTGCAATGGTGGACACGGGCGCTACCCACAACTTCATAGCCGATCGTGAAGCACAGCGACTTAGGTTGACATTGGAAAAGAGCCCAAGCCGAATGAAAGCGGTGAACTCGGAGGCCAGGCGAATCTCCGGGTTGGCGAAGGGAGTTCCCATCAAAATCAGAACATGGAGCGGGAACACCAACATGATGGTCGTGCCACTGGACGACTTCCAAGTGATTCTTGGAATGGAGTTTATGCACGTGGCGAAGTTGGTGCCGATGCCATTCTTGAATTCCCTATGTATGATGGGAGGCGATGACCCCTGCGTGGTTCCCGTCTCTCGGAGAGGAACCAAGGAGCCCCAACACATTTCGGCATTACAATTGAAAAAAGGGGTGCGAAAGGGCGAACGGACATTTATGGCTGCTATGAAGCTAGAGCCACTCAACGAAGAGGCCATTCAAGAACCTGCTATGGTGGCAAACGTCCTGAAGGAGTTCAAAGACGTTATGCCACCTGAGTTGCCGAAGACTCTTCCACCACGTAGAGGCGTGGATCACAGTATCGAGCTGGAGCCAGGAGTGAAGCCTCCAGCGAGACCACCCTATCGTATGCCCCCGCCAGAGTTGGCAGAACTCATAAAGCAGTTAGGTGAACTGCTAAGCGGTGGTCTCATCCACAGCTCAAAAGCACCTTTCGGAGCTCCAGTTCTCTTCTAGAAGAAACAAGATGGGAGCCTTCGATTATGCGTCGACTACCGAGCCCTCAACAAAGTAACAGTGAAGAACAAGTATCCCATCCCGCTCATTGCAGACTTGTTCGACCAATTGGGCAAGGCGAAGTATTTCTCAAAACTCGACCTTCGGTCAGGATATTGGCAGGTGCGCATTGCTGAAGGCGACGAAGCAAAGACTACTTGTGTGACCATATATGGAGCATTTGAGTTCTTGGTGATGCCTTTCGGCTTAACCAACGCTCCGGCCACATTCTGTACTCTCATGAACCAGCTATTCAAGGAGTATCTGGATAAGTTCGTAGTCATCTACTTGGATGATATCGTCGTCTACAGTCAAACGCTCGAGGAGCACGTCAAGCACCTTCGGACGATTTTCAAGGTTCTCAGGGAGAACACTTTGTTCGTAAAAAGGGAGAAATGCTACTTTGCTCAAACTGAGATCCTATTCTTGGGGCATCGAATCGGTGATGGCTCCATTCGGATGGATAAGTCGAAGGTGCAAGCAGTTGCGGAATGATGAACTCCAAAGAAGGTGCCAGAGTTGAGATCCTTCCTTGGATTCGTCAACTACTATCGACGCTTCATTACGGGATATTCGAAGCAGGCAACCCCACTGACGGAGTTGCTGAAGAAGGAGCAGCCTTGAAAGTGGTCTGACAAATGTGAGATAGCATTCCAGGACCTGAAGGCTGCTGTTCTAGAAGAACCAGTGCTCAAATTGCCAAACTATGGAGAGCCCTTTGAAGTCCACACAGATGCTTCGGACTTTGCTATCGGGAGGGTACTCATGCAGGAAGGTCATCCGGTGGCCTACGAGAGCCGTAAACTCAACGAGACCGAGCGGCGGTATCTAGTGCATGAGAAGGAGATGACAGCAGTGATCCACTATCTACGAGTTTGGCAACACTACCTTCTCGGGTCGCGATTTGTGCTGAGGACAGACAACATCGCCCTGAGCTATTTCCAAACTCAGAAGAAGCTCTCCCCAAAGCAGGCACGGTGGCAGGACTTCCTGGCTGAATTTGATATGGCAATGGAATACAAGCCCGAGAAGGCGAATGTCATGGCCGATGCGCTGAGTTGGAAAGTGGAATACGTGAATGCTGCACAACTAGAGGGCAGAGGCCAAGCAAGTCAGTTACACTCCAACTTCCTTTCCGAATCAGAGATGGACTGTATAGTGATCCCCAGGCAGTTATCCTGATGTAGCTCATCAAAGAAGGCAAGGCACGACGATTTTGGGTCCAAGAGGGACTTGTTTACACAAAAGGGAATAGGGTTTATGTTCCCCGAGTGGACAATTTAAGGCGTGAACTCTTAAAAGAGTGTCACGATTCCCTTTGGGCTGGACACCCCGGAATTCACAGAACGTTGGCTCTCGTGGAGAGGGCCTTCTACTGGCCAAAGATGGGGATTGATGTGGAGGAGTATGTTCGAACATGCCTTACTTGCCAACAAGACAAGGTGGAGCAGCGGAAGTCGGTGGGACTTTTGGAGCCGTTGCCCGTACCAGAAAGGCCATGGGAGAGCATTTCCTTAGACTTCATATCAAGCTTGCCACCTGTAAGGGGACTCGGATCGATACTCGTGGTGGTCAATCGGTTTTCAAAGTATGCAACTTTCATTGCTGCTCCCCTACACTATTCAGCAGAAGAGGCGGCCAGACTGATGATGAAGGATGTAGTGAAGTATTGGGGAGTCCCGCACAATATCATTAGTAATCGAGACTCTCGGTTCCTAGGACGATTCTGGACCGAGCTATTCAAATTGTTGGGGTCAAAGTTATACTTCTCTACAAGCCTCCACCCCCAGACGGATGGTCAGACTGAAAGAATAAACTCGCTCTTGGAGCAATATCTCCGACACTACGTGAGTGTCAATCAACGAGATTGGGTGAAGCTATTGGACATTGCCCAATTCTCCTACAACTTGTAGCGGAGCTCTGCGTCCAACAAGAGCCCCTTCGAAATTATCACAGGACAACAACCATCGACTCCGCACACCATGGCAATTGGGTATACTGGAAGTAGTCCTTCAGCCTATTATTTCGCAAAGGAGTGGCATCGAAATGCAGATATTGCGCGGGCTTACTTGGAGAAGGCGGCAAAGAGGATGAAGAAGTGGGCCGACTTGGGAAGGCGACCGCAAGAGTTCAAAGTTGGCGATTTGGTGTTGGTAAAGCTCCAACCAGCATCACTCCAATTCTTCAGGAACAGAGTTCACAAAGGATTGGTGCGTAAGTATGAAGGGCCCTTCCCAATTATCAGCAGGGTAGGCAATGTTTCTTACAAGTTGTAGTTGCCGGGGTGGTTCAAAATTCATAACGTTCTTCACGCCAGCAACCTGAAGGCCTACCATTCGGATCCGCAAGATGCTTCTCGAAGTGTTCCAACTCAGCTACCACCCATCACAGCCTCCTACGAGAAGCGAGTGGAAACCATTCTGGCGGATCGCAAGATAAAGCTACCCAACGGAGCGGAGCAGACAGAGTACTTGGTGAAGTGACGAAAGCTTCCCCGAACTGAAGCTAGTTGGGAGCCTGAAGACGCCCTGCGACATGAAGAAGAAGTCATCAACAACTACCAACAAGCGTCGACGAGGGCGTCGATAGTTTAAGTGGGGGAGAATGTCACGAACGGTCGTCGCGCACCCGCAACAACTCCGTTCAACGAACCGTTCGTCGCTCACACCCGCATGTACAGCTGCTTAACAGCATGTTTTCTCATGGTTTTGGGTCATTTTGCTTGTAAATATGTAAGTTCGAACAAGCTGCAGCGTTGCAAAGCGACCACTCACCGAACCGAGCAAAACAACCCCAAAACAGCCCAAAATAGCTCCGTTTTCGCGTGCCACGGGAGGTGAGCGGAGAGCTGCCTCCGCTCACCAAAATGTCAGCCATCTCAGACCCCAGGAACCCCCCGGGTGGCACATGGCTGGATGGGGCTTCGGTTATATACCGGGCGTTGAACTCTCTTTCGCAAGTTCGCACGTGACCTTTACGGGAACTTGGTTTTACGCCCGGGACCAGGTCAGTGGTTGTTTGTGGGCTTGCAGTTGTTCGTTCATCCTTGAAAGCCTTGTTTTTCTCCCTCTCCCTCTTTTCTCTTGTGCACACAAGGTGTTCGACGAATTGCTTGTAAAGCTTCCCTTTTCGCGAGACTTTGGGACTTGTCTGTTGCTCGTTCTTTCGAACTAACTTCTTTCTCTTTTACAGGTCCTTCGGGACCTGCGAGAGGTTACAAAGTGGGCTGATCCTTGCGGAGCAAGACCGCAAGGGCAAAGCACGACTTAGGCAACGCAAGCTAAGTTCGCGTCTTTGCCACAAGGGTGACTCGCGACTTAAGCAACGCAAGCTAAGTTCGCGTCTTTGGCCGCAAGGATGCCTCACGCCTTAGGCAATTCCAGCTAAGGTCGTGACACTATGGTGCCTAATCCTGTGGGAGAAGCAGCTGCAGGCGCCGCTACCCCGTGGCGCCTTTGCCCGCGGGTCCAACACCCGCAAGCGTCGCCCTTGTATGCCACCGCTATAGGCAGACTGCCTGCACGAAGATGGCAGCAAGTAGGCAACCATCCTTGAGCGCAGCAAGGGTAGCAACAGTTGCTGCCCTTCATCGTCTATTGTGTTAACAATTTAACATCAAAATTCTTCCTAAACATAATACACACAGTTCAAAACCAATCATTCACACAAACAACCTAGCTTTGATACCATTGTTGGAAAATCTTGGGAGCGACATCACATGTGTAGTGGAAGAGCGAGAAAAACAAAATCCCCAATTTCCCAAAAAGATGTTCATCATCATGCAAAGATTGGTGCACAAAAATTCGTGAAATAAACTGCGTATAGAATTGATTGTGTTACCTAGGGAGATCGTATATCCCTGTTTCCTTATAAATCTCTAGGAGAGGGTGAAGGAGGTCAAGTGTCCTCCTCTCTTACGGTGATCCACATAATAGGGCTGCGACGACGCTCCTCAAAACTCCAGGCCTACTCTGAGGTGGAGATGGGGAGGGGAATAGTAGAGGCAAGCAAAGACTCTAGACTATAAACACTAAATCCCTCCTATTTATGGAGGTTTCCTATCAAACCCTAATAGATCCTCCCCTATTGGGTATTGGATCTACATCCAATTACTCAAGCCTTTTAGATTAGTGGATCTCTATCCAATAATCTCTCATGGGCTCTTATTGGATCTCGTCCATGGGATCCAATAATTCAGGAGCTTGTTAGATATCTAATAAGATAGGGGCTCCGGCGGATATCTCATATCCGAACCTCTACTCATCACAATACCTACCATATATGTGTGACCCTCTAGGCCTAATATTGAGCTGGCCATGAGTCATACCTGTCAGAACTTCTTCTAACTTAGTGAATTATTATCTCTATAATAATTCACTCGACTCATCGACTACGGACGTACTAGGCCACTACGCCATAGTCCCGAGATGATACAAGAGAATCTAATCCATTGGACTTGTCTGTCCTTAGTTACTGTATATTTATAGTCCCTCATCCATCTAATATCCCAGAGACTATATATCGGGTATGGTGCTGCCAGACCCATACGGTTTCTTCTCAAGTCTCGCTCTAATTGGATTCTCTTGGAGAACTCTTTCTCTCTTAATCCGAATGACCCTAGCTAGAGATTTGCTTGAGCAAGAACATATGGGATATTCCTCTCATAATGTTGAGTGTGGATGATCCTCTATCAACACTCAATAGCCCTCATAAGGTCAACTACCACCCCCAATGACCAGTTGTACTAGATCTGGGACAACCAAACCTATAAGTTTGGTATCAAAGAGTGGAGTACTCATATAGGACATCCTTAGTGTCTCAAGTCTAAGGACCATATATACCACTAGGACTACGGAATCACTGTCTGACAATAAGGCATTATTAACCATCCAACATTCTGTAAACGGATCAATCAGTGAACTCATTCTCCAATGAGCACATGTACTGTATCCCTAATGTCCCCACACGAGCAGCTATGAGACCAGCTGCATCCATCATATGGACGGATATACAGCACACCAGTCTATCTGGTTATTACGATGTCCCTCTCGAGTATCCTATGACCGGGATTATTCAGGATCTATGTTTAAAGGTGAATCGATCTCATTATCGTGATCTCATCATAATCTGATTCCCATTGCACAGATCCAAGGACATCATAATATATACATGCATATATGTAATAGTTAATATAAAGTGATAAATGCCAAAATATAATAAGCAAAAAGATTCCATGTCAAGTCACATGTGTCATTACTCACGTGATTGGCTTGTTGGGCACCTATAACTAGCACTAATAGGTTCCACCTGTTAGGTCACTATTTGGGCCTTTCACTTGGCCCAACACAACCCAAACTTGGCCCAATTAGCCCTTAATTGAGTTGGCCCAATTTCAATCCAATTATGTGCTAACCATGAATTTTAAGGCACACAATAACTAAATAAGTCCGGTAAGTCTAGGTTTCTTCTAGCAAACTTCCGAAGATCTCTCGGCAATATTCCAGCGGACTCTCGGCAAGCTCCTGGATCTCACGATGATCTTCTTGGCGAGTTCCGATGAGCTTCTTTGGCAAGCTTTAGGACTTCTTGGTTGGTTCCGGCAAAACTTCCGACGAACTCTCAAACTCCCAACGAAATCACGTTCTTGACTCCGGAACTTCATTTTGCTTTATGCCTTGCTATCATAGTTAAGTAGATATAAAAACACACTTCAATCTAGATAATTATTACTAAGCATGAATCATGTCGACCGGCATGTCATTGGTCCATCGACGCTTCGTCCGATTCTTCGGTGCATCGTCCTCTCTTGTGACCTATTGTCCAATCGGCTAGTTGACCTCTGCAACTCCGATATCCTTGGCATAATATCCACTCTTCTTGGCCCGATGCCCGAATCCATGGCTCGAAACCTTCTGTCGATATGTCAACCGATCCTTCGGCGCGACGTTCAATCTTCTGACATGTTTCTTTGGCCCACCATGATTCTTCCTGCTTTAAATGTCTCTCCCTGATCGAAGCATCCTACGTCACTCAAAATGCATATCAAATCGTAAACACTTATCAATTGGTTTCATCATCAAAATACAAGATTCAACAGAACCATAGTGGCACAATCTTCGAGATTATGTTAGGCGGTACAGTCTGGGTGGTGGGACCACCCAAACACAATCTCCGAGAGACTGTCAAGCAGTGGTAGCACCATACTGGGCAGTGGTACCGCCCAATGGTAGGGTGTCAAGCGGTGGTATCACCAGACTGAGCAGTGGTACCGCCCAGCACAAGCGGTGGTACCACTAGTACCTCGAAAACCAAGGATAAGACATTTTTAGGCTCTAAGTTTGAATCCACATGAGACCTATAAATACCTCTCTCATCTTTGGTTATAGGCCCTAAATAGATTCAAATTTGGAGCAAAAATGGTCTTATCTTGTGTTTTCAAGGTACTAGCGGTACCACCGCCAGTATTGGGCAATACCACCGCTTGCATTGACAAGGGGCTAGCAGATATCTCATATTCAAACCTCTATTTGTCACAACACCTACCATATATATGTGATCCTCTAGGCCTAATATTGAGCTGGTTGTGACTCATACCTATTAGAACTCTTTCTGATTCAATGAATTATTATCTTCATAATAATTCACTTGACTCATCGACTATGGACGTACTAAACCATTACGTCATAGTCCCTAGACGATACAAGGGGATCCAATCCATTGGATATATCTGTCCTTAGTTACCGTATATCTATAGTGTTAGGATCGAGAGCACTAAGAGGGGGGGGTGAATTAGTGCAGCGGAAATCTTTCAGCGATTTAAAAACGAAAGCTGCGTTCGTCCGATAAAAACGATTTCGATGTAAAAGCCGATTCTAAGATTACTTAAGATTAAGCGCAGTTTACGTCTAAGCACAGTTTACGTCTAAACTGAGTTTGCGTCTAAATAAAGTTTGCGTCTAAACGCAGTTTTGCGTCTAAACACAGTTTTACGTCTAAACGCAGTTTTGCGTCTAAACTCAGTTTACGTCTAAACGTAGTTTTACGTCTAAACGCAGTTTGCGTCTAAAAGTAGTTTACGTCTAAAACATAGTTTTATGTCTAAACACAGTTTGCGCAGTTTGCGTCTAAACACAGTTTTGCGTCTAAACTCAGTTTACGTCTAAACGCAGTTTTATGTCTAAACGCAGTTTGCGTCTAAAAGCAGTTTTACGTCTAAACGCAGTTTTACGTTTAAAAGAAGTTTATGTCTAAAACACAGTTTTATGTTTAAACACAGTTTGTGTAGTTTACGTTTAAACGCAGTTTTACGTCTAAACGCAGTTTGCGTCTAAACGCAGTTTTACGTCTAAACGTAGTTTGCGTCTAAAACAGTTTCAAAGGGATCTAAACTTAGAAGCTAGTTCATAAAAAGTGCAGAAGACAGTTTTGCATAATCAAAACACAAACGAAAGCTGATCGTACGAAAAACACAGATTTATGTCTGAATGCAGATTCGAAAAGATCAGCACTTAGAACTTGTTCGTAAAGGCGCAGAGAGCAGTAGTTATGTAGGAGGTTTGCAGTAATGATAAGGTACTCGAAATAAAAGCAAACCAGAGATTTAGAGTGGTTCGGTCAGTCTTGACCTACTCCACTTTTGGCTTCCTCCTCCGACGAGGTCACCGACGTCAACTAGCTGCCTTCCTTCAATGGGCGAAGGCCAACTGCCCTTTTACAGTTTCACTCCTTTTGATGGGCTCAGGAGACAACCCTTACAGAACCTTTCTCTCCTCACTTTACAATTCAGAAGCTTAAAGAACAGAAGGAGGAGACTTAAAGGCTTTACAACAATTTTGAGCTCTTAGAATCATAGAAATAATCAAGATTTCGGTGTAGGTCTATGTAATTTCTGTGCTGAATGGGTGGGGTATTTATAGGCCCCAACCCAGTTCAAATTTGGAGCTCAAAATGATCAAATCCCGGAATTCCGGGATCAGGCGGTTACACCTCCTGACTGGAGAGGTAGCACCGCCTGGCAGAGCTCGGAGACTGAGCCCAGGCGGTTGCACCTCTCTGTCAGGGGCGGTTGCACCGCCTGAGTCTGGCTCGGAGACTGAGCCCCAAGCGGTGCCACCTCTTGACTGAGGCGGTTGCACCTCTCTGCTAGAGCTCGAAGACCGAGCTCAGGCGGTGCTACCTCTCTGTCAGGGAGGTTGCACCGCCCAGTCTAGCTCGAAGACTGAGCTCAGGCGGTTGCACCTCCTGGCTGGGGCGGTCGCACCGCCCAATCTCGCTAGGAGACTTAGCACAGGCGGTGCCACCTCCTGGCCTAAGCGGTTGCACCTCCTGGTGCAATCAGGGTCCGAATGGTTAGCTCCATTCGGCCCAATTTCAATCTTTTCAGGGGCCCAATTGCCCCAAGATTAAGCTAATGGGATCACCTCCCATTTTCCAACTTAATCAACATGCTAACTATGATTAAATCTAATACAATTTCTGCAGCTTTGCTCCGATGCGTCAATCGCTTCTTCCGACGAGTTTCCGGTGAACTTCCGTCGATCATCCGATGAACCCTCGGTGATTCTTCTGCGGACTTCCGGCAAACTCCTGCACTTTGCGACGATCCACTTGGCGAGTTCCGACGAGCTTCGCTTGGCAAGCTTCTGGACTTCTCGGATCTGTTCTCGCAGAACCTCCGACGGCCGTCCGAACTTCCGTCGAACTCTCGAACTCCCAACGTGATCATGATCTTGACTCCGGCGCAACTCCTGCTGCTTGTCTAACTTTCATCGTAGTTAATCCTGCACACTTATCTCAACACATAGATTAGACAACAAATGACAATTGACTTCATCATCAAAATCCGAGATTCAACAATCTCCCCCTTTTTTATTATGACAATCAATTGATAATGGAGTTATCCTTAACTCCCCCTATCTATATGCCGTAGTTGAGATAAGTCAACCTTGAATTCAAGACCTAAGAATTCAAGTGACGTATTGATAAGTTAGATCAGTTAAACTTATCAATACTCCCATCATGATACCCATCATGATGTATCTCTTCAAGAATGATGTCAAGGCTTGACATACATCATCAAGTTTGTATGATTGTGTTTGTAACTATTCATCATGTAATTGAATATTATCATAAAAAGCTGCGAAGGACTATTACATGATGCACACATTTGAGATTTTCTAGCAAGTTTGCATTTACTTCACAAGATAGGATATCAACTCAAGACATAATGCAAACTATAGCACATGTTCATATATCTCTTGGTGATGCAAGGATGGGATAACCATAACATTGTTTATAGCATCACTCAAGTATTTGCAACTATGACATAGACATGATCATAGCAGTGTTTATCAATTCATATGTTTCTCCCCCTTTGTCATCAACAAAAAGCATGGTAATTGTGATACTAGGAAAACAATATTAGCAAGCATATAGAGGAATTTTACATAGATTGCTTTGAAAACTTTTTCCCCTTTTGTTATAATCCATTTTACCCGCAAAGATATTACAAGATGAAATACATACACAGGAATCACTTTATCAGATTTATTTCAGAAACTTATGAAAGTGTACGAATAAATCTGTTTTATAGCATTCGAACAAATAAGATGCATTTGGACAATATTTTGTTACAGATTTTCACATATAAACATGGCAATCAAGTGATCTGATCATTCAATATAGTCCGAAAAATAAGTTTATTTATTCGGACACGTCAACATTCCTAATTCTCTTTTAATGAAATCAAATTGTTCTTCACTTAGAGGTTTTGTAAAAATGTCAGCCAATTAATGTTTGGTATCAATGAACTCTATGGTTACGTCATGATTAGTGACATGATCTCGTATAAAGTGATGTCTAATATCAATATGTTTTGTTCTTGAGTGTTGTATAGGATTTTTAGTTAAGCATATTGCACTCGTGTTATCATATTTAATGGGAATATCTTTAAGATTAACTTTGTAATCTTCTAAAGTGTTTTTCATCCATACAACTTGTGCACAGCATGCACTTGCTGCAATATATTCAGCTTCGGTTGTTGATAGAGCAACCGAGCTTTGTTTCTTAGATGACCAGGATACAAGGGCATGTCCTAAAAATTGACATGATCCTGATGTGCTTTTTCTATCTAGTCTACAGCCAGCGAAGTCCGCATCAGCATAAGCTGTTAGCTCAAAATTTTCTGATTTTAGGTACCATGATCCTAGATTTGTGGTTCCATTAAGATATCTAAGTATTCTTTTGACTGCTTTGAGATGAGATATCTTAGGGTTTGATTGAAATCTAGCACAAAGTCCTACACTGAACATGATGTCTGGTCTGGTGGCAGTGAGGTAAAGTAAACTTCCTATCATACCCCTATAAGTCTTTTGATTAAAGCTTTCTCCACTTTCATCAATTTCTAACTTAGTGGAGGTGCTCATAGGGGTGTTAATAGCCTTTGAGTTGTTCATATTAAACTTTTTTAATAAATTCATAGCATATTTTGTTCGACTAATAAAGATGTCGTTGCTTAATTGTTTGATTTATAAACCTAAGAAGAATGTTAATTCTCCCATTAAGCTCATTTCGAATTCAAGACTCATGGTTCTAGCAAAAGATTCACAGAGAGATTCATTTGTAGAGCCAAAGATAATATCATCAACATAAATCTGAACAATGAGAAAATTATTTTCAAAATTCTTGATAAATAATGTAGTATCAACCTTGCCTTTTGTGAAATTATTTTCGATAAGAAAAGAACTAAGTCTCTCATACCAAGCCCTTGGGGCATGTTTTAAACCATAGAGAGCTTTAGTTAATCTAAACACATGATTAGGGAGGCTATCATTTTCAAAACCAGGAGGTTGTTCAACATAAACTTCTTCGGAGATAAAGCCATTTAGAAAAGCGCTTTTAACATCCATTTGAAACAACTTAAAATTATTACTGCTAGCGTAGGCAAGGAGCATCCTTATGGCTTCCAATCGAGCCACAGGAGCGAAGGTTTCTTCGTAATCGATACATTCTTCTTGGTTGAAACCTTTGGCCACTAATCTAGCCTTGTTTCTAACCACGATACCATTTTCATTTTGCTTGTTTCTGAAGACCCATTTAGTACCAATAACTAAATGGTCATTTGGCCTAGGAACAAGCTTCCACACTTCATTTCTCTCAAATTGATTTAATTCATCTTGCATTGCGATAATCCATGAATCATCTTTCATGGCTTCATCAATGCATTTGGGTTCAATTTGGGAGAGAAAGGCAACATTCGCACAAAAGGTTTTAAGAGAAGATCGTGTTTGAACCCCCTTTGACGTGTCTCCTAGGATTAGCTCCTTAGGGTGACCATCTACATACTTCCAATCCTTAGGTAAGGATATTTCGGAAGTGGATGCATCCAGGTTGTTAGTTGGAGAAGGGGTTCCATTTAAATTCAAGGAATCAAAATTAACATTTTCATCAAGATCATTTTTCGTGATTTCGGAAATCTCATTGAAAACAACATGAATGGATTCTTCAATAATTAGAGTTCTTTTATTGAAGATACGAAAGGCTTTAGAAACTGTAGAATAACCAAGAAAGATTCCTTCATCGGATTTAGCATCAAATTTTCCTAAGTTGTCTTTTTCATTCAAGATAAAACACTTACACCCAAAGACTTTAAAATATGAAACGTTGGGTTTTTTATTGTTCCATAACTCATAGGGAGTTTTGGTTAGTAGAGGTCTCACTAGAACTCTATTTAAAATGTAGCATGCAGTATTTACGGCTTCGGCCCAAAAATATTTGGGTAGGTTGTGTTCATTCAACATGGTTCTTGCCATTTCTTGTAAATTTTGATTTTTTCTTTCTACAACTCCATTTTGTTGAGGGTTTCTAGGAGTAGAGAAATTATGGTTGTATCCATTGAGTTCACAAAATTCCTGGAAATCATGGTTTTGAAATTCACCACCATGATCACTTCTAATTGACGAAATCATAGAACCTTTCTCATTTTGAACGAGTTTGCAAAACTTGGTAAAAGATCTAAGGCATTCACTTTTCTGTTTTAAGAAGTAAGTCCATGTGTATCTGCTATAGTCATCCACGATGACGAAAGCATATTTGCTACCTCCTAGGCTTGATGTGGAGATGGGTCCGAACAAGTCCATATGGATCAATTGTAAGGGCCTAGAGGTGCTTATTTGATTTTTAGATTTGAAGCTACTCTTAATTTGTTTACCTAATTGGCAAGCATCACATACATTATCTTTGATGAACTTGATATGAGGAATTCCTCTTACAAGTTCTTTGGATGATATTTGAGTGATTAGCTTCATGCTAGCATGACCTAATCTTCTGTGCCATATCCAAGCATTCTCATTTAAAGCAGAAAAACATATTTCATTACATAAATCATTGATGTCAATAGTGTATACGTTATTTTGTTTTAATGCAATCATAGATATGTTTTTGTGTGGTTTTTCAATGATGTAAGCATTAGATTCAAATCTGATAATATATCCTTTATCACACAATTGACTAATGCTCAAGAGGTTATGTTTTAGACCATCAACTAGCAAAACATCTTCAATAGAGAAGTTGGATTTGTTACCTATGGTTCCTTTGCCAATGATTTTACCCTTGTTGTTGTCTCCGAATGTGACATATCCTTCGTCTATGCTAGTGAGCTTAGAGAATTGGGATGGATCTCCGGTCATATGCCTTGAGCATCCACTATCAAGGTACCATCTCTTGCTCCTAGCTTGCGATGGTTTAGTTTTCTACAAGAAAGGATAATGTTTAGGTACCCATTTGCTTTTGGGTTCCTCACAAATAGATCTACATTCTCTATCATGTTGCATATAATTTGTCATGGTTCCTTTAGGAACCCAAATCAATTTGTTTGGACTAATTTTCCTGAATGGACAATAATGCGTCCTGTGTCCAAACTTGCAACAAAAGTTGCATTTGCTTTGATGTCTAACATGTAAGATGGGGCCTTTTACGAAGGTAGTTGGATTTTGGTGAGGACTCCTCACAAATCCAATCCCACTTCTTTTGGGAACATGACCCTTGTTTGTAAGGATCATGTTTAATGACTTGCTACCAACCTCGAATTTCTTCAAGGTGTCCTTAAGTAGCAAGTTTTCTTTTTGAAAAGTTTCTAGATCATGGCATTTTATGCATGAGTTTAAACTATCACTATGTTCAGCATTTAACTTATCAAACTTATAAATAAGACTATCATACTCCTTTTTTAGCAATTTGTATTTATCACTAATAGTCTTACACTCATCAAACAATTTATGGAAAGCATTTAATAATTCATCGAATGATAAATCTGCATCTAATGAATTTGTTACCTCGTCTTCGATGGCCATTAGGGCGTAATGAGCAACTTGCTCGGTGTTGGTCTCCTCTTCTTCGGACGCGCTCGAGTCGTCCCATGTTGCTTGAAGCGCCTTCTTCTTTGATGTTCTTCTTTTGACTTGGGGACAATCACTCTTGTAGTGTCCCGGCTTTTTGCATTCATAGCAGATCACTTGGTCCTTCTTGGGTTCAAGTTTATTTTTCGCATCATTCTTAAACTTGTTTCTTTTAAAGAACTTTTTAAACTTTTTTGTTAAAAGTGCCAAGTCATCATCACAGTTCTCATCACTTGAGTTTTCTCTCAAGTGGCATTCAGAAGTTTTGAGTGTCATATCCTTCCTGTTCTTTGGAAGGATGTCTTCTTGCTCTTCATGAGCTTTACAAGTCATTTCGTAGATCATTAATGACCCGATTAGTTCTTCAAGAGGGAAGTTGCGCAGATCTTTTGCCTCTTGAATAGCAGTGACTTTAGGATCCCAACTCTTAGGAAGGGATCTTAGTATCTTATTTACGAGTTCAAAATCCGAAAAACTTTTTCCGAGTCCTTTCAGACCATTGACGATATCCGTGAAACGGGTAAACATGTCGCCAATGGTTTCACTCGGTTTCATTCAGAAAAGTTCAAAAGAATGCAACAACAGATTGATTTTTGACTCTTTCACTCTACTTGTGCCCTCGTGGGTCACTTCAAGTGTGTGCCAAATATCAAATGCAGTTTCGCAAGTTGAAACACGATTAAACTCGTTTTTATCAAGTGCGCAAAATAAGGTATTCATAGCCTTTGCATTAAGAGCGAAAGCCTTCTTTTCCAATTCATTCCAATCGATCATTGGAAGAGAAGACTTTGAAAATCCGTTTTCAACAAGGTTCCACAGTTCAAAATCCATAGAAATAAGAAAGATCCTCATTCGGGTCTTCCAGTAGGTGTAGTCCGTCCCACTGAACATGGGTGGACGTGTAATAGAATGCCCCTCTTGGTTTCCGGCGTACGCTATCTCTCTTGGGTTTTAATCCGTTAGAGAGTTAACCTCGCTCTGATACCAATTGTTAGGATCGAGAGCACTAAGAGGGGGGGGTGAATTAGTGCAGCGGAAATCTTTCAGCGATTTAAAAACGAAAGCTGCGTTCATCCGATAAAAACGATTTCGATGTAAAAGCCGATTCTAAGATTACTTAAGATTAAGCGCAGTTTACGTCTAAACACAGTTTACGTCTAAACTGAGTTTGCATCTAAATACAGTTTGCGTCTAAACGTAGTTTTGCGTCTAAACACAGTTTTACGTCTAAACGCAGTTTTGCGTCTAAACTCAGTTTACGTCTAAACGCAGTTTTACGTCTAAACGCAGTTTGCGTCTAAAAGTAGTTTACGTCTAAAACACAGTTTTATGTCTAAACACAGTTTGCGCAGTTTGCGTCTAAACACAGTTTTGCGTCTAAACTCAGTTTACGTCTAAACGCAGTTTTACGTCTAAACGCAGTTTTACGTCTAAACGCAGTTTTACGTCTAAACGTAGTTTGCGTCTAAACGCAGTTTTACGTCTAAACGTAGTTTTACGTTTAAAAGAAGTTTACGTCTAAAACACAGTTTTATGTTTAAACACAGTTTGTGCAGTTTACGTTTAAACGCAGTTTTACGTCTAAACACAGTTTGCGTCTAAACGTAGTTTTACGTCTAAACGTAGTTTGCGTCTAAAACAGTTTCAAAGGGATCTAAACTTAGAAGCTAGTTCATAAAAAGTGCAGAAGACAGTTTTGCAGAATCAAAACACAAACGTAAGCTGATCGTACGAAAAACACAGATTTACGTCTGAATGCAGATTCGAAAAGATCAGCACTTAGAACTTGTTCGTAAAGGCGCAGAGAGCAGTAGTTATGTAGAAGGTTTGCAGTAATGATAAGGTACTCGAAATAAAAGCAAACCAGAGATTTAGAGTGGTTCGGTCAGTCTTGACCTACTCCACTTTTGGCTTCCTCCTCCGACGAGGTCACCGACGTCAACTAGCTGCTTTCCTTCAATGGGCGAAGGCCAACTGCCCTTTTATAGTTTCACTACTTTTGATGGGCTTAGGAGACAACCCTTACAGAACCTTTCTCTCCTCACTTTACAATTCAGAAGCTTAAAGAACAGAAGGAGGAGACTTAAAGGCTTTACAACAATTTTGAGCTCTTAGAATCATAGAAAGAATCAAGATTTCGGTGTAGGTCTATGTAATTTCTGTGCTGAATGGGTGGGGTATTTGTTGGGAAATCATGGGGTCGACATCATATGCGCAGCGGAAGAACAAGAAAACAAAAATCCCCGATTCCCAAAAAGATGTTCGTCGTCATGCGAAGATTGGTGCGCAAAAAATCCGCAAAACACAAAACTGCGTATAGAGATTGTGTTACCTAGGGAGATCGTATATCCCTGTTTCCTTGCAGATCCTTAGGAGAGGGTGAAGGAGGTCAATCGTCCTCCTCTCTAGCGGTGATCCACACAGCAGGGTTGCGACGACCCTCCTCAAAACTCCAGGCCTACTCTGAGGTGGAGAGGGAGAGGAGAATAGGAAAGGCAAGCAAAGACTCTTGCCTATGAGGCTATGAATCCCTCCTATTTATAGAGATCCCGTGTCAAACCCTAATGGGTCCTTCCCTAGTGGGTATTGGATCTGCATCCAATAAGACAAGGGCTCCGTCGGATATCTCATATCCGAACCTCTACTCATCGCAATGCCTACCATATGTGTGTGACCCTCTAGGCCCAATATCGAGCTGGTCGTGAGTCAAACCTGTCAGAACTCCTTCTAACTCAGTGAATTATTATCTCTGTAATAATTCACTCGACTCATCGACTACAGACGTACTAGGCCACTACGCCGTAGTCCCTAGACGATACAGGGGAATCCAATCCATTGGACCTGTCTGTCCTCAGTTACCATGTACCTATAGTCCCTCATCCATCTAATATCCCAGAGACCGTATATCGAGCATGGTGCTGTCAGACCCATACGGTTTCTACTCGAGTCTCGCTCTAATCGGATTCTCTTGGAAAACTCTTTCTATCTCAACCGAATGACCCTGGCCAGGGATTTGTCTGAGCAAGAACACATGGGATATTCCTCTCATGACGCCGAGAGTGGATGATCCTCTATCGACACTCAATAGCCCTCGTAAGGTCGACTACCACTCCCAATGACCAGCTGTACTAGATCTAGGACAGCCAAACCTATAAGTCTGGTATCAAAGAGTGGAGCACTCATACAGGACATCCTTGGTGTCTCAAGTCTAAGGACCAGATACACCACTAGGACTACGGAATCGCTGTCTGACAATAAGGTATCATCAACCATCCAGCATTCCGTAAGCGGATCGATCAGTGAACTCATTCTCCAATGAGCACCTGTACTGTATCCCTAGTGTCCCTACACAAGCAGCTATGAGACCAGCTGCATCCATCATATGGACGGGTATACAGCACACCAGTCTATCCGGTTATCACGATGTCCCTCTCGAGTAACCTATGACCGGGATTATTTAGGATATGTGTTTAAAGGTGAATCGATCTCATTATCGTGATCTCATCACGATCCGATTCCCATTGCACAAATCCAAGGACATCACAATATTTATATGCATTTATGCAATAGTTATAAAGTGATATACGCCAAAATATAATAAGCAAAAAGATTCTGTATCAAGTCACACGTGTCATCACTCACGTGATTGGCTTGCTGGGCACATATGACTAGCAGTATTTATAGGCCCCAACCCAGTTCAAATTTGGAGCTCAAAACGATCAAATCCTAGAATTCCGGGATCAGGCGGTTGCACCTCCTAACTAGAGAGGTTACACCGCTTGGCAGAGCTCGGAGACTGAGCCCAGGCGGTTGCACCTCTCTGTTAGGGGCGGTTGCACCGCTTGAGTCTGGCTCGGAGACTGAGCCCCAGGCGGTGCCACCTCTTGACTGAGGCGGTTGCACCTCTCTGCCAGAGCTCGAAGACCGAGCTCAGGCGGTGCTACCTCTCTATCAGGGAGGTTGCACCGCCCAGTCTAGCTCAAAGACTGAGCTCAGGCGGTTGCACCTCCTGGCTGGGGCGGTTGCACCGCCCAGTCTCGTTGGGAGACTTAGCCCAGGCGGTGCCACCTCCTGGCCTAGGCGGTTGCACCTCCTGGTGCAATCAGGGTCCGAATGGTTAGCTCCATTCGGCCCAATTTCAATCTTTTCAAGGGCCCAATTGCCCCAAGATTAAGCTAATGGGATCACCTCCCATTTTCCAACTTAATCAACGTGCTAACTATGATTAAATCTAAGACAATTTCTGTAGCTTTGCTCCGATGCGTCAATCGCTTCTTCCGGCGAGTTTCCGGCGAACTTCCATCGATCATCCGATGAACCCTCGGTGATTCTTCTGCGGACTTCCGGCAAACTCCTGGACTTTGCGACGATCCACTTGGCGAGTTCCGACGAGCTTCGCTTGGCAAGCTTATGGACTTCTCGGATCTATTCTCGCAGAACCTCCGACGACCGTCCGAACTTCCGTCGAACTCTCGAACTCCCAACGTGATCATGATCTTGACTCCGGCGCAACTCCTGCTGCTTGTCTAACTTTCATCGTAGTTAATCCTGCACACTTATCTCAACACATAGATTAGACAACAAATGACAATTGACTTCATCATCAAAATCCGTGATTCAACATATAGTCCCTCATCCATCTAGTATTCTAAAAACTGTATATCAGGCATGATGTTGTCAGGCCCATACATAGTCTATTTGAGTCTCGCTCGAATTAGATTCTCCCGAAGAACTCATTTCTCTCTCAATCCGAATTACCTTGGCCAAGGATTTGCTTTAGCGAGAACACATGGGACATTCCTCTCATAACACCGAGAGCAGATCATCTTCTATCGATACTCAATCGCTCTCATAAGGTTGGCTATTACTCCCAATGACCAGTTATACTATATCTGAAACTTCTAGACCTATAAACCCGATATCAAAGAATGAAGTACTCATACATGACATCTTTGGTATCTCAAGTCTAAAGACCAAACATACAATTGGGACTATGAAACTATTGTCTAAAAATAAGGTATCATTAACTATCTAATATTTCGTAAACAAATCAATTAATGAACTCATGCTCTAATAAGTACCTATAATATATCCCTAATATCTCCACACAAGTAGTTATGAGACCAACCACCTCCATTATATGGATGGGTACATAGTACACCGGTCTATTCGATTATCTCAATGTCCTTCTCGAGTAATCTATGACCGAAAATATTTAGAATCTGTATTTACAAACAAATTAGTCCCATTATTATGATCTCGTTATGATCAACTTCTCATTGTACAGATCAAATGACATTACAACATATGCAGTAGACAATCATAAAGTAAGAAAATATTAATAATAATAATAAACAAAAAAACTATGTAACGTGTCTCAAATACTATCACTCACGCGATAGGGTACCTATGACTAGTAATATAATCTAATATTAATATCAAACAGTTAAAGTCTTAATCAACTAATCTAGAATACATCTTTAAATATTTGTTTTAGTTTTAGAAAAAAATTATTAATTGCTTTTGCTTTGTTCCTTCCTATTAAGTTATGCAAGTGTTTTAACAAAATTGGGAATCAACTTTAAAATTTTGCTGTCGGGCATGTAGGAATGTGGCTTAGTGAAGGTTACGATGTATCTTATGAGGTTGGTTGATCCTGATAGTTCTTGTTGCGGCTTGTTTATCATAAATTTGGAATATCAAGTTGTCCAATAACCTAATAACTACACCTACTGGTGTGTTTCAGAAGGTTGGTTATAACACATGCTCCTGCTAACGAGAAGGGCTTGTCAAGAAGACACGTTAGAATTTGGATGCTCATAAAAGAGAGAGGTATACATTATTTTGAAGTCGTTGTTATCCGCAATGGACATGGGCTCTAAGCTACACTAAGAAAAAGAGTCTACAATAATAATAATAAAACTGAGTCCCAATTATTTGAGGACTAAGAATAGATGTACAAAGAATATAAATTAATTTTGATTTTAAGAATCTGATCCACATCTTTCAGAGATAAATATGTTTTGAATGTAACTGAAGGTATATTTTTTTTATCTTAATGTTTAAATTTCTTTATAGTTTCACATTAAATCTAGCAGCTGATAACGAGAAAAGTGATCCTATGATATTTTTCTATTGATGTGCTTTCCATTAAATCGAGTAGCAGATAACGAGAAAGGCGAATTTTATATTCGAATTAGCAAGTAATATTTTATCTTTGTAATAGGATTCATGCCACCAACCTTTTAGGAGAAGCCAGCTTGTGAGAGTAATCAATTTGGTAACACCAAGTTTGATATCCATGTGGTTTTTCTCCGTACCCGTTGGCGTACAAAAGACCATCATCCTTCCTTCCCCAAGTGTTATCCTCTTTGACAGTACCATACTGCCAAATGGAAGACAGTGACAAAGGACTCAATCACCACCGCGAGCCGTGGGCAAAGTGGGCCACACTCCGACACACCTTATCTACATGCTGATCAAGCCTCTCTACAAACTTAGCATATGTACATCTTCGAAACTCTTTATCATCCATCCATGATAACATCTATCCTTTATGTTTAATTTCTATCGTTCGATATATTTTGTTATCCTAGTAAATTTTTTGTCCATACATCCACCTCACCCAGAACAATGAATACCACACAATCCTACGCTCCAAAAACGTGTGATAGTCATCCGGACCACACGCACTTCGATATCGCAACTACCTGCCCAGACGAACTAGTCAGATGATCGTGTCCGTCCATTTCCGTCAATCTAAAACCGTGATCTCAGCATCACTTCATGCTGAGAAAGGTGTGCGTATACACCATTTCCAATTTCCCAATACAATATCGGCGAAGCCACGCTTCACCATCCCATTTGCGTGGGACCCGCTGATACTATTTTATTATTTTTAGTGTCGTTATTTCTTTCTCTTTATATAATTCGTGCGACTTGACCTTTCGGGCGCGTTGTTCCCCTCAGTTCCTCTTTCTCGATTAATCTTCCTATTCTCTTTGATCGATTGGTAGACAGATTCCATGAGGTTTAGCAGCGAGGCGACCTCCTCCGGCTGCGGCTTGGACGCGAACGCGCCGCTCCTCCCGTCGGTTGCTGGGAGCGACTACCACGGGCGGCGGCTGTCGTCGCAGCCCAAGACGTTCGCGAACGTGTTCATCGCGATCGTAGGCGCCGGCGTGCTGGGGCTCCCCTACGCCTTCCGGCGCACCGGATGGGCCGCCGGCGCCATTCTCCTCCTTGCCGTCGCCGCCCTCAGCTTCCATTGCATGATGCTCCTCGTCCGCACCCGCCGCCAACTAAATCTCGAGCATTCCGCCAAGATCGCCTCTTTCGGCGACCTCGGCCTTGCCGTTGCCGGTCCCCTCGGCCGTCTCGCCGTCGACGCCATGATCGTCCTCAGCCAGGCTGGTTTCTGCATCGGCTACCTCATCTTCATCTCCAACTCCTTCACCCACCTCCTCCCCGCCTCCCTCACCTTCCTCCCCTTCCTCTCCTCCAATGCCATCTACGTGCTCACCATGCTTCCTTTCCAGCTTGGCCTCAACTCGATACAGACCCTCACCCTCCTCGCCCCGCTCAGCATCTTCGCCGACGTTGTCGACATTGGCGCTATGGGCGTCGTCATCGCCGAGGACGTCTCCATCATGCTGTCCAGCCCCCCGCCGCTCAACGCCTTCTCCGGTCCCTCCGTCCTCCTCTACGGCATCGGGGTCGCCGTCTACGCCTTCGAAGGCGTCGGCATGGTCATCCCTCTGGAGGCCGAGGCCGCCGACAAGCCCAAGTTCGGGCGCACCCTTGGCCTCTCCATGGCCTTAATCGCGCTCCTGTACGGTCTCTTCGGCGTGCTCGGCTACGCAGCCTTCGGCGAGGAGACCCGGGATATCATCACCACCAACCTCGGCGTCGGCGCTCTTAGCTTGCTTATCCAGCTGGGCCTCTGCATCAACCTCTTCTTCACGTTCCCAGTAATGATGAATCCGGTGTTCGAGGTGGCAGAGCGGTGGGTGTGCGGGAAGCGGTACTGTTGGTGGCTGCGGTGGGCCGTGGTGGTGGCGGTGAGCCTGGTGGCCACGCTGGTGCCCAACTTCGCCGACTTCCTGTCGCTGGTGGGCAGCAGCGTGTGCGTCGTGTTGGGGTTCGTGCTTCCGGCGTTGTTCCACCTCAAGGTTTTCGGCTCTGAGCTCGGATGGGCTGGCGCAACCGTAGACATCGCCATCCTCATCATCGGCTTGACGCTGGCCATCTCCGGCACTTGGTCTTCTCTCATGACCATCTTCAACTCCGTGCAGCTAGATAGGGTGCTTATTAGAAATGGATCTATCGGAATGTAAGGCAGGGGAATGGCTCTCAGCTTCTCTAGTATTAATTGACGAGAAGAGCGAGAGGGATTAGAATCATCCCAATTCTTTTATAGAATCCAGTTGTTGCTTCTCAGTCTGAATAAATTTGTATTCAAACTTGTCATAAGATGCATTATATACGAATTGGTAATGTTGATGTGCAAAATGATGCTTCTAATGTTACGCAAGATAAAAGGTAATGTCTGCATAAGGCATTATTTATCGTTGCATGCATCTTCTATTTTATCTGCTAATGGCCAATTTTAACCTATGGTGTTCTTTGCACTTCATATATCTTGTCGATGGTAGTGAAATGTTAGAAAACAGAACGCAGAATGAACAAAGCAACGATAACAAAGCTAGGAGCCAAAGCTAGGAGCTCCACCAGGCTCTTTCAGTTGCCCCCCAAGTATGAAAAGAAGATATTACAGGACAAATATCTAAGTCTGTTTTGGAAATGTGATTTCAAGGAAGGAGTTAAGAGGTGAAAGAAGATATTCCAGAACAAGTATCTAAGTATATTGAGGTGTAATGAAATGAAATGTAAAGGGAGGGAAGATGACGGTGTCCAAGTATCTATCATGCATGTGGGCGTGCAGGTAAGTAATAGAATGTACATCCTGTCGAGAAGAAATATATATTGCAGGAAAACGATGATTGTGAATGGACAAGAACACCGTGCAACAAATTGAAGTGTTGGGTAGCGTGACAGTTCAACTCCCCAAATGCCATCCGAATTCATCGTCCACATATCCCGCTCCTCTCCATCATCTCTCCTCGTCCAAATCCTGCAGCCTTTTTGCTCTCTCACGTCTCACAATGGATTGTTACCGATGTCGGACGTGTAAAATGATGCGCTCACGTCGTTCGATCCATCAGCAAAACCAACATCAATCAGTCTCTCAACTAATATTTTTGGGCCGTCAAACGGTGGTATCATCTCTTGCCCCTCGACTCGGATCTCATCTACGGTGATGAAACTGATAATAGACCAAGTCACTCTCAACCCCATGGAAACATTTCTATTTAACAATTTTAGAATCATAATTATAATACATTATATGTGGTCTCTTAGTTCAGTATCCACACCATGAATTATAATAAAATTTAATGTGCTTGGTTCCTTTTTGCACGCCATAGAGTGACATGGCGTGCATCAGGATGCAAAAGAAGAGAGTGGTAGAGCCGTGCGCTTGATGGTGCGCGGCATCATCATTTGTTGTCGTGTGTCAGTCATGAGTTAGATAGATATGTACTTGACTTCAACAAAATTAATCCAGAAGACGTCAGTTTTGGATTTTGGATTTCATACATAAAAAAAATTCTCTTCACTGAAATAAATGGCCCTTAGTGTCAAGTGGATTGGGCGATTAAAATCATTGTCGTCACTTGTATAAATCATAATTTACTTTTTGCCTTGCTATGCAAGTCGAATGGCAACCCGCAACCAAGAACCCCTAAATACGATACTAGATCGAACACATTAAAGTATTCTTGTTTGACGAAGCAAATTATGTTAAACAGGAATATCCACCGATTCAGAAGGAGCACCAAAGCCAACAAGAAAACTCACTCTCACACTATCCGATAACTTTTCAAACATTCTCTACACCTGGCCTACCCACCTGTGATGCTCTTTAATCAGCAAGCTAAATCAGCTGTTTCCCCTCTCTCGATCCTGACAATTATATCTTGACACCTAGCCGATTCAAGTTTCATGTTGCATATTGTCATGCAGTTTGCGTGCATGTCAGAAGTAGAGGATGTTGGCACAAGGGGACCATTGATCCAGCCATGGGCTGCGCAGCTGTGTCAGGAAGGGGTCCTGCATCCAATCAAGGCTGTCCATGGGGATTTGGAGCTCCGGGAGCTTCACAGAGCGAAAGGTCGACGAAGTCACCTCCACCTTCTTCGGTGCCTCCATCTCCTTGACATCCATGCACTCTGAAGGAGCCGAGAAGATGGATACGTTGTCAGCCATGGCCGAGCAAATCTGGGCCTCCTTTCTCTTCTCTTCTGATGCGGCTCTTTGTTCCAACTCCTTCATCGATGTTGCTTTCCTGTAGATCTTGCAGAGCACTATGACCTGCATAAGCAAAGTATGACGCAACTAAGCCACTTTAATCTTTACCAATAGATCTAACACCGCTGCTTTTGCTATCACTTGCTACAGGAAGATTCTTAGAAAGGCAGGAATGATCGATGTAAACCCCTTTTTTTCTTGTGAATCCTTTTCTCAGTCTCCCATGCAATGATCCCTATTGCCATGGATTCCTACCTCTTGTGATATGCATAGCAGGATATGAGATATGAAGATGTACTGAATTCTGTTGCAATTTTCGTCTCGTATTGCAGCAAGCACTAGGATATCCATTAGATCATCTTCTTTTTCGTAGATCACATTCCAAGTCAATATTTATGGTTCCAGTTGCCCTGGTGATCAACTTCACGATTCCATTCTACCAATGGTTGACTCACTCAGGTGGAGATTTTTTTGACTTAGTATCATGGCTAGGATTTTTGGAACACCACCAACTGGAACTTGTGTACCAGTAAATACAAAATCAATAAGTAAACACTGATCCCGAGTAAAGAACGCGATACTGATCTGTATCTTAGTATATATCAATTTGGCAGTCTTTTACCTGTTGAGGTGTGGAGATGGCGGCAGAGTAACTATCCGGCAACCGGTACTCATTCATGATCCAGTCAGTCTTGGTGCCTCGCGGCGCTCGACCCTGATAGAACACCAACGTCTTCTTCCACCCAAGGAGGTGCTTCGAGTCCGCCAGACTCCGTATCTGCCGGTCGCAGCCGGTTGCCTTCCAGAAGCCCCGTTCGGTCGTCCGGTTGGCCCGTCCCCGGTTCCCGCTCTTCCGGTTCCTCGGCACAAAGAAGTACCACTCCCTTTCCCCTACCTTCGCCAGGCCTGATCACAGCCACATACATAGCAATTAATATTTTCTCCGCAGAATTATCTTGCGAAGGAAACGGAGAGGACTTCACAAGTGTGCACACCTGGGAGCTCCCATGGGTCATAGTGGTAGATGTTAAGACTGCCAATGAAATCGAAGTCAAGTTTCTCGCCCCGCACTACTCTTCTGAGATAGAAATCTAGCAGCTCTGCCTCTGTTGGATGAAACCTAAAGCCTGGCAGATGAAGCTCGAAATCATTTCTCTCCATGTGTTGTGGCTCACAATGCTGCCCACCTGTTGTCTCTTGGAAGGGAAAGAAAGGTTCATGAAATGCTTATATGCTCGTCCAAAAGCCTCCTGCAATTCGGAGGAAAAAGGATGGAGAAGTCCAATAAGTACATGAAACTGACTCGTCCCAACCCAGCAGAATCACCAATGGGAGTAAGGTCCATTAGGTGGTACTAGGTTTTAGTTTGGTTTAAGGGCCAGTACGGATGAGACTGTTGTAATGTGAACAGGCGAGTTTAAAATGCTGCATTCCCACGATGAAGGAAGTTGCTGGGAAAGTCGCCTGGAGAGCAGTATCAATGACTAAAGAAGTCAAGATTTGACTGATATGACTCATGAACAAGTGACGTTTGCTTCCAGGAATGTTGTAAGCAAAACCGTACCTGCTACTAATCTGCTCCAAGACAACTCTCCTGTGAATACATTTATGACATATTGGCCTTTAGCAAACAAGTTTATTTGGCGAAATTTGATGGAGTCATGGCTTCGGGGTTGATCTGGTAAATGAGATGTTACAATCAGTACTTAGTGTTGTCAAAATCACTATTGTAGAATTAGAAAAGATAATGTTATCACATAAACGAAAAAGAATAAGATAAAATATTATATATTTTACTCAAAACCTTTATATGTTTGGTGGAGGTTTATATAGTTCCCACAAATATATTAAATATAATATGAATATTTTTTTAAAGATATTTTTAATAATCAATTTAGTTCATTCTTCTATAGATCTTTAATATGTTTCATTTTTTAATACAATGAACTTCTTCATGATGACTTAACAAGTTTAATTCAAACATTCTCATTATATATATATATATATATATATATATATATATATATATATATATATATATAGTAACCTTTTTAATTAAATTAAAAAGGGGCCTGTTAAAAGAACTTGCAAGTTAAAAAAAAGCTTTGAGTACCTCAAAGCCAACACCAAGAGCATAAAAACTTGAATTTATGTCTATTTCAAATAAATAGTTATGTTTAATATTATTTGATAATTTATAGCGCAAAGTCCCGCTCCAATTCTACTTAACCACTTGCTCTTTTATAAAAAAATAATCCTTATTAAAATGTTTTTTTACCATAAAATAAACCAAAATTTAGATATCTTTATGTTTGAAGAATTTAAGCAAATAATGATTTAATAATTTGAAATGTGACATTGGATTTATATCTTATTTCTTTAGTATTGAAGTGAAGCAAAATAAAAAAGACATATTTATTTAAAATATATATAATAAATCAAGATATTAAAAAAATTAAGAAAGAGGATTGCAAATCAGTTGACATTCTAGTTGTGATTATGAGATTTTTTTTAAAACCTTTTAAAATAAGATGAAAACAATTGATCCAACCTATTTAAAAACCTCTATAGAAAGCTTAAGATATTTAACTTACATTAGATTAAATATTTTATATGGAACTATATTATGAAAGAATCAATATATGAAAGTCATAGGTGCTCTACAAGTCAATCACGTGAGTGATGACATATGTGACATGATACACATTTTTTTATTTATTATATTATTTAGTATTTTATCATTTTATATTACTCGTTGTATGAATATATTGCGATGTTCATGGATCTGTGTAATGGGAATCGGATCGTGATAAGATTATGATAATGAGACTGATTCGTCTTTAAACATAAACCCTAAATAATCTCAATTATAGGTTACTCGAGAGGAATATCGAGATAACCGAATAGATTGATGTACTGTATACCTATATATATGATGGAGGTGGCTAGTCTAATAACTGCTCGTGTGGGGACACTAGGGATACAGTGCAGGTGCTCATTAAAGAATAAGTTTACTGATTGATCTGCTCACGAAATATTGAATTGTTGATAATACCTTATTGTCAAACAACGATTTCGTAGTCCTAGTGGTGTATTTGGTCCTTAGACTTAAGATACTAAGGATATCCTATATAAGTACTCCACTATTTGATACTAGACTTATAGGTTTAGAAGTTCTGGATCTACTACAACTGGTCATCAGGAGTGATAGTCAACCTTACGAGGACCATTTAAGTGTCGATAGAGGATTATCTGCTCTCGGTGTCATGAGAGAAATATTTTATGTGTTCTTGCTTAGACAAATCCCAAGCTAGGGTCATTTAGATTAAGAGAGAAAGAGTTCTATAGGAGAATCCGATTAGAGCGAGACTCAAGTAGAAACAATATGGGCCTAATAGCACTATGCTCGGTATACGATCTTTGGAGTATTAGATGGTTGAGGGACTATAGATACACGGTAACTGAGAATAGATATGTCCAATGGATTGGATTCCCTAGTATCATCTAGGGACTACGGTGTAGTGGCCTAGTATGTTCGTAGTCGATGAGTTGAGTGAATTATTATGGAGATAATAATTCACTGAGCTAGAAGAAGTTCTAATAAGTATGACTCATGACCAGCTCGATATTGGGCCTAAAGAGTCATACATATATGGTACGTATTGTGACGAGTAGATGTTCAGATATGAGATATTTGTTGGAGCCCTTATCTTATTAGATATCTAATAAGCTCCTGAATTATTGGATCTTATGGATGAGATCCAATAAAAGCCAATAAGAGATTATTGGGTAGAGACCCACTAATCTAAGAGGCTTGGGTAGTTGGATGGAGATCCAATACCTAATATGGCAAGATCCATAAGGGTAAGTTGACAAGAGACCTCTATAAATAGAAGGAAACCAAAGGGCTATGGGCTATGTTCTTTTTGGCTACCACATCTTATTCTTCTCTCTCCCTCTCTTTTTCATACTATAGCTCCTATTTGGGGTGTGTGGACAGTAAGAAGTAGCAGCCTCTTCTTGATTGCATGGTGTGTGCGAGGAAGAGTTTTGGGCAACGATTTGATAAGCGTCTTCGTAGCCCCCTACTATGTGGATCACCACTAGAGAGGAGGATATTTGAACTCCTTCATCCAATCTTATGGGTAGTTTTTGGTTTCGCAGGTTTTGCGCACCAACTTTTATACAATGATAAGAAACATTTTCTATGGAAATTCTCGGTTTTTGTTTTCTGTTCTTTTGCTGCACATGTGATATCGCCCCAGATTTCCCAACAATATCCAAAGGCCATCAAAAAATATTTCTTCTACGTCAAACGTACTATGACTTAGTCAATTTTATTTATTTTCTAATGATTTTTGAGTCATTGGCTATTCTAATAGTTATTGAGGAGTTATGAAAGATTGAAGAAGTAAAAATAATTTTATTTTATACCACTTTCACTTTGTATTCAGAGAAATAATGTATTATAGTGTTATTTACCGGTGAAGCCATCATCCCACAATGGAAGCTCTTAAAAGATAACTAGTCGATAATTGCATTAGCCAATAACAAAGCAAGCATATTAATATTTAGTTCTATTTCATTTGAGATCAAATCAAGGAGAACAAAGTTTTATTAGGCTACGTCAATTTTAATGATCAAATTATGAATATTTTTACCAAGCCTCTCAATTTAGAGATATTTTTCACAATGAAGATATCACTTGAATTATATAATAAAAATCAATTTAGTTTAGAGAGTGTTAAATGAGAAATAAACTTAATTAAAAGAAAAAACTAAACTCTCTTTCATGAGCACATAGGTAAAAGATTTGTAATCTCTCAAATAAGAAGAGACAAAAAGGTTATACATCATAACAAAGATAACCATGAAAAGATAGGTTCATGAGTTATGAAAATAAAGAACCAATTATAGTAAATTTGATATATTAAATATGATAAAAGTGTAGGAATATATGGTTATCAAATTGAATCTTGTAACTCTCATATATAATTCTATAATTATACAAGATTTCTTATAGTCAAATAGAGTTTAAGTGAGTCAAGAAAAAGGGTAGAGGCTCGTCTAAAAAAGAAACAAAGTTCTATTTGTCTCTTTTATCAAAATCCTTCAACTATTCCTCTCTATCTCTATCTTTTTATTTTTCTTATCATTTTATATCTTCACAATTGCAAGCCAGAATCCAGTAGAGTGCTGGTTAACAACATCTGTTCATCTGGCCTTCTCCATTTGGAACTCTTTTGTTCTTCATCAGATATGAAGTGCAAGCGACGCTGCACTAGTAGTAGACTAAAAGTTGAATTCCAAGCCAGTTAAGAAATATAGATCATGACCTCCTCCCATGCACTATTGCTTCGTAAGGGCAGTTTGTCATCAAGAATCAACTTTCGGCAATCATGACTTCCAAGCCATCAAGTCTTCCAGGTCTCGGTGCCCGTCATCGTCATTACGGTCCAACGACGACGAACAAATCGTCGTGCTGATGGACCAACACAGTCATCCTTTCCCATTCTCCATGCAGAAGGAGATATGGTCCACGTTCTTCTTAGACTTCTACTCTTTCTGGTCTGGTGATTCGAGGAAAGCGTGGTATCGATCTACTTAGTTGAGTCAAGAGCCCATTAAGTGATGAATACGTAGCTTAGAAGAGATCTCCTTGCCGGTTCTTTTCGTCTCACTTAGCATCGAGGTGTCGCGTGGTAGGCGCAGACTTAGAGGAGTCAACAGCAACGACTTCAACAACTGGACGTGAAATCCTCGTTCAGTCATTAATGGCGCTCAATGCATGGTTGATGAGGATCTTGTTGGGAAAAATCAATTTAATATAAACCAGCATAGCATAAATAATAGAGTAATTAATCAATCATACAGTAAGACCGAATCTTTTAACGTGAAAAACCCAATGTGAGAAAAATCACATGACCGTAGGTTACCATAAACTTCCACTGTCAATAATAATGATAATAAGTTTACAGTAAATCTTTTCTAGAATAACTAAAGGATTAGAATAACATCAAAAACATAGATCTTGGCTCTAGCATATCATCATATAGGATGGATCTCCTTAAAAAAGAATTCTAGGTCTCACAGAGTGGATATAGTAGGAAAGTATCTTAGAGAGGGTAAAATATAGATCAATACCGTTAGGATTATAGAGTTTGCTGCAAGGATTCTCTATATAAAATTTGGGCCAAAACTGACAACTTTTGGCCATCGATCGTCAAGCAGAAAACTCAAAAACCTAATCTTTCTCTCTTCTTCTCTCTCTCTTTTGCCGTGTGCTACCGTCGCACGCGTTTTCTATGCACGGTCGCTGCTCTCTCTAATTTGTTGCCTTCACCTTTTGCCCTTTCTCTCTTAATTATTGATTTGGGCTTATGACCCAAATTGTCCAAGCCCATATATGGGCTGGACCCAACAATTCTCCCCTTCCAGCTCATATGTTGGGCTGTACTAAGTCTGCTCTTTACCTACGTGCTTCAAGCTTCTCCTTAGACAAAGACTTTATCAATATATCTGATCCATTTTCATTAGTATGCACTTTTTCCCACTGTAATTCTTTCATCTCAAGCACATCACGAATCTAGTGATATCTTACATTAATATGCTTGGATCTAGAATGGTATGTTGAATTCTTGGAGAGGTAAATGGCACTCTGACTATCACAGTAAATAGTATATCTTTCTTGTTTCAAGCTCAATTCCTATAGAAACTTTTTCATCCATAAAGCTTCCTTGCAGGCTTCAGTAATTACTATATATTCTGCTTCTGTGGTTGATAAAGCAACACACTTCTGTAACTTATACTGCCAAGAGATTGCTCCTCATGCAAATGTCATCAAGAATCCCGAAGTGGACTTCCTGGAATCAGTATCACTTGCCATGTCTACATATATGTAACCTTCTAACATAGGTTCATCACTGTCAAACTATAAACATAACCTGGAAGTACCTCTTGTTAGGATCGAGAGCACTAAGAGGGGGGGGGGTGAATTAGTGCAGCGGAAATCTTATATTAATTTAAAAACAAAAAGCTGCGTTCGTTAAGAAACTATTATGATGCAAAAGCAAATTCTCAGTTTGTATCTAAGTGCAGTTTGCGTCTAAGCGCAGATTGCGTCTAAGCGCAGTTTTGCGTCTAAGCGCAGTTTACGTCTAAACTCAGATTTACGTCTAAACGCAGTTTTACGTCTAAACGCAGATTTACGTCTAAACGCAGATTTACGTCTAAACGTAGATTTACGTCTAAACTCAGATTTACGTCTAAACGCAGATTTACGTCTAAACGCAGATTTACGTCTAAAACTCAGATTTACGTCTAAACGCAGATTTACGTCTAAACGCAGTTTTACGTCTAGACGCAGATTTACGTCTAAACTTTGAAACTTGTTTGTATACTCGCAAAAGGCAGTATGCAGTTGAAATCAAGACGTAAACGTGAACTGAAATCTGATGATTGAGCGAGGAAAGCCGATTTACGTCTAAATGCAGATTCGGAAGAACAGCACTTAGAACTTGTTCGTGAAAGCGCAGAGAGCAGTAGCAATGGAGGAGGTTTGCAGTAATGATAAAGTGCTCAAAAATAAACGCAAACCAGAGATTTAGAGTGGTTCGGTCAGCCTTGACCTACTCCACTTTTGGCTCCCTCCACCGACGAGGTTGCCGACGTCAACTAGGTGCCTTCCTTCAATGGGCGAAGGCTAACTGCCCTTTTACAGTTTCTCTCCTTTTGACAGGCTTAGGAGACAACCTTTACAGACCTTTCTCTCCTCACTTTACAACTGAAAACTTGAAGAACAGAAGGAGGAGACTTAAAGGATTTACAACACTTTTGAGCTCTTAGAATCACAGAAAAGATCAAGATTTCGGTGTAGGTCTGTATCTTTTCAGTGCTGAATGGGTGGGGTATTTATAGGCCCCAACCCAATTCAAAATTCGAGCTCAAAACGATCAAATCGATCAAATCCCAGAATTCTGGGATCAGGCGGTTGCACCTCTCGACTGGAGAGGTGGCATCGCCTGGCAGAGCTCGAAGACTGAGCTCTGCCGATTGCTTCTCTCTGCCAGAGCTCGAAGACTGAGCTCGATGGTTGCATCACCTGGCAGAGCTCGAAGACTGAGCTTGGTGGTTGCATCACCTGGCAGAGCTCGAAATCTGAGCTTGGTGGTTGCATCACTTGGCAGAGCTCCAAACTGAGCTCAAGCTGATGCACCATTCTGCCAGAGCTCGAAGACTGAGCTTGGTGAATGCATCACCTGGCAAAGCTCGAGACTGAGCTCAGGCTGATGCACCACTCTGCCAGAGCTCGAAGACTGAGCTCGGTGGTTGCATCGCCTGGCAGAGCTCGGAACTTGAGCTCTGGCGGTGCAACCTCTTGGCTGGAGCGGTTGCACCTCCCAGCCTTGCAACCCTGGCGGTTGCACCTCCTGGCTGGGGCGGTTGCACCTCCCAGCCTTGCAACCCTGGCGGTTGCACCTCCTGGCTGGGGCGGTTGCACCTCTCAACCCCACAGCCCAGGCGGTTGCACCTCCTGGCTGGGGCGGTTGCACCTCCTGGTGCAATCAGGGTCCGAATGGTTCACTCCATTCGACCCACTTTGAATCTTTTCAGGGGCCCAATTGCCCCAAGATTAAGCTAATGGGATCACCTCCCATTTTCATGCTTAATCATCGTGCTAACTACGAATATCTCTAAGACAACTTCTGCAGCTTTGCTCCGATGCGTCAATCGCTTCTTCCGGCGAGTTTCCGGCCAACTTCCGTCGATCAACCGATAACCTTCGGTGATCCTTCTGCGGACATCCGGCATACTCCTGGACTTTGCAACGATCCACTTGGCGAGTTCCGACGAGCTTCGCTTGGCAAGCTTCTGGACTTCTCGGATCTGTTCTCTCTGAACCTCCGACGACCGTCCGAACTTCCGTCGAACTCTCGAACTCCCAACGTGATCATGATCTTGACTCCGGCGCAACTCCTGCTGCTTGTCTTACTCTCATCGTAGTTAATCCTGCACACTTAAAACAAAACTTCAATCGAGACAATTAATCCTAAGCAATTAACCAAGTTGTCCGACATGTCATTGGTCCCTCGACGCTTCGTCCGATTCTTCGGCGCATCGTCCTCTCGTGCAGCCTATTGCCCAATCGGCCAGTTGACTCCGCAACTCCGATATCCTTGGCACAATACCCGCTCTTCTTGGCCCGATGCCCGAGTCCACGGCCCGAAGCCTTCTGTCGATACGTCGACCGATCCACCAGCCCGACGTCCAATCTTCTGACATGTTCCTTCGGCACAATATGATTTTCCTGCTTTAATTGTCTCATCGCCTGATCGAAGCATCCTGCGTCACTCAAAACGCAGATTAAATCATAAACATATATCAAGTAGTTTCATCATCAAAATACGAGATTCAACAATCTCCCCCTTTTTGATGATGACAACCACTTGATGACGGAGTTAAACTTAACTCCCGGAGTTTAAACAAACTCCCCCTATCAATATGCCATATTGATAGAATCTTGAATTCAAACTGAATTCAAGTCATTGCAATATTCATCATGAATACTTGCAATACATCAACATGAACATATGCATAAACTTTATGCATCATATGTCATGTCATCAACATACTTTCATCAACATACTTCTCCCCCTTTGTCATCAACAAAAAGGAGAAGTATCACAATCAAGTGTTTGTGATATTGATTCAACTCATTGCATGAAAAAGATAGTATCAAGTTTTATCATCATGCAAGTTTGCTAATATCAACATGAAAAATTACGATGTAAGCTTTTGATATCATAACGCAAACATTTCAAGTGTTTATCAATTGTAGCATTTCATCACATGGTAAGATATCAACGCGTAAAATTACGATACAAGCTCTTGATATCTTAACGCATGATGCAAACATGGCATAATGCAAGTTTGGCAATCATAGCATTAATTCATATATTTCTCACCCTTTGTTATCAACAAAACGGAGAACGATATAAGCAAATTTTAAGCATAAGTGCTTGTAATTATTCATGTCATAACTAGGTTCATGTCATTTTCCAACAGTGAGTGATAGGATATCAATTATACAAACATCTCAAGGAAAACATGACATGGAGATAGCTTTGAAAACTTCTTCCTTTTTTGTTATTATCTTTTTGCATGAAGGAGGAAGACTATTTGTGATACATGCTATTTGTGAGTGAAGTTAGAATCGATGAGAGATTAAATCATGCTTCATTTTTACAAGGACCAAGATATGTATGTGAAATAAATCCTTGCAAGTAAAAACACTTTCATCCATATTCATCAAATCCATTTCTCAAAAAATATTTTTCACATGATGTGTGTATGAGAGATGTATTTGCTAGTTAATTACATATGTCAAAAATCAATGATATGAACTAAACTTGATATGACATATGCTTGGTAAGTTTGGAAGAGAGTGAACTTGATATGTTAGATTCAAGAGAATCCGAAAATGAAATTTGACTCTTTCTTCCATTCAGACAAGGTTTTGCTATAGATATTCAATTACAATCATGAAGGTAAAGCATGCTTGTTATCATGGAAGTTTTGTATTCAAGCACATAATTTTCAACAAGTAATTGTGTAAAATCATTATGCCAATCAAGTGATTCGATCATTCAATCAAGAAGGTTCGAAAAATAATTTTAACACGTTCAATCATTAGGACGTGTTTTTGCCATAGTTTTTCAAATACAATCATAAAGATAAGACATACTCATCATCATGATAGTATGATAGCAGGTTTACCAAATACAAGCTGGCAAAAAATTTGTACATTTTAAGGCCCGCAAGCTAGCAATTTTGAGATGTTCAAGAAAGCAACTCTTGCTTCTTGATATATGCAAATTTGTCAAGTTTTGCTAGATGTGCAAGTTAGCATTTTGCCTCTTGAGATAGGCAAGATAGCACATTTGCTTCTTTTGAGATAGCAACTTTTTGCTTCTCTTTAGACCAACAAGCTAGCAATTTTTACGATATACAAGTTTCACAATATATAAGCTAGCAAAAATTTTGAAAGCAAATGCAAGATAGCTTTCTTGTGTAAGCTCATGATTCTTGCTTCCTATTGCAATGTGCAAATTGCAAGTTTTGCTTTTTGAGATATTCAAGATAGTGATGTTCAAGAAGACAATTTTTCTTCTTGAAATAAGCAAGTTAGCAATCTTTGCTTCTTAAAATAGGCAAGCTAGCAATCAAGTTTTTTCATCTTTTGTACAAGCTAGCTATCTCCCCCTTTGTCATTGTCAACAAGGGAAAAACCCTTTACATCAATTTCTAAATCATGACAAAGGTAAGTACTCATTCTTATTTGTGCATCATTATAGTTTCAATGCACAAATTCATTAACATTACATTTCAAAAAATTTATGCATGATACCGAAAAATCAATCATCATCATGAGCATATCAAACATGATATTCAAGCATCCATGATATATCATTTTGGCAGCATGATCATAGATATTCAAACGATGGTATCTAGAATTCATTACATCCTATTATGCATGATCATTAACTCCTCATTTGTATTTCATGCATTATTTCATTTCATCTCATAAGGAATATCAAGAAGAGTTATTGGATGATGAGATAAATATTTTATGAATACACAGAATATCATAAGTGTTTCATGTAGTCATATTATCACATGAAGCATATTATCATTTTTAAGATTCATAACATGAATAATGTTATTACTATTTCATCAAAATCAGTTTCGAGATTCACATAATATCATGAAATCATTAATCTCGATAAAATGGGAAAAACATTTTCTTTTTAAGTGATTCTTTTAACACATCATAAAAAAGAAAAACTCATTCATAATTCAAGTGATTTACAAGATATCATAAATGAATTTATCACTTGTATTTTACCAAAATCGAGAACTCTAGAGTTAGAAAATGATTGAAGCATTT
This sequence comes from Musa acuminata AAA Group, assembly GCF_036884655.1. NCBI lineage: Eukaryota > Viridiplantae > Streptophyta > Magnoliopsida > Zingiberales > Musaceae > Musa > Musa acuminata. The sequence goes on along the minus strand of NC_088353.1, from coordinate 12,642,650 downwards.
AATCTGTTTGAAGAATGATTCATATTTAAAGTGTAGCATTTGTCAAATCTGACATCATCAAGTATAACTTTAATATTTTCATTGCAACATTAAGCAAGGTTTCATTGAACATAATTTTGAATGATTCTTATAAATGCCTAAAACTTCTTTAGTTTATGATTGACTTTATAATAGCATGCTCAAATCTTTATTCTTATGTCAAAACCATACATTATATTTAATAAACAAAGACAATGAAAAATATCAAGCCTTCCAGACAAAAGCCATGTATCGTCATTGAAAAGCAATATGAAAATCATCAAAATATACATTCTTGCTTCTCAAGCACATAAGATTAATCTCACTAGGTGTAAAATCATTAGATTTCTATCTTGCATTAACATAAGACATGCAATTTTCATTATCATTTTCAAGACTACAAGTATGATCATATTTTTGCATTTTCATTGTTAAATTATTAAAAATATAATTTTCAAGAAAATTTAAAGAAAAATGCATCATGAAAAGCATCATGTAATTTCGAAGTAAATTAGGGGGATTTCGATTACCTCATCATTGTAGGCTGTTAAGGCGTAGTTTGCCGCCTTGCTTATGTTGACTTTCTCTTCTTCGGAGGAGCTCGATTCATCCCAATTTTTGTTCTTCTTCTTGCGTTTAAAGCAAGTAGTTCCATTCTTTTTGCTTTTTAATTTTCGTTTCATTTTAAGTTCACCATCACTTGAGCTTATGCTCGAGTGGTCTTCAAATGTTCTATGTCCCAAATCCTTCCTGTTCTTTGGAAGGTTGGTTTGTTCATCATTGTCCTCATCACTTGAGTCATCGCTCAAGTGGCATTCATTTGTCCAGAGTTCCAAATCCTTCCTGTTCTTTGGAAGGTGGTTCTCAAGTTCTTCACGTGCATTGCACGTCATTTCATATGTGATCAATGAACCAATTAGTTCTTCAAGTGGAAAATGGTTCAAGTTTTTCGATTCTTGAATAGCAGTTACTTTTGAATCCCAAGTTTTAGAAAGTGAGCGCAAAACTTTGTTAACGAGTTCAAAATCCGAAAAGCTTTTACCAAGTGATTTTAAACCATTGACGACATCCGTAAAACGGGTGTACATGTCAACAACGGTTTCGCTTGGTTTCATATGAAAAAACTCGAAATCAAGCAGTAGAATATTAACTTTCGAGTCTTTGACTCTACTAGTTCCCTTGTGCGTGATTTCAAGAGTGCGCCAAATATCGAAAGCCGTTTCACACGTAGAAATCCGATTGAACTCATTTTTGTCCAATGCGCAAAATAAGGCATTCATAGCCTTTGCGTTTAAAGAAAAATTCTTCTTCTCCAAAACCGACCATTCGTTCATCGGTTTGGAGGGAAGTTGAAAACCGTTTTCAATGATATTCCATAAATCCAGATTTAGAGAAATTAAGAAAACTCTCATTCGAGTTTTCCAATAAGTGTAGTCCAATCCGTTAAAGAACGGTGGACGAAAGACCGAACAGCCCTCTTGAAAAGTCATTTCTCTCGGGTGTAAATCCGAAATGAGAAAAACCCCGCTCTGATACCAATTGTTAGGATCGAGAGCACTAAGAGGGGGGGGGTGAATTAGTGCAGCGGAAATCTTATATTAATTTAAAAACAAAAAGCTGCGTTCGTTAAGAAACTATTATGATGCAAAAGCAAATTCTCAGTTTGTATCTAAGTGCAGTTTGCGTCTAAGCGCAGATTGCGACTAAGCGCAGTTTTGCGTCTAAGCGCAGTTTACGTCTAAACTCAGATTTACGTCTAAACGCAGTTTTACGTCTAAACGCAGATTTACGTCTAAACGCAGATTTACGTCTAAACGTAGATTTACGTCTAAACTCAGATTTACGTCTAAACGCAGATTTACGTCTAAACGCAGATTTACGTCTAAACGCAGATTTACGTCTAAAACTCAGATTTACGTCTAAACGCAGATTTACGTCTAAACGCAGTTTTACGTCTAGACGCAGATTTACGTCTAAACTTTGAAACTTGTTTGTATACTCGCAGAAGGCAGTATGCAGTTGAAATCAAGACGTAAACGTGAACTGAAATCTGATGATTGAGCGAGGAAAGCCGATTTACGTCTAAATGCAGATTCGGAAGAACAGCACTTAGAACTTGTTCGTGAAAGCGCAGAGAGCAGTAGCAATGGAGGAGGTTTGCAGTAATGATAAAGTGCTCAAAAATAAACGCAAACCAGAGATTTAGAGTGGTTCGGTCAGCCTTGACCTACTCCACTTTTGGCTCCCTCCACCGACGAGGTTGCCGACGTCAACTAGGTGCCTTCCTTCAATGGGCGAAGGCTAACTGCCCTTTTACAGTTTCTCTCCTTTTGACAGGCTTAGGAGACAACCTTTACAGACCTTTCTCTCCTCACTTTACAACTGAAAACTTGAAGAACAGAAGGAGGAGACTTAAAGGATTTACAACACTTTTGAGCTCTTAGAATCACAGAAAAGATCAAGATTTCGGTGTAGGTCTGTATCTTTTCAGTGCTGAATGGGTGGGGTATTTATAGGCCCCAACCCAATTCAAAATTCGAGCTCAAAACGATCAAATCGATCAAATCCCAGAATTCTGGGATCAGGCGGTTGCACCTCTCGACTGGAGAGGTGGCACCGCCTGGCAGAGCTCGAAGACTGAGCTCTGCCGATTGCTTCTCTCTGCCAGAGCTCGAAGACTGAGCTCGATGGTTGCATCACCTGGCAGAGCTCGAAGACTGAGCTTGGTGGTTGCATCACCTGGCAGAGCTCGAAATCTGAGCTTGGTGGTTGCATCACTTGGCAGAGCTCCAAACTGAGCTCAAGCTGATGCACCATTCTGCTAGAGCTCGAAGACTGAGCTTGGTGAATGCATCACCTGGCAAAGCTCGAGACTGAGCTCAGGCTGATGCACCACTCTGCCAGAGCTCGAAGACTGAGCTCGGTGGTTGCATCGCCTGGCAGAGCTCGGAACTTGAGCTCTGGCGGTGCAACCTCTTGGCTGGAGCGGTTGCACCTCCCAGCCTTGCAACCCTGGCGGTTGCACCTCCTGGCTGGGGCGGTTGCACCTCCCAGCCTTGCAACCCTGGCGGTTGCACCTCCTGGCTGGGGCGGTTGCACCTCTCAACCCCACAGCCCAGGCGGTTGCACCTCCTGGCTGGGGCGGTTGCACCTCCTGGTGCAATCAGGGTCCGAATGGTTCACTCCATTCGACCCACTTTGAATCTTTTCAGGGGCCCAATTGCCCCAAGATTAAGCTAATGGGATCACCTCCCATTTTCATGCTTAATCATCGTGCTAACTACGAATATCTCTAAGACAACTTCTGCAGCTTTGCTCCGATGCGTCAATCGCTTCTTCCGGCGAGTTTCCGGCCAACTTCCGTCGATCAACCGATAACCTTCGGTGATCCTTCTGCGGACATCCGGCATACTCCTGGACTTTGCGACGATCCACTTGGCGAGTTCCGACGAGCTTCGCTTGGCAAGCTTCTGGACTTCTCGGATCTGTTCTCTCTGAACCTCCGACGACCGTCCGAACTTCCGTCGAACTCTCGAACTCCCAACGTGATCATGATCTTGACTCCGGCGCAACTCCTGCTGCTTGTCTTACTCTCATCGTAGTTAATCCTGCACACTTAAAACAAAACTTCAATCGAGACAATTAATCCTAAGCAATTAACCAAGTTGTCCGACATGTCATTGGTCCCTCGACGCTTCGTCCGATTCTTCGGCGCATCGTCCTCTCGTGCAGCCTATTGCCCAATCGGCCAGTTGACTCCGCAACTCCGATATCCTTGGCACAATACCCGCTCTTCTTGGCCCGATGCCCGAGTCCACGGCCCGAAGCCTTCTGTCGATACGTCGACCGATCCACCGGCCCGACGTCCAATCTTCTGACATGTTCCTTCGGCACAATATGATTTTCCTGCTTTAATTGTCTCATCGCCTGATCGAAGCATCCTGCGTCACTCAAAACGCAGATTAAATCATAAACATATATCAAGTAGTTTCATCATCAAAATACGAGATTCAACACCTCTTCTAGTACAAACCATAGCATACATCAAACTGCCTATTGCAGATGAGTAAGGCACTCTGGACATTTCTTCATTTTCTTTCTCACTTGTAGGATATTGTTTCGAACTAAGCTTGAAATGACCTACAAATGGAGAACAAACTGCTTTGGCTTCACTCATGTTGAATCTTTCAAGAACCTTTTCAATGTAAGTCTCCTGAGATAGCCAAATCTTCATTTTCTTCCTATCACGAAGAATCTTCATGCTAAGTATTTGTTTCACTGATCCCAAGTCTTTCATGGCAAAAGACTTAGCTCTCTTTTAAGCTTTTCAATTTTTCAGCATCATGACCAACAATCAGCATATCATCAACATATAGTAGTAAAATAATAAAATCATCATCTGAAAATTTCTTCATAAACACATAATGATCAAATATGGTTCTATTATAACCTTGGCTCATCATAAATGAATCAAACTTCTTGTACCACTATCTAGGTGTCTGTTTGAGTATATATAAGCTTTTCCTAAGCTTACACACCAGATTTTCTTTTCTCTTAACTTTGAAACCTTCTGGTTGCTCTATGTAAATTTCTTCTTCTAAGTCACCATAAAGAAATGCTATTTTTACATCAAGTTGCTCCACTTTTAAATTCAAGCGGGCAACTAAACCAAGAATAACTCGGATAGAGGATATTTTTACAATTGGAGAAAATATTTCTTCAAAGTCAATACCTTTCTTCTGACTGAATTCTTTCACAACTAGTCATGCCTTGTATATTTGTTGTGAGCTATTATTTTCAGTCTTCAATTTATAAATCCACTTATTCTTGAGAGCTTTCTTCTCTTTAGTCAATTTTACCAAGTTATAGGTGTGGTTCTCAAGCAAGGATCTCATCTCTTCTTGCATGGCTTTAACCCACTCATTTTTATTCTCATGTAGAATAGCTTTTTGGTAAGTTTCTGGCTCTCCCCTATCAGTAAGCATAACATACTCATGTAGAAGATATCTGGTAGATGTTTGTCGCTCTCTAGTGGATCTTCTCAATGGAATCTCAACTGGTGGTGGAGGTGCTTGTTCAGTTGGTTCAGCATTATCAACTGTAGGTGTATCATCACTGGTATTCTCATCACAATCTTCTTGTTCATCTCTCCCATGATCATCATGAACTATAGGTGAACGAACTGGACCCAAACTCCAAGGAATATAAATAGAGGTTTTTGGCTTCTCAATATTATCACCATAATCAAACAATTGATCTTCAAGAAACATAACATCTTTGCTTCTAATAATCTTCTTGTTCACTGGATCCCATAATCTGTACCCAAACTCTTCATGACCATATCCCAAGAAGATACATGCTTTTGCTTTATTATCAAGCTTGGACCTCTCATCTTTGGGAAATATGAACAAATGCTTTACACCCAAAGACTATTAAATGATTATAAGATATATCTTTTCCTCTCTATACTCTCTCTAGAACATCACCTTTCAGAGGAACTAATGGAGAAAGATTTATCAGATCAATTGTAGTTCTCACAACCTCCCCCCAAAATTACTTTGGTAACTTGGTGTGGGAAAGCATACACTTAGTCCTTTCTTCAATGGTTCTGTTTATCCTTCTGTCACACCGTTCTATTGAGGAGTTTTAGGAACTTATTTCTCAAGCCTGATACCATGGAACCTGCAATAATTCTCAAAAAGACCCATGTACTCGCCACCATTATCTGATTGAAAACACATTAGTTTTCTGCCAATTTCTCTTTTAACACTGATATGAAACTCCTTGAAAACATCGAGTACCTAGTCTTTAGATTTCAAAGCAAAAGCTCACACTTTTCTAGAATGGTCATCAATAAAAATAACAAAATAAAGAGCACCTTCAAGAGTTATAGTTTATATAGTATAAACATCAGTATGAATTAAATTAATAATATCTAAACTTCTAGATGATGGATATGTATGAAATGTAACTCTATGTGTTTTTCCAGCTAAGCAATGATCACAAGATTTAAGAGATGTACCTTGCAACTCTGGTAAGAACTACTTTCTAGCAAGAGTTTGAAGTCCTGTCTCGTTGATATGTCAAAGCCTCTTATGCCAAAGATCTATACTTTCACTTTTTTGAATTGCATTAATCTCTCCTTTGTGTAGCTTAGCTTCCATGACATAAAAAGAGTTAAGTTTCTTTTCCTCTTGCCATAATCAAAGAACCTTTAGTGAGTTTCCATTTGGTTTCACTAAAATAGTGTGCAAAGCCCTCACCATCAAGTCTACTTATAGATATCAAGTTAAGACAAATATCCGGAACATACCTTATATCTTTGAGTATCAATTTGCTCCCAATATTGGTCTCTAAGTAAATATCTCCAATACCTACAATCTTAGATGTACCACTATTTCCCATTCTGACATTACCAAAATCACCAATAATGTAAGATCTATAAAAATCACCATGAGAAGTGACATGAAATGAAGCACCAGAGTCAATTACCCAATTACTGTCCTGAGCTACAAGACTAATACAACCTTCATCATAGACAATATTGATATTACCTTCAGCAGCAACTGTATTGGTCTCTTTCTCATTTTTCTTCATTTCATTTTGTTCTTGCTTCCAAAACCTACACTCTTTCTTCATGTGACCTAGCCTGTTATAGTGAAAACATTTGATATCTCTTCTAGATTTGGATCTTTCTCTATATCCATGTGGGTTTCTACTATGACTTCTTTCACATCTTTCTTGTTTTTTAGTAACAAATGCACCATAAAAAGATTCATCATATTCTTTCCTTCTAGCATCTTCATTTAATAAACTGTCTCTAACCATATCTATAGTTAAAGTTTCCTATGGTGTGGAGTTGCAAATAGTCACCACATACGTTTTTCAACTTTATGGTAAAGAGCTAAGAAGTAATAATCCTTGCATCTCATCATCTATATTCATTTTCATAGCAACCAACTTGTTTGTAAGACTCTGAAATAGGCTTATGTGCTCAACAATATTACCACCATCTTTATACTTCAAATTTACAAGTCTTCAGAGAAGAGAAATTCTATTTCCTACTGTCTTTTTTGCAAAGAGATTTTCTAACCTTTGCCAAACAACATCAGCTTTGGTTTCATCTGAAATATGCTCATGCAAGTTTATATCCATCCATCTTCTAATATAGACAATGACTTTTCTATGTTGAACTTCTCATTTTTCATCGTCCATAGTAGAAGGTTTATCTTTAACCTTGATAGGCTTAATACAAATATTTACAATAGAGCAAATCTTCCATCAGATGCCTTCAAGTGGAATAATTTGATGAGTTCAATTTAATCATATCATCTGATTGTTCCATTTCAATCACACAAGAAAAACTAGCACCAAACAATCTATTGCTCTGATACCACTTGTTGGGAAAAACCTATTGAAGTAGAATAATTATTTTCCCTCTTTGAGTATCAAAATGGATTCTTCATCAAAATACCAACTTGATATCAAAATGTAAATATCAACCAGCACAGCATAAATAATAGAGCAATTAATCAATTACACAATGAGACCAAATCTTTTAACGTGGAAAACATAATGTGGAAAAAACCACGTGACTATAGTCTACCTTAAACTTCCACTATCAATAATAATGATAATAGGTTTACAATAAATCTTCTCTAGAATAACTAAAAGATCATAATAACATCAAGAACATAAATCTTGGCTCTAGTATATTATCATATAGGATGGATCTCCTCAAAAGAGAATTCTAGGTCTCACAGAGAGGATATAGCAGGAAAGTACCTTAGAGAGGGTAAACTATAAATCAATACCATTAGAATTGTAGAGTTTACTGCAAGAATTCTTCATTTCGGCCAAAACTGACAACGTTTTCTGTGCACGCTCACTGCTCTCTCTAATTTGCTACCCTCTCCTTTTGTCCTTTCTCTCTTAATTATTATTTGGGCTTATGGCCCAAATTGTCCAAGCCTAGACCCAACAGATTGAACACGTTCCGACCAGAGAGCATTTGATGCAACACTATCCCGAATGCATCTTTTTGCATGCCATCTTATAAGAGATATGGCTCCGCTAGTTAATTGTCATCTTATAAGAGATGTGGCTCAATGAAGTATTGTACCAAGTGGCGCTCAATGCATAGTCCATCAGGATTGAACACCTTCCCACCATAGATCATTTGATGCAACACTATCCTGAATACATCTTTTTGCATGCCATCTTATAAGACATGGCTTTGCTAGCTCTTTGTCATCGTATAAGACATATGGCTTTATAAAGTATTGTACCAAGTGGCACTCAATGCATGGTCGATCAGGATCAAATACCTTACGACTAGAGAGCATTTGATGCAATACTATCATGAATGTTTCTTTTTGCATGCCATCTTATAATAGACATGGTGTTGAGAAATTATGGGAATGCATCACATGTGTACATGTGTAGCAAAATAGAAAACAGAATTTGGTTTACCAAAAGAACGATATAGGAATGTCGTGCGACAATTTGGGAGTAAAAACTCAACAAACCAAAAACCCACGTTAAGATTCCTAAGACGTTCTTAACTAAAGGAGATCGATCGTATATCCCTGTAAAACATAGATCCAAGTCTATGGATGAAGAAGGTTAGATATTGTCCTCTCTAATGGTGATCCACATAACAGATGATGTGACGATGCACCTCGTTTTGCAGTATAAGTCCTCGCAGCTTTTGTGCATCACCTTGCAACGGCAAATAAAGAGGGGTCGACCCCTTCTTTGTTGTCCTCATGCACCACTAAGGGGCTATCAGTTGAGGAGGAGGAGAGAGAGAGAGAGAGAGAGAGAGAGAGAGGAGAATAGGAGGAGGCGATCATACCCTAATGGGTACTGGATCTCTATCCAATCACTATCCAATCACCCTAAGCCTCAATGGATCTCTATCTAATAATCATTATTTCCTCTTATTGGGTCTTATCCAAAAGATCTAATAAAATAAGGACTTATCAGATATCCAATAAAATAGGGGATCATCACATATCTTATATTTAATCCTCTATTTATCGTGACATCTACTATATGTGTGTGACCCTCTAGGCTTAATACCGACATGGCCATGAGTTGCACTTATCAAAACTCTATTTGACTTAGAAATACTTTTGATTTAGTGAATTATCATCCTATGATAATTCACTTAACTCATCGACTATGGATGTACTTGGCTACTATGCGGACATCAAGGTAGCCGGACAGATCGATGTACTATATACCCATTTATAAGATGGAGGCAGTTGGTCTTATAGTTGCTTGTGTGGAGACATTAGGGATATAGTGCAGGTGCTCATTGGAGAATGAGTTCACTAAATGATCCGCTCATGGAATGTTGGATGGTTAATGATACCTTATTATTAGATTGTGGTTTCATAGTTCTAGTTGTGTGTTTGGTCCTTAAACTTGAGACACCAAAGATGCCCTATATGAGTACTCCACTCTTTGATACCAGATTTATAGGTTTGGAAGTTTCAAATATAGCATAGCTGGTCAATGATATTAAATGATCCGCTCACGAAATGTTGTATGGTTAATAGTATGTCATTGTCAGATAGTGGTTCTATGTTCTCAATTGTGTGTCTAGTCCTTAGACTTGAGACATCAAGGATGCCCTATATGAGTACTTCACTCTTTGATATCAAACTTATAGGTCTGGAAGTTCTAGATCTAGCACAACCGGTCATCGGGAATGATAGCCAACCTTACGAGAGCAATTGAGTGTCGATAGAGGATCATCTTCTCTCGACGTTATGAGAGGAATGTCCCGCATGTTCTTTCTTAGGCAAATCTCTGGTCAGAGTCATTCAGATTGAGAGAGAATGAGTTCTCTAGGAGAATTTGATTAGAGCGAGGTGCAAGTAGATTCTATATGGGCCTGACAATACCATGCCCGCTATACATGACATAACTATGTTAACGGTTTCGACCTAAAAATATTTAGGTTGGCTATGTTCGTTTAACATGGTTCTTGCCATTTCTTGTAAACTTCTATTTTTTCTTTCAACTAAACCATTTTCTTATGGGTTTCTTGGTGTAGAGAAATTAGAGTTATACCCATTTGATTCACAAAAGTTTTGGAAATCACGGTTTTGAAACTCACCACCGTAATCACTACGTATATATGAAATCATAAAAGCATTTTTTATTTTGAACAAGTTTACAAAATTTAAAAAAATACTTAAAATAATTACTTTTGTGTGCTATGTATAAGGATTAATATGACACTAAGAGGGGTGGGGGGTGAATTAGTACAGCGATAACTATTATAATGATTTGAAAAGTTTCGATCGATAAAATCATTTTGTCAAAGCCCGTATCGGAAAGTAATGAAAGTAATGACTTAGAGTAAATGTAATGGGTAGAGTGCAAATAAGTAATGAAAGAAAGTAGTAAGTAAAGAACACACCTGATTTACAGTGGTTCGGTTGTTGTGACCTACGCCCACTTCTGATTCCTCCTCCGTTAAGGTCACTAACGTCCACTAATAGTCTTTATTCAATAGGTGAAGACCAACCACCTTCTTACAAAGCTTTTCTCATTTTCATGGGTTTAGGAGACAATCCTTATAAATCTCACACCTCTTCTCTAATGATTACAAAGTTGAAGAAGGAGGACTTTTGACACTTTTACAACACTTTTAAACTCCAACACTCAAAGATTTTTTCACACTTTTCTGCTCTTTTCATATAGAAAGGAGTGGAGTATTTATAGGCCCCAAAGGTTCAGAATTTGAGCAAAAAAGTGTCTCTTCCCGAATTTTCAGGGTATTGGCAGTACCATCGCTATTATTGGGCGGTTCCATTGCCAGGTACTCTGACACTAGGCGGTACCACCACCCTGTTAGGAGGTAGTACCAGTCTGGCGGTACCACCGCTTGACAGAGCCTTGAAGATCGGGCTATGGCAGTACCACCGCCTAGCAGCTTTAACTACCGACAGTACCACCGCCTAGTTTGGGTGGTACCACCACCCAAACCACTTGGAAGGTTGAGCCTTAAGCAGTTCCACTGCCCACCCTAGGCGGTGCCATCGGTTGGTATGGCTCCAAATGGTCAAGTAGGCCTTCCATCTGGCCTAACTCACTCATGTTTTAGGCCCAGTTGGCCCTTAATCGAGTTAGTGAGATTTCCTGTTAATCCTCACTTAATCTTGGTTCTAACTATGATAATTAATGCATTAACTAACAAATCTTTGTCCAGTATATCAATCGTTCTTCCGGTGAAGTCTTGACGAACTTCTGGTGAACTTTTCGGCATGCTTTTGGCGAACTCATGGTGAACTCCTAATTAACTCTTAGCGTACTCCCGACGAACTCTCGGCGAACTCCCATCGAACTCTCGGCGAGCTTACAGCACATCATTCGAATCTTCACCATATCATCTGATTTTTTACTCCAGCCTAATAATTGCTTTATGCCTTATCCATTATCGTAGTTAATCCTACAACACTTATCTCAATACATTGATTAGATTATTAATTTATCAATTGATTTCATCATCAAAACCTGATATTAAAAAATCTCTCCCTTTTTAATGATGACAACCAATTGATGACGAAGTTAACCTTGACTCCCCCTATCTATATGCCACATTCAGATAAAGCAAACTTGAATTCCAATGAAATGTTAACCTTTGAATTTAAGTTAAATACTTTCGATCATAGTGATCAAATGCAATATACAATATCAACATATCAATATAATGTGCATCATTAAAACATGCACAATTTCAAAACCTTATATTTTAAACTCATATTATGCATGATAGCAAAAATAAATCAACATCATTTTGGACATATCATGTGTGATACTAAAGCATTCATGATACATCATTTTGGGCATATTATACATGATACAAAGACATTATAGTTTTAAACATTTAACTCTTCATGCATTAAATCAATATTTTGAACATGATATCATTTATCATTTCATGATACCCAACATTCATCATTTCGATAACATGCATGATGTTAAAACTATGATTATGATGTCATTTATCATTTCATTATACCAAACATTCATCATTTCCATAATATGCATATTGTTAAAACTTTGATTATGATATCATTTATCAATTCTTGATAGCAAACATTCAGCATTTTCATAACATGCATGATGTTATAACTTTGATTGTGATGTCATTTATCATTTCATGATATCAAATATTCATCATTTCTCATGCTTAAATCAATATTTTGATACCAATAATCATTTCTCTCCCTTTGTCATCAACAAAAAAGAGAACCATTCAATAATGCTAAGTGTTTAAAAGCATATCAAGTAAGTTTTACACCAATTTATCCAAGCTAGCAAAAATGAGAAGTTAAGCAAAAGAAAACTTTGCATGAAAAATGAGAAGCTAGCATTTTGCTTTAGACGTGCAAGAGTTTTTTGGTTCTTCTTAAGATGTATAAGTTTCTTTCTTCCTTTGTCATAAAAAAAAAAAAAGAAGAGGAAGAATAGTAAGGGAGGAAGTCATTCTCCACACACACAAAAAAAATATATCAAGAACCAAATTTATGAAATGATTTCAACCAAGTTAAATCCATAACAAATGAGTTTCACTGAATCAATTTTCTATTTTAGCAAAAAGAAAGGATTCATTAAAAGGATAAAGATGTCTATACAAAATCAAATCCCTATTCTTGCAAATGATCATCACATACTAAGAGTCCATGAATGAAAATTCTTCTTTCGTGAGAAGAGTGAGCAAGAATTCATGGGAAAGGAGCATCAAATAAAGGATAAAAAATCCATGAATAAAACTTCATAAATCAAATCCCTTTTCTAGTAAATAGAAGGAAGAAGGATTTATAGAAATTGATAAAATATCAAGTTATTAATTAAAAATTCATGAATCAAGACTCTTCTTTCGAAAATAGAAAGACGATCTTGATTTAAGAGGAAAATTCAAGTTATGAAATGCTAAGAAATCTGAAAAAGGAATTCATGCATTTGAATGATTTAGCATGCCTAATTCTTATAGTGTTGCATGCATCATATGATTATCAAGAAGTGCATCATAATATTGAAAATCACATAACATTAAAAGATATATCATAGAATGTAAGAAGCATAGTATACAACTCATCGTGATACTTTTTAGTTCCCTACTCCCTTTTATCAGCAAAAGAAAATACACAACCTAGGTGATGGTAAATCAAAATGCCTAAACAAAGTATTAAGTTGCCAATGAATTTATTGCATCGCGATTAAGATATGATCTTGATGTAATTCAATTCGATCTAGTAAAGTCACTATTGAATCGACAGATAAGGAGGGTGCTTGCTCTGTTGGAGGTGATGCCTCAAAAGGACTAGTAGAAAGATATTGACTTTCCCTATATATGGGTATTTCTGGTTCTGGTTCAAGTGGGGGAGGTTCAGTTCTCCTAGGTATTCTAATCCAAATTCTATTTCTTACTATGCATCTTAATCTCCTTATTAGGTTTCTATCGATGATATTGAATTGATCTAGTTTTAAGGTTTTTTCATTAGGTGGAATAACTATGTCATGTGTACGCATTAGTCTGGTAATTAAACCACCATATGAAAGTATCATATCTTTTGTTGAGAGTTCAATTATGTTTTGTTGTATCATATATCCAAAACAATTAGCTCTTATTAGATCTTATCCATAAGATCTAATAATTTATGGGCTTATTAGATATACAATAAGATAGGGGCTCCAACTGATATTTTATATATGTGTCATAATAAGAATAATTCTTCTCGCAACCCTCTTTATATTCACTAGAGAATAATATCTCAAGAAAACCTAGTGTTCTCGTCTCGTACTTCTCTCTCACTAACACTTTGAGGTTGATGGTAAATTTATAGAAATAAAATATATAAATAGTAAATAATTATTACCAATAAATAAGCTGTTAAATAAACTAATTAATTATTACTAATTAATTACCAGTAATAATTAAGTCATCCACATAAATTAGTAAAAACATGATTATGCCTTCATGAGAATAAATGCATAATGAATTATTAGATTAAAAATTATAAAATCTAACTAAAACTATATGTGTTCGAAGTTGATGATACTAAGCACGATGGGCCTGGTTAAGACTATAAAACATCTTGCACAACTTACAGATATATTAAGGGAGATTATGATAAATAAAGCCTAGAGGTTACCTCATAAATACAATGTCGAAAATATGATCATGAAGAAATGTATTATTTGCATTCAACTATCAAAATCCCCAATTGTTAGACAAAGTAAGACAAAATAATATAAATTATTATTAGCTTCACAACTAAGCTCAATGTGTCATAGTACTTACCGATGAACTTATCATAATTTCGTTCGATATGAAAAATTCAATTGCACCCCATAAGGTTTTGACTTGAATGAGATGGGACTAAGTCCCATATACCATTCTATGACAGAACACTATGTTCTTCATATTGAATATCGGATTTTGATTATAAAATCAATTGATAAATTATTTGATCAAATCTATATGTTGAGAAAAGTATGGAAGATTAATTACGATAGCGATTAAGGCATAAAGCAAAACGAAGTGCCTGAGTTAAGATCGAGATTTTGTTGGGAGTTCGAGAGTTCATTGGAAGTCCGAATGTTCATCGAAAATGTTGCCGGAATTGATCGAGAAGAAGCTAGTTCGAACTCGCCAAGAAGATCGTTGTGAAGTCTAGGAGCTTGTTGAAAGTCCGCTAGAAGATTGTCGAAAGTCCGCTAGAAGATTGTCGAGAGAACGTTGGATATCCGCCAGAAGCTCGCCGGAAGAAACCTAGACTTACCGAGCTTATTTTGTTTAGTGTATGCCTTAAAAATCATAGTTAGCACATAATTAGGGTTAGGTTTGGGAGGTAATCCTATTAACCCTATTAAGGGATAACTGGACCCGTAATTGGACTGGTTTGGGTCGGATATAAGGCCCAACTAGGTTGCTAGACATTGTATGGCGGTGGAATCGCTTAGGGAGCGGTCTCCCAAGTGGTTTGAGCGGTGGTACCACCCAGACTGAGCGGTAGTACCATCGATAATTATTACTACCAGGTGGTGGTATCACCCTGTCAAGCGGTGGTACCGCCAAAGTTGAGTATTCAAGACTTTGTCAAGTAGTGATACCACTAGATTGGGTGGTGGTACCACCCAGTGTTAGAGTGTTAGGAGTTGGTACCGTCTAGTATTGGCAGTGGTACCGCTAGTGCCCTAGAAACCCGAGATGAGACACTTTTTGGCTCCAATTTTGAAGTTATTAGGGCCTATAAATACCCCACTCTTTTCTGCTTGAAAGGATAACAAAATGATATCTAAGTGTAGAAAAATCTTTAAGTGTTGGGTATAAAAGTGTCGTAAAAGTGCAAGAGTCCTCTCATTTTTTAGTTTCATAATCATCCAAAAAGAGGTGTGAGGCTTGTAATGGTTATATCCTAAACCTGTGAAAAAGATAAAGCATTGTAAAGAGGTGGTTGGTCTTTGCCTATTGAAGGAATACTATTAGTGGACGTCGGTGACCTCGACGGAGGAGGAATCAGAAGTGGATGTAGGTCACAATGACCGAACCACTATAAATTCTGGTGTGTTCTTTCCTTATTGCTTATTCTCTTTACTGCATTTTACTTCATTGCAAATTGTCCAATCCCCTCTTCTCTACTCGCTTGCAAACTTATTTGAGTCTAACTAACGATTTTCTTCGAACTTAGAATTTCACCGAATGAAGTTTTCTGAAATCATTAAAATTTATCAATTTTATCTACTGCACTATTTCATCCCCCCCCCCCAACCTATTAGTGTCATTTTTTTATCCTAACAATTGGTATCAGAGTAAGGTCACTCTCATTTTGGTTTAAAACCCAAGAGAGATGGCATTTGCTGGCAACCAAGATGGTCACTTAATCACACGTCCACCCATGTTCAATGGGACGTATTACACCTATTGGAAAACTAGAATGGAGATTTTTCTAATTTTTATAGATTTTGAGTTATAGAACAATGTGGAAAATGACTTTCAAAAGTCTTCTCTTCTAATGAATGATTAGAATGAGTTGGAGAAGAAGACTTTCGCTTTAAATGCCAAGGCTATAAATGCCTCGTTTTGCACTTTAGATAAAAATAAGTTCAATCAAGTGTCTATTTATGAAATAACTTTCGATATTTGGCATACACTCAAAATCACTCACAAGGGCACTAGTAGAGTAAAGGAGTCCAAAATTAATCATTTAGTACATACTTATGAGTTGTTTCGGATGAAACCAAGTAAAACCATTGGAGACATGTACACCCGGTTTACGAATGTCATCAATGGTCTAAAAGAACTTAGTAAAAGTTTTTCTAATTTTAAACTTATTAACAAAATATTAAAATACCTCCCAAAGAGTAGGGATCCTAAAGTAACGACTGTTGAATCTCGGATTTTGATGATGAAGTCAATTATCATTTGTTATCTAATCTATATATTGAGATAAGTGTGCAGGATTAACTACGATGAAAATAAGATATGCAGCAGGAGTTGCGCCGGAGTCAAGACAATGATCACGTTGGGAGTTCGAGAGTTCGACGGAAGTTCGGACAATCGTCGGAGATTCTGCGGGAACAAATCCGAGAAGTCCATGAGCTTGCCAAAGAAGCTCGTTGGAACTCGCCAAGTAGATCGTTGCAAGTCCAGGAGTTTGCCAGAAGTCCGCAGGAGCATCATCGAGGGTTTATCGGATGATTGACGGAAGTTCGCCGGAAGAAGCGATTGACGCACCGGAGCAAGTTGTAGTAAATATCATAGGAAATATCGTAGTTAGCATAATGATTAAGTTGGAAATGGGAGGTGATCTCATTAACTTAATCTTGGGGCAATTGGGCCCCTAGAAAACCCAAATTGGGCCGAATGGATCAACCTATTCGGACCCTGATTTCTGCCAGGCGGTTCAACCGCCTCAGTCAGGCGGTGGCACTACTTGAGCTCAGTCTTCGAGCTCTGGCAGGAGGTGCAACCGCCCTTGACAGAGGTGGCACCGCTTGGGCTCAGTCTCCGAGCTCTGGCTGAGCGGTGTAACCGCCTCAGTTAGGCGGTGGCACCTCCTGAGCTCGGTCTTCGAGCTATGGCAGGAGGTGCAACTGCCCCTGACAGGAGGTGGCACCGCCAAGAGGCTCAGTCTTCGAGCTCTGCCAGGCGGTGCAACCGCCCCAGTTAGGCGGTGCAACTGTCAGATCCCGAAATTCCGAGAATTGACAGTTTTGAGCTCCAAATTCAAACTGGGTTGGGGCATATAAATACCCCACCCTTTTAGCACTGAAAGGGCACCTAGAAACCACCAAAATTCTGATTTTACTTTATGATTTTTAGAGCTCAAAAGTGTTGTATGAGTTGAAAGTTCTTCTTCCTCTTTTCTTCCAAGTTCTAATCTGTTAAGAGAGGAAAGGAAATTCTGTAAGGGTTGTCTTCTAAGCCCGTCAAAAGGAGTGAAACTGTAAAAGGGTGGTTGGCCTTCGCCTATTGAAGGAAGGCCTCTAGTTGACGTTAGTGACCTCGTCGGTGGAGGAAGCCAAAAGTGGAGTAGGTCAAGATTGACCGAACCACTCTAAATCTCGGTTTGCATTTACTTTGAGCATCTTATCTTTACTGCAAACCTCCTCAATAGCTTACTACCTTCTGTGCTTTTACGAACGTGTTTCAAAGTTCAGTGCTTTCCGAATCGGCGTTTAGACGCAAATCAGTTTTATCGTACTAACATCATATTTCAGTTTGCGCTTACGTTCTGATTTCCATCTTAACTGCAAACTACCTTTATATCTTTGCTTTAACTGCATCTCGCTTCATCTCAAGTTAAAGTGGTTTACGAATCGGCTTTCATACCGAAATCACTTTTATCGTATGAATGTCGTATTTCAGTTTGCGCTTATATTCTGATTTTCATCATAACTGCAAACTACCTTCATAGATTTACTTTAACGTCATCTCGCTTGATCTTAAGTTAAAGTAATCTTAGAATCGGCTTTCACACCGAAATCGCTTTTATCGTTCGAACGTTTTTTTTTTATCGTGAAAGATTTTCGCTGCACTAATTCACCCCCCCCTCTTAGTGCTCTTGATCCTAACAATTGGTATCAGAGCGGGGTTAACTCTTAAACGGATTAAAACCAAAGAGAGATAGCATTCGTCGGAAACCAAGCGGGCCATTCTATTACACGGCCACCCATGTTCAATGGGACGGACTACACCTATTGGAAGACCCGAATGAGGATCTTTCTTATTTCTATGGATTTTGAACTTTGGAATCTTGTCGAAAATGGATTTTCGAAGTCTTATCTTCTAATGATCGATTGGAATGAATTGGAGAAGAAGGCTTTCGCTCTTAATACAAAGGCTATGAATGCCTTATTTTGTGCACTTGATAAAAACGAGTTCAACCGTGTTTTGGTTTGTGAAACCGCATTTGATATTTGGCACACACTCGAAGTGACTCACGAAGGCACAAGTAGAGTGAAAGAGTCAAAAATCAATCTTTTGTTACATTCTTTCGAACTTTTCCGGATGAAATCGAGTGAGACTATTGGCGACATGTTTACCCGTTTCACGGATGTCGTCAACGGTGTAAAAGGACTCGAAAAAAGTTTTTCGGATTTTGAGCTCTTAAATAAGATTCTAAGATCCCTTCCTAAGAGTTGGGATCCTAAAGTCACTGCTATTCAAGAGGTGAAAGATCTAAATAACTTCCCTCTTGAAGAACTAATCGGGTCATTAATGACCTACGAGATGACTTGCAAAGCTCATGAAGAGCAAGAAGACATCCTTCCAAAGAACAGGAAGGATATGACACTTAGAAATTCAGAAGACCACTTGAGAGAAAACTCAAGTGATGAGGACTATGACGATGACTTGGCACTTCCAACAAGAAAATTTAAAAAATTCATTAAAAGAAACAAGTTTAAGAATGACACAAAAAATAAATTTAAACCCAAGAAGGACCAAGTTATTTGCTACGAATGCAAAAAACTGGGACACTACAAAAGTGATTGTCCCCAAGTCAAAAAGAGAACATCAAACAAGAAGGCACTCAAAGCAATGTGGGATGACTCGAGCGCGTCCGAAGAAGAGGAGTCCAACACCGAGCAAGTTGCTCATTACGCCTTAATGGTCATCGGAGAGGAGGTAATGAATTTAATAGATGCAGATTTATCATTTGATGAATTATTAAATGTCTTCCATGACTTATTTGATGAATGTAAGATTATTAGTAGAAAATACAAATTGCTAAAAAAGGAGCATGATAGTCTTACTTGTAATTTCGATAAGTTAAAAACTGAATATCATGATAGTTTAGGTTCATGCATAAAATGCCATGATCTAGAAACTCTCCAAAAGGAAAACTTGCTACTTAAGGATACCTTGAAGAAATTCGAGGTTGGTAGCAAGTCCTTGAACATGATCCTTGCAAACAAGGGTCACGTTCCCAAAAGAAGCGGAATCGGATTTGTGAGAAGTCCTCATCAAAATCCAACCACCTTCATAAAATGCCCCATCTTACATGTTCGATACCAAAGCAAATGCAACTTTTGTTGCAAACTTGGACACAAAAAGCATTATTGTCCAGTCAAGAAAATTAGTCCGAATAGATTAATTTGGGTTCCTAAAGGAACCATGATAAATTCGATGCAACATGATAAAAAATGTAGATCTATTTTTGAGGCACCCAAAAGCAAATGGGTACCTAAAGATCATCCTTTCTTATAAAGACATAAAACATCATAAGCTAGGAGCAAGAAATAATATCCTGCTATTTGGATTCTCGATATTCATGACCCGAGATCCAAAAAGAAGTCACGATGCTCTCTAGCCTAAATAACAGAAGAGGATTAGAAAATTAAAATTACAAGTACGATATAGATACAATCCTATTGGAAACCCATGATTCTCTCTTCACATATTGTCTGGATTTTCGAACCCATTGATGTCATCCGTTCGAATCCAACTATATCATGAACTTACTAAGTTTGTCATGAACTTGCAAGGCTTACCGACTTGAACAATCTATCACAAACATGTGCACGACATTTAGAGTATGCACGTCACAAGATCTATCTTGATCATGCAAAATTTCTTATCTTACAATGAAAATTCTTAGGTAATTACATAAGTAAAGTTGATTGCTCTAAATGAAAATTCTTCTTAAGTCAAAAACATTCAAATCAGATCACACTGTAGTCAGAACAAGTGCTCATCGCCTGCAAGCAGTGGCACCGCCCTAGCTGGAGGTAGCACCTATGGCTATCACGTGTTGCAAGCGGTTGCACCGCCCCAGCCAGCGGTGCAACCACCCGCAATTCTGCCTCTTTTTAACCCGAGCTAGGGCCGGCGTTGGAACCGACCCCAACTCACTCCCTTCCCCTCTTTACTCTTCCAAAGCTTCGCTACCTCCATTTCACCCCTCATAGCATCCCAAATACTCCTCATTTTGAAGCAAAAGACCAACAATCTCTCATTCTATTGAAGATCTCACTAAGCTATTCTCTAAGAACCCCTTAAATTCTGTTTTTGATTCATTTACTCTTGCTCATTACTATCCTCTTAAATAGCAGTAGTTATGGGGTCTAGAAGATCCTCAAGGGACAAAGGGAAGAGGATATTAGTGGAAGATTTTGATCTTACCCTTTTCGATTCAAAATATCATGCTGAAAAGTTTTCCTCTTTCGAACTTAGGAGTGTCAATAAGGGAAAACATGTAGATTTAAATGAACTAAGAGACTTAGAGACAATCCAATGGTTTGCAAACTTAGATCTACTCCCTATTTTACAAATTAGTGAACCCATCTATCCAAGACTTATTAGATTGTTTTACAACAATATACAAGTAGATGAAGAAGAAAGAATGTCTACCTATCTCTTAGGATAACACATCTCCATTACGGATAAATTCATTTGCGACATGATAGGCATTCCCATAAAAAATAGAGGACTTTACTTTAGAGGATCATGGGATGATGAAACTGTTGGGACAATATATGTTGAAGCCTTAGGAACAATTTTCGCCAATCCCAACTTAGCATTTGTTCCTAAAAGTTATGAACATCTACTGCCACTAAACACTAAGGTACTTCATCATATCCTAACTAGCATCATTCTCCCTAAACAATACGATCATGATGAAGTAAGCCAATTAGAATTAGGAACTATGTATTGGATCATGAAAGAACATGACATCTGTCTTGGTTATCTTATCCAGCAAAACATGTTAGAACTATCTAAGAAAGACATGATGAATCCATATGGTGGTATAATCACTAGAATACTGAAAGCCTACGATATTCCAATACCACCGGAAGAAGAAGTAATAAAAGTAGATAGGTTTAGCATAATAAACAAAAATCTACTTCACCGATTAAGATGTGTTTATAGAAATGGTAACTGGGTTAGAATGCCTAGAAGAACCAATCCCCCTCAACCTGAACCAGAACCGGAAACACCAGTCTTTAGGGGTACTCAATCTCCTCCGATCGGTCCCTTTGAGGAAACACATTCATTTGAGCAAGCTACTGCCTCATCTGTCGAAGATATTGGGATTCGGATGGATCGATTTGAACAAAGACAAGAACGGCTTGAACATCGACAAGATCAAATCCTATCTGAGCTGTAGCAAATTCATCGACAATTTGACTCTTTATTTAGGCACTTTAATTTTTCACCCCCTGAATGAGCTTGTATGTGAACACAATCACCTATTATTATTGTAAACTCTTTATATGCCCTTTGCCTTGATCCTTGATATGGTTACCTGATGTATTTATTTGTGAGCATATGCAGAGTTACAAACATCTCTCATTGTTTAATCTCGTTATTCATTGTCGGATTTTACATTGAAACAAAATGTTTTTATAACTACTTTGAAAACCTTGTGCCTTGGTTTCCATGATAAATATGATTTGAGAAAGTGATAACACAAGTGCAATATATTTAACAAAAAATCCTATACAACACTCAAGAATAAAACATATTGATATTAGACATCACTTTATATGAGATCATGTTACTAATCATGATGTAATCATAGAGTTCATTGACACTAAACATCAACTAGCTGATATTTTTACAAAACCTCTAAGTGAAGAATAATTTGATTTCATAAGAAGAGAATTAAGAATATTGATATGTCCGAATACATAAACTTGTTGAAATTATTTTTTGGACTTTATTGATTGATTTCACTTAATTGCTATGATGATTTTACACAATTACATGTTAGAAATTATGTGTATGAATATAAAAATTTCTATGATGATAAGCATGTTTTGTCTTCATGATCATATTTGAAAATCAATAGCACAGTCTCGTCCGAATGCATGAAAGTCTTAATTTCGTTTTTGGATTCTCTTAAAAATTAGAGTTTCTCGATACATTATCCTCTTCCGGACTTAATAAAGCATATGTCATAACGAGTCTAATTCTCATCATTGTTGACATATGAAATACATCTCTCATACACCTATGTGAAGAATATTTTTTAAAGAAATGGATTTAATAAAATGATTTCTGATTATATGAATGATAGTGTTTTTACTAACAAGGATTTGTTTCTAATACATATCTTGATCCTTGTGAAAATGAAGCAAGATTTAATCTCTCATCAATTTTAACTTCATTTAAAGTAAACTCACAAATAGATGGTGGAGATGCGGGGTAAAAACAGAATTGATATCTCCATGTCATGGTTACATAATTGACTCACTATTGAAAATGACATGAACCTAGTAACGACATCACACTTATGCTCAAAATTCGCTTATATTGTTTTCCTGGTATCACAATTACCATGTTTTTGTTGATGACAAAAGGGGAGAAATATATGAGTATTAATACCATGCTTGTATCACAAAGAGATATATGAATTGATGCTATGATTGCTATAGTTTGCATTATGCCTTGTTTGTATCATGTAATGATATCAAAATCTTACTTCACAGTTTTACTTGTTGATATCTTACAATATGATGAATTACTACTATTACCATCATTCAAACTTGTAATGTAAAATTTGAAAATGAATGTCAAGCCTTGACATCATCTTCAAAGAGATATATCATGATGGGAGTATTGATAAGTTTAAATGATTTTAACTTATCAATATGTCTCTTGAATTCAAAGGTTTCGAATTCAAGAATGACTTATCTCAAGTATGGCATATAGATAGGGGGAGTTAAGGTTAACTCCATTATCAATTGATTGTCATCATCAAAAAGGGGGAGATTGTTGAATCTCGGATTTTGATGATGAAGTCAATTGTTATTTGTTATCTAATCTATATGTTGAGATAAGTGTACAGGAATAACTACGATGAAAATAAGATATGCAGCAGGAGTTGCGCCGGAGTCAAGACAATGATCACGTTGGGAGTTCGAGAGTTCGACGGAAGTTCGGACAGTCGTCGGAGGTTCTACGGGAACAAATCCGAGAAGTCCATGAGCTTGCCAAAGAAGCTCGTTGGAACTCGCCAAGTGGATCGTCACAAGTCCAGGAGTTTGCCGGAAGTCCGCAGGAGCATCACCGAGGGTTCATCGGATGATCGACGAAAGTTCACCGGAAGAAGCGATTGACGCACCAGAGAAAGTTACAGTAAATATCTTAGGAAATATCATAGTTAGCACAATGATTAATTTAGAAATGGGAGGTGATCCCATTAACTTAATCTTGGGGCAATTGGGCCCCTGAAAAACCCAAATTGGGCCGAATGGATCAACCCATTCGGACCCTAATTTCTGTCAGGCGGTTCAACCGCCTCAGTCAGGCGGTGGCACCGCCTGAGCTCAGTCTTCGAGCTATGGCAAGAGGTGCAACCGCCCCTGATAGAGGTGGCACCGCTTGGGCTCGGTCTCCGAGCTCTGGCTGAGCGGTGCAACCGCCTCAGTCAGGCGATGGCACTGCCTGAGCTCGGTCTTCGAGCTATGGCAAGAGGTGCAACCACCCTTGACAGGAGGTGGCACCGCCCAGAGGCTCAGTCTTCAAGCTCTGCCAGGCGGTGCAACCGCCCTAGTCAGGCGGTGCAACCGCCAGATCCTGGAATTCCGGGAATTGACAGTTTTGAGCTCCAAATTCAAACTGGGTTGGGGCCTATAAATACCCCACACTTTTAGTATTGAATGGGCACCCAGAAACCACCAAAATTCTGATTTTACTTTATGATTTTTAGAGCTCAAAAGTGTTGTATGAGTTGAAAGTTCTTCTTCCTCTTTTCTTCCAAGTTCTAATCTGTTAAGAGAGGAAAGGAAATTCTGTAAGGGTTGTCTCCTAAGCCCGTCAGAAGGAGTGAAACTATAAAAGGGTGGTTGGCCTTCGTCTATTGAAGGAAGGCCTCTAGTTGATGTCGATGACCTCGTCGGTGGAGGAAGCCAAAAGTGGAGTAGGTCAAGATTGACCGAACCACTCTAAATCTCGGTTTGCATTTACTTTGAGCATCTTATCTTTACTGCAAACCTCCTCAATAGCTTACTGCCTTCTGTGCTTTTACGAACGTGTTTCAAAGTTCAGTGCTTTCCGAATCGGCGTTTAGACGCAAATCAGTTTTATCGTATGAACATCATATTTCAAACTATCTTCAGTTTGCGCTTACGTTCTGATTTCCATCATAACTGCAAACTGCCTTTATATCTTTGCTTTAACTGCATCTCGCTTCATCTCAAGTTAAAGTGGTTTACGAATCGACTTTCATACCGAAATCGCTTTTATCGTACGAACGTCGTATTTCTGTTTGCGCTTATATTCTGATTTTCATCATAACCGCAAACTGTCTTCATAGATTTACTTTAACGTCATCTCGCTTGATCTTAAGTTAAAGTAATCTTAGAATCAGCTTTCACACCGAAATCGCTTTTATCATTCGAACGTTTTTTTTTATTATGAAAGATTTCCGCTGCACTAATTCACCCCCCCTCTTAGTGCTCTTGATCCTAACAACGACAATTCAAGAAGCCAAGGATTTAAACAACTTTCCGCTCGAAGAATTTATTAGGTCTTTGGTGACCTTTGAAATGACTTGTAATGCTCATGAAGAGCTTGAAAATAACCTTCCAAAGAACATGAAAGATATGGTACTTAGAACTCATGAAGACCACTTGAAAGAAAGTTTAAGTGATGAGGACTATGATAATGACTTGGCACTCTTAACAAGAAAGTTAAAAAAATTCATAAAAAGAAATAAATATAAAAATAATAATAAAAATAAAATTGAACCCAAGAAAGAACAAGTTATATGCTACGAATCAAGAAGCTAGGATATTTCAAAAGTGAATGTCTCCAAATGAAGAAGAAACAACCAAAGAAAAAGAATGTTCTCAAAGCAACGTGGGATGACTCGAGCAATTCTGAAGACGAAGAACAAAGCAACAAGGAAGTCGCCAACTACACATTGATAGCTATCGAAGATGAGGTACATGTTAGGATTGAGTCGGCACTAAGAGAGGGGGTGAATTAGTGTAGTAGATAAAAATCACCGATTTCAAATATCTTCATTTCGATTAAACCCGTTTTGAAAAGATATTAACTTGAAATCTCATTCATAAGCATAGTGAATGCACTAAGTAGGTAAGATAGTTTGCAGTAAAGATAAATTGCAAGAATGAAAATGCAAATCGAGTTTTATAGTGGTTCGTTCATCGTGATCCATATCCACTCCACCGATTCCTCTTCTATCGAGGCCATCGGCAGCCACTAATGATATTCTTTAAATGGGAAAAAATCAACTAACCTTACAACTCGATTCTCTTTTTGATAGGTTCACGAGAAAACCTTTAAACCCCCTTCACTCCTCTCTTAAACAAGACTAACACTTAGATTTTGAGAGGAGTTCACATAAGATTACAACAGTGTTTCTTTCATTTTTTTGCTCTCAATTCTTATGTGTGTTAACCAGGGATGAGAGGGTTCTTTATAGGCTCAAGTGGATTCAAACTTGGAGTCTCAAAGTGTCTCATCTTGGGTTTTCTGGGTCCTGGCGGTACCACCACTTGCAACATTGGCATCGGACGGTGCCATCGCCTCACACCCTGTCATTAGGCTGTACCACTACCAAGTCTGGCAGTACCACCACCTGAAAGTCTCTCAGAGATTGTGTCTAGGCGGTAACACCACCCAAACCGACGGTACCACCGCCTGACACAGTCTCGAAAACTATGCCACGATGGTTCCACCTGTTGGGTCACTATTTGGGCCATTCTCTTGGTCCAACATAGCCTAACCTTAGGCCCAATTAGCCCCTAATTGAGTTGGCCCAATTCCAACCTAATTATATGCTAACTACGAATCTTAAGGTATACACCAAGCTAAATAAGTCCGGTTAGTCTAGGTTTCTTCCGGCGAACTTACGATGATCTCTTGGCAATGTTCTAGTAGACTCCCGACAAGATCCTGGACTTCACAACAATCTTATTGGCGAGTTCCGATGAGCTTTTTTGGCAAGCTCCTAGACTTCTTGATCAATTCTGGTAGAATTTTCGATGAACGTCTAGACTTCCGACGAACATTTGGACTTCTAATGAACTTTCGAACTCCCAACGAAATTTCATTCTTGACTCCAGGACTTCATTTTGCTTTATTCCTTGATCTCTATAGTAGTTAATCCCGCACACTTAAAGTCTACTTCGATCTCGATAATTATTACAAAGATTGAATCAAATGTTGTCTGGCATGTCATTGGTTCATCGACGCTTCGTTTGATTCTTCAAAGCATCATCCTCTCTTACGGCCTATTGCCCAATCAGCCAGTTGACCTCTGCAACTTCGATTTCCATAGTGCAATTTCTGCTCTTCTTAGCCCGATGCCCAAACCCATGGCCCGAAGCCTTCTACTGATACGTCGACCAATCCTTCGGCATGACGTCCAATCTTCTAACATGTTTTTCTCCGACCAAATATTATTCTTCATGCTTTAATTGTCTCTCTTTAATTAAAACTTCTTATGTCACTCAAAATGCAGATCAAATCATAACCACTATCAATTGGTTTCGTCATCAAAATATGAGATTCAATAATCTCCCCCTTTTTTATGATGACAACCAATTGACGACGGAGTTAACCTTAACTCCCACTATCAATATATCATATTGATAGAACCTTGAATTCAAGTCAAAGCAAATTTAATCATGAATCCAAGCAACATGTAATCATGCATAATCAAATTTTCAATACATCATTTCATGCATGATCATTATACATAACTTCAAATTATCATTTTAGGCATAATATGCATGATTATCATCATACCTTCTCCCCCTTTTCATCAACAAAAATGAGAAGTGCAATTGGCAAATTTTTAGATATGCAAGCTAGTAAGATAGCAAGTTTTTCATTACTTTAGAACATGTAAGCTAATGGGTTCTTTCTTCTCTTTTGAGAAGTACAAGCTAGCAATTTTTGCTTCCTTTGCAATGTTCGAGCTAGCAATTTTTTGCTTCCTTTGCAAAGTGCAAGCTAGCAAAATTTAACATCATTTTACAACACGCAAGCTAGCAATGATTTTGAGTTTTGCAAATTTGTAAATTTTACTAGATGTGCAAGTTAGCATGTTTGCTTTTCTTTCCGATGTTCAAACTAGCAAGTTTTTGAAAAAGAATGCAAGATAGTAAATAACATACAAGCTAGCAAGTTTTTCATAATGAAGGTTGGCAAAATTTTGCATCTTTTGAGATGAGCAAGCTGGCAATATTTGAGATGTTTAAGAATGTAACTTTTGCTTCTTGAAATATGCAAATTAGCAATCTTTGTTTCTTTTTTAAGATAAGCAAGCTAGCATGTTTCTGCATCTTTTTTAATAGTGCAAGCTGGCAAATTTTTTTCTTTTGAGATATGCACACTAGCAATTCTTTTTCTCCCTTTATCATTGGCAAAAAAGGAGGGGAATAACAATACAATAGTGCAATTCATTTCCCTTTACATCAATTTTCAAATCATCACATAAAGGATAACGAGAAAAGTTTGGTGATGAGATATACTTGCATAGTAAAAATCATGTCATGAAAAATAAGATCATAAAAGACATGATTCATTTTTATAAATATTCTCTTTAATAAAATATAAGAAATCATTCGAAAATAAAAAGTAAGGGATCTTGATTCATATAAAGAGACTATCAAGTTTTGATTCCAAGAATTCAAGATCGATCATGATATAAATAAAAACATTCCTATAGCAAAAAGGAGTCATGAGAGAACACATATAGGATCTCTATTTATATATAATAATTCTCATGATTTATATAATAAATCTCCTCTTTAAATAAAATATTAAGAAAAATCGTAGAGTATAAAGAAGAGATCTTGATTAAAAAAAATCTCAAGTAATTCCAAGAAATCAAGATCATGATTTGGATAAATAAAAAAACCCATAAAGTTTTCTTGTATGAAATGCCAAGTCATCATCATTATTACGTTGGGCATGATACTAAATCAATAAATTTTCAAATCAATATTACTTAGGTATGCATGATACTAAAACATGTTTTCAAGTCTTCAATATATAACATATAATTTCAAACCATTACCTTTCATCCTTGCATAATACTAATTAATCATCACTATTTCATATATGATACTAAAGCATTCATGAAACCAAACATTAAATCAATATTTTTTAAGTATTTATCACTTCATGATTGTTGGTATTAAACATTCATCACTTATTTTCTCATTAGTAAATCACAAAAAGAAACATAGGAGAAAAATATCTCAATTCATGCATATAAAATTTTCAAACATCAAAATTATGATTTGGATAAAAATTTATTCAAATCAAAATCACTTTAATAGTTCAAGAGATTCATAAACTACAATAAATATATTCATTAATCTCTTTTTGAAAAATCAATAAGATAGAGAAAAAGAAATTTTCAAGAAAAATGCTTTCTTTTTTTTAGTTGTTTCAATTTAAGTGATTTGATTTCATACAAGCATGCCTTTTTCATTTATGTCAAATAAAAATATGCATTATCATTGAAGACCAAAAAATAAATTTCATAGCAAAAAATATAACACATTAAACATAAGACTTCTTTAAACAAGAGATTTGATTTATCATTTTAATTCCAATGATAATGCATTTTCCTTTTTATGTGTTTCATTTTATATGATTGATTTCAAATAAGTATGCTCAAGTTTTTCATATGAAAATCATCCATCATATTTAAAACCAAAAAACAAGCTTTATCACAAAAAATCATCAAGACAAACATTTAAGCATTCATAGAAGTAATTTTATTTTGTATACAAGCATTGCATTTTTAACATTTTTATTCTTTTATCATAAAACATGCAATTGTCATGATCATTTTTTTAAAATAACTAGAAAAAGAAGCATGACATATTTTTTTTATAGTTTTTTATTTTTACTAACTAATTTAAAAATAACTCATGAAAAAGCATCAAGTAATTTCAAAGTAAATTAAAGGAGTTTCGTTTGAGTTATTTACCTCGAGAGTCACCAAAGTGAAGTTTGCCATTTCGTCTTCATCGATTTGATCCTCGTCTTCGGATGCACTCGTTTCGTCTCAAGTTACTTTGAGTGCTCTTTTCTTCTTTGACAACTTTTTTTAAGTTCATTTTTATTCTTTAATTCTTATTTAATGAACTTTTAAGTTTTATAGTGAGAAGTTCAAGTTCATCATCACATGAGCTTTCGCTCAAGTGGTCTTCATTTGTTCTAAGTACTAAATCTTTCATGTTTTTTGGAAAGTTGTTCTCATGTTCGTTTTGTGTCATACAACTCATTTCATATGTAATTAAAGACCCGATAAGTTCTGCGAGAGGGAAAATATTCAAATCCTTGACCTCTTAAATGGTCATTACTTTAGGATCCCAAGTATTAGAAAGAGATTGAAAAACTTTATTAACAAGTTCAAGATTCGAAAAACATTTGCCAAGAGCTTTTAAGTCATTGACGACATCCGTAAAACGAGTGTACATGTCAACAATGGTTTCACATGGCTTCATTCGAAATAGTTTAAAATCATACATCAAAAGATTTATCTTAGAATATTTTACTCTACTAGTACCTTCGTGTGTGATTTCAATTGTATACCAAATATCAAAAGTCGTTTCATAAATAGAAACATGATTAAACTCATTTTTGTCCAAAGCATAAAATAAAGCATTCATAGCTCTAGCATTAAAAGAAAAAGTTTTTTTCTCTAAATCATTCTATGCATTCATTGGAGTAGAAGATTTTTGAAAATCGCTTTCGATAATATTCCATAAATTCAAATCTATTGAAAGCAAGAAAACTCTCATTCAAGTTTTCAAATAAGTGTAGTCTGTCCTACTGAACATAGGAGGACGAACGATAGAAAAGCCCTCTTAAAAGCTGAAAGAGTCATTTCTCTTGGGTGTTAAACCAAGCTATAAATAACATGGCTCTAAAGGTAAGTGTTATGATTGGGTCGGCACTAAGAGGGGGGGTGAATTAGTACAGTAGATAAAAATCATCGGTTTTAAAAATCTTCGTTTCGATTAAACCCATTTCGGAAAGATATTAACTTGAAATCTTGTTCGTAAGCATAGTGAAAGTAGTAAGCAAGTAAGGTAGTTTGTAGTAAAGATAAATTGCAAGAATGGAAATGTAAACCGAGTTTTATAATGGTTCGTTCGTCGTGACCTATATCTACTTCGCCGATTCCTTTTTTGTCAAGGCTATCGACAGCCACTAATGATCTTCCTTCAATGGGCAAAAATCAACTACCCTTACAACTCGATTCTCCTTTTGACAAGTTCAGGAGAAAACCTTTATAACCCCCTTCACTCCTCTCTTAAACAAGACTAACACTTAGGTTTTGAGAGTAGTTCACACAAGATTATAATAGTATTTCTTTCATTTTTTTGCTCTCAATTCTTATGTGTGTTAACTAGGGTTGAGAGGGGTATTTATAGGTTTTAAGTGGATTCAAACTTTGAGCCTAAAAGTGTATCATTCTTGGTTTCTTGGGTCCTAGCGGTACCACCGCCTAGTCTTGCAGTACCATCGCCCGACACCCTACCATTGGGCGATACCACCACCTAGTCTGGTGGTACCAATGCCCAGTCTGGTAGTACCACCGCCTGACAGTCTCTCAGAGATTGTGTCTCGGTGGTACCACCACCTGACATAGTCTTAGAGACTATGCCACGACGGTTTCACCTATTGGGTCACTGTTTGGGCCTTTCACTTGGCTCAATTAGTCCATAATTGAGTTAGCCCAATTCCAACCAAATTATGTGCTAACTACGAATTTTAAGATATACACTAAGCTAAATAAGTATAGTAAGTCTTGTTTCTTTTGGCGAGCTTCCAGCGATCTTCCGACGAACTTCCGATGATCTCTCAAAAATGTTCTAACGGACTCCCGGTAAGCTCATGGACTTCACGATGATCTTCTTGGTGAGTTCTGATAAGCTTCTTTGGCAAGCTACTGGACTTCTCAATCAATTCTGATAGAACTTCCGATGAACGTTCGGACTTCCGACGAACTCTCGAACTCCCAACGAAATCTTGTTCTTGACTCCGAGACTTTATTTTGCTTTATGCCTTGATTGCTATTATAGTTAATTATACACACTTAAAGCCTACTTCGATCTAGACAATTATTACAAAGCTTGAATCAAATGTTATCTGGCATGTCATTGGTTCATCGACGCTTCATTCGATTTTTTGACATATCGTCCTCTCTTGCGGCCTATTACGTAATTGGCCAGTTGACCTCTGCAACTCCAATTTCTTTGGCATAATTTACGCTCTTCTTGTCTCGATGCCCAAACCCATGGCTCGAAGCTTTCTACCGATACGTCGACTGATCCTTCAGCGCGACGTCTAATCTTCTGGGATGTTTTTCTCTGGCCCATCGATTCTTCCTGCATCACTCAAAACGTAGATCAAATCATAAACACTATCAATTGGTTTCATCATCAAAATCTTAGATTCAATAGTAAGTAGTTCATTAGATGTAAATTTAGTTTTCAATGAGATTTTAAGTGCTTTTCATGATTTGTTCAATGAATGTCGAAAAATAAGCAAAAAGTTTAATTATTTGAAAAATAAGCATGCCCTTTTGAATACTGAATTTAAAAAACTTAAGCATGATAGTCCTTCATTGCCTCCATGCATTAAGTGTGAACACTTAGAGGCACTTGAGAAGGAAAACATGCTACTTAAAGAAACTCTAGAAAAGTTTAAGATTGGTAGCAATTCCTTGAACATGATCCTAGCTAATAAGCATTACGTTCATAGAAAATACGGAATCGGATTTGTGAGTAGCTCCCACTAAAATCCAACCACCTTTGTTAAAGGCCCTACCTTGCATGTATCATCTCCCACTAAATGTAATTTTTGTTGCAAACTCGGACATGTTACTTATAAATGTCTGTTTAAGATATATAGTCTACACAAATTGATTTAGGTTCCTAAAGGAACCATAAAGAACTCCAAGCAAAATGATAAGTCGAGTAGACCAATTCTTGAGGTACCTAAGGTCAAATTGTTACTTAAAATTTATCCTTTTTTGTAGAAATATTTACCATCATAAGCTAGGAGCAAGAAATGGTACCTTGATAGTGGATGCTCAAGGCACATGACCGGAGATTCATCTAACTTCTCTAAGCTCACTAGCCTAGATGAAGGGTATGTCACCTTCGGAAACAACAACAAGGGTAAAATCATTGGCGAAGGAACCATAGGTAACAAATTCAACTTATTGATTGAAGATGTGTTGTTGGTTGATGGCTTCAAGCATAATCTTTTGATGGCTTCATTAGATTTGAATCCAATGCTTGTATTATTGAACAACCACACAAAAACACATCTATGATTACCCTAAAATAAAATAATATATATACTATTGTTATTGATGATCTTTATAATGAAATGTGTTTTTCGATTTTAAATGATGATGATTAGCTTTGGCATAGGAGATTAGGTCATTCTAGCATGAAACTAATTTCTTAAATCTCATCTAGAGAACTTGTAAAAGGTATTCTAAACATTAAGTTCGTTAAAAATAATGTGTGTGATGCTTGTCATTTAGGAAAACAAATAAAAGGTAGTTTCTAGTCAAAGAATCAAATAAGCACCTCTAGAACTTTACAATTAATCTATATGAATTTGTTTGGATCAATTAATATAACAATCCTAGGAGGTAGCAAATACGCCTTTGTAATTGTAGATGATTATAGTAGATACATTTGAACATACTTTTTGACACATAAAAATGATTGCTTTAGGTACTTTTCTAAGGTTTGTAAACTTGTTCAAAATAAAAAAGACTTTATGATTTCATTAATTCAGAGTGATCACAGTAGTGAATTTCAAAATCATGATTTTCAAAATTTTTATGAATCTAATGGATACAATCATAATTTCTCTACTTCAAGAAATCCTTAACAAAATGGAGTAATAGAAAGAAAAAATAGGAGTTTACAAGAAATGACAAGAATCATATCGATCGAACATAGCCTACCCAAATATTTTTTGGCCAAAGCCATTGACATGACATGCTATGTCATGAATAGGGTTCTGGTAAGACCATTATTTTTCAAAACTTCTTATGAATTATGGAATAACAAAAAACCTAATATTTCATATTTTAAAGTTTTCAATTGTAAATGTTTTATCTTGAATGAAAAAATACCTTAAGAAAATTTGATACAAAATCCAATGAAGGAATTTTTCTTGGTTATTCTTCTATTTCAAAAGTCTTTCACATCTTTAATAAAAGAACTTTGGTTATAGAAGAGTCTATTCATGTTGTCTTTAATGAAGTCTCTAAATTTAAAAAAATTGATTTTGACGATGATCCTAATTTTGATGTTTTGAATTTAAATATACCCTCTCCTCCAACTAGCAACTTGGATATATCTTCTTCCAAAATATCCTTAACTAAGGAATGGAAGTATGTAGATGCTCATCCTAAGGAGCTAATCATAGGAGACACATCAAAGAGTGTTCAAACTCGTACTTCCTTTAAAATATTTTGTGCCAACATCGCTTTTCTTTCTCAAATTGAACCGAAACGAATTGATGAAGCCTTGAAAGATGATTCATGGGTAATTACAATACAAGAAGAGTCGAACTAGTTTGAGAGAAATAAGATGTGGAAGCTTGTTCCAAGACCTAGTGACCATTTAGTTATTGATACTAAATGAGTCTTTAGAAACAAGCAAGATGAATTTAGTATCATGGTTAGAAACAAGACTAGATTAGTGGCCAAGGGTTTCAACCAAGAAGAATGTATCGATTATGAAAAAACCTTCACTCATGTGGCAAAATTAGAAACCATAAGGATGCTTTTTTCTTGTGCTAGTAGTAATAATTTTAAGTTATTTAAAATTGGATGTTAAAAATATTTTATTAAATGACTTTATTTCCGAAGAAGTGTATGTTGAACAACCACCTGGATTTGAGAGCTCTCTTTTTCCTAATCATATGTTTAAGTTAACTAAAGCTCTATATAGATTAAAACAAGCCCCGAGAGTTTGGTATGAGAGACTTAGCTCCTTTCTTATCCAAAATAATTTCTCTAAAGGCAAGGATGATACTACATTATTTATTAAAAAAATTGAAAATAACTTTCTTGTTGTTCAAATTTATGTTGATGATATTATTTTTGGTTCTACAAATAAATCCTTATGCAAATCATTTGCCAAGAGTATGAGCCAAGAGTTTAAAATGAGTTTAATGGGTGAACTAACTTTCTTTTTAGGCTTACAAATCAAATAACTTAGTGATGATATTTTTCTTAGTCAAACCAAATATGCATTAGAATTTCTAAAATGGTTTAATATGGATGGTTTAAAAGCTATCAATACTCCTATAAGTACCTCCACTAAGTTAGACATGGACGAAAGTGGAGAACGCTTTGATCAAAAAACTTATAGGGGTATGATAGATAGTTTACTATACCTCACCATAACTAGACCAGACATCATGTTTAGCATAGGACTTTGTACTGGATTTTAATCTAATCCTAAGCTATCTTATCTTAGAGCCATTAAAATAATTTTTAGATATCTTAAAGGAATCCCTAATCTAGGATTATAGTATCCAAAATCTGATAACTTTGAATTAATTGCTTATGCTAATGCTAATTTTGTTGGATGTAGAGAAGATAGAAAAAACATATCCGGAATATGTCAATTCTTAGGTCATGCACTTGTTTCTTAGTCTTCCAAGAAACAAAATTCGGTTGCATTATCCACAACCAAAGTGGATTATATAACAACTGGTGCATGTTGTGCACAAGTTGTATGGATGAAAAATATATTAGAAGATTATAACATTCACCTTAAGAATATTCCCATAAAATGTGATAACAAAAGTATAATATGTTTAACAAAAAACTCTATTCAACACTCTAAAATTAAACATATTAACATTAGATATCATTTCATAAGAGATCATATTAATAACCATGACATATCTTTAGAGTTTATCGATACGAAACATCAATTAGCCGATATCTTTATAAAATATTTAAATAAATAATAATTTGATTATATAAAAAAAGAGTTAGGGATGTTAAATTGTCTGAATGTATGAGTTTGTTGTATATCTTTTCTGGACTTTCTCAATTTTTTTTTTGTAAATAAGGCTTTCATGAAACCCGGAATATCAATTTACTTGGTATCAAATTTATTTCATACCCTTGCTCCATCACTTAATGATTTTTGATACACTTAGTCCCTTCACTCATGGATTTCATTGACAAATATATCTCTCATGGATTTCATTCGTGATTTTTTGATCCTTCATTTGATGCTCCTTTTCTATGAATTCTTCCTTACTCTTCTAATGAAAGAAGAATTTTTATGGACTTTTAGTATGAGATGATCACTTACAAGAATAAGGATTTGATTTTGTATGGACTTCTTGATCCTTTTAATGAATCCTTTCTCTTTCTTAAAATAGAAGCTTGATTTGGTGAAACTTATTTATTATTTTGGATTTGACTTGGTTCAAATCCTTTCATGAATTTGGTTCTTGATGAATTCCTCACTTACTCTTCTTCCTCTTCTTCTCATTTTTTTTTTTACAAAGGAAGAAAGAAACTTGCACATCTCAAGAAGAACCATAAAGCTTTTGCATATCTAAAGTAAAAATGTTAGCTTATCCATTTTAAAAACAAAAAGTAGTTATCATGCAAAGTTTTGCTTACCTTCCTTTTTGGCTTAGATAAATTGAGGTGAAACTTGCCTGATTTTTTTAACACACTTGCATTGTTGAATGGTTCTCCTTTTTTTATGACAAAGGGGGAGAAATGTGACAAATTGATGATAAATTGACATTATGAATGTTTGAAATAATGTGTTAAATGTATCTTATCGTAAATGCTTGAATGTTTTATGAATACTTGAAATATGATTGGAATCATCAAATACATCGCAACACATCGCAAATACTTGAAACATATTAAAATGTATTGCATATGCATCATATGTATCGTAGATACTTGAAATGTTTTATAAATGCTTGATAAATGTCTATCATAAGGTATCATGAGCTTAATTTCCTACGTACAATTGATATCATGTCTCGGATTGATGAATTGTCATCTTTGAAATTTAAATCTTGCTAAATTTCATATTTGAAATTTGTATCATACTTGAAAATAATGATTGCCTATAATCATTTTATATTGGACTTAAAAATGGATATCATGCATTGATATCATTTGTATTGTGATAAATAAGTGGTATCATATTTTGTGATGGTTAATCATAATTGGTATCATGATGTGCATGTCGATAAGTTTAAATGCATATAACTTATTGGTTTGATGCTTGAATTCAAAGGCCTTGAATTCATGAGTGTCTTTTCTCAAGTATGGCATATAGATAGGGGGAGTTAAGGTTAACTCCGTCATCAATTGATTGTCATCATAAAAAAAAGGGAGATTGTTGAATCTCGGATTTTGATGATGAAATCAATTGGTAAATTATTTGATCAAATCTATATGTTGAGAAAAGAATGCAGGATTAACTATTGAATCTCGAGTTTTGATGATAAAACTAATTGATAGTGTTTATGATTTGATCTGCATTTTGAGTGACACAAGAAGCTTCGATCAGGGAGAGACAATTAAAGTAGGAAGAATCATGTTGGGCTAGAGAAAAACATGTCAGAAGATTGGACGTCGAGCCGAACGATCGGTTGATGTATCGACAAAAGGCTTCGGGCCATGGGTTCGGGCATCTGGCCAAAAATAGCAAAAATTACACCCAGAAAATCGGAGTTGCGGAGGTCAATTGGCCGATTGGGCAATAGGCCACAAGAGAGGATGATGCGCCGAAGAATCAACATGATTCAAGCTGTGTAATAATTGTCTAAGATCGAAGTAGGTTTTAATTGCGTAGGATTAACTATGATAGCGATCAAGGCATAAAGCAAAATGAAGTCCCGGAGTCAAGAATGAGATTTCGTTGGGAGTTCGAGAGTTCGTCGGAAGTCCGAACGTTCGTCGGATGTTCTGTTGGAATTGACCGAAAAGTCTAGGAGCTTGCCAAAGAAGCTCATTGGAACTCACCAAGAAGATCATCGTGAAGTCTAAGAGCTTGCCGGGAGTGCGTTGGAACATTGCCGAGAGATTGTCGGAAATTCGTTAGAAGAACACCGGAAGCTCGCTGGAAGAAACCTAGAATTACTAGACTTATTTAGCTTATTGTATGCCATAAATTTTTTAGTTAGGACATAATTAGGAAGGAATTGGGCCAACTTAATTAGGGTTAGTTGGGCTCAAGTTTGGGCTGTGTTGGGCCAAGTGAAAGGCCCAAACAATGACCCAACAAGTGGCACCGTCGTGGCATAGTCTCCGAGATTGTGTCAGGCGGTGGTACTGCCAGTCTGGGTGGTGGTACCACCCAGACACAGTCTTCTAGGCGGTGGTACCACCCAGTGTCAGACTGTAAGTGATGGTACCGCCCAGTGGCAGGCGATGGTACCACCCGTACCTCAAAATTTTAGGGATTTGAATTTTGGCTCCAAGATTTAAAGTCATTTGAGGTCTATAATTACCCCAGCTATTCCTGAGCCTGCAAGAAAAGTGAGCAAAAACTCTATATTTTTAGAGTGGAAAACTCTTGTAAAGTATAGAGTCCCTCCTTCTAAAGTTTAGATACCGTAAAGGAGATTGTGAGAGAAGCTTTGTAAAAAGGGGGTGTAAATATTTTTTCTGTTAGGATCAAGAGTCGGCACTAAGAGGGGGGGTGAATTAGTGTAGCAGATAAAAACATCAGTTTTGGAAAATATTTCGTACGATAAAACCCAAACTTATAAAGATGTTAACTTGAAATTGTACGGTAATATAGTGAAGGGGGAATTCAGTTTGTAGTAAGGTAAATAACAAGAATAAAATGCAAACTAGATTTTAGAGTAGTTCGATCATCGTGACCTACATTCACTTCGCTGATTCCTCTTCCGTCGAGGCCATCGGCATCCACTATCAATCTTCCTTTATAGGCGAAGATCAACCTCCTTCTTACACCCCTCTTCTCCTTTTACCGGGTTTAGGAGACAACCCTTACAAGCACTCACACTCCTCTCTTAGAGAATTTTAAACTTAGAGTGGAGGAGGAAATTTCTAAAGAGATTACAACAGCGTTTCTTTACTTTTAAACTCTCTATGCTTGTATGTTTTAACTAGGGATAAGAGGGGTATTTATAGGCTTCAAGTTGATTAAAACTTGGAGCCTAAAACTTTTCCATCCCGGGTTCCCCAGGCACGAGCGGTACCACTGCCTAGGTCTAACGGTACCACCTCCTAGGGGGCAGTGCTAGGCGGTACCATTGCCCAAACTGGTTTTACCACCGCTTGGCACCCTTCCAGGGGCAGTACAACCGTCCAGACTAGTAGTACTACTGCCTGACACAATCTCGAAAACTATGCTACAACGGTGAGACTTCTTGGGGTACTGTTTGGGCCTCTCATTAGGCCTAACATAGTTCTTACATAGGCCTAGTTGGCCCCTAATTGGGTTGACCCAAATCTAAACCCAATTACATGCTAACTACGAAATCTAAAACATAATTTGAGCTAAACAAGTCCGTAAGTCTATTCTTCCGGCGAGCTTCCAGCGAACTTCCAACGATCTCTCAGTAATGTTCCAACGGACTCTCGGCAAGCTCCTGGACTTCATAATGATCTTCTTGGTGAGTTCTGACGAGTTTCTCTGGCAAGCTCCAAGACTTCTCAACTGGTTTCGCCAGAACTTCCGATGAACATCCGGACTTCAGACGAACTCTCAAACTCCTAATGAAATCGCATCCTTGACTCTAGGACTTCATTTTGCTTCATGCCTTACTATCGTAGTTAATCCTACACATGTAAAACACACTTCGATCTAAACAATTAATACTAAGCATTAATCATATTGTCCGACATGTCATTGGTCCCTCGATGCTTCATCCGATTCTTCAGTGCATCATCCTCTTTTGCGGCCTATTGCCCAATCAGCCAGTTGACTTCGCAACTTTGATATCCTTAGCGCAATATCTACTTTTCTTGGCCCGATGCTTAAATCCATGGCCCTAAGCCTTCTGTCGATATGTCGACCGATCCTCCGGCCCGACGTCCAATCTTCTGACATGTTCCTCCGGCCCAACATGATTCTTCCTACTTTAATTGTCTCATTCTGATCGAAGCATCCCGTGTCACTCAAAATGTAGATTAAATCATAAATAATTATCAATTGGTTTCATTATCAAAATATGAGATTCAACAATC
The DNA here is from genome assembly GCF_036884655.1 of Musa acuminata AAA Group. Taxonomy (NCBI): domain Eukaryota; kingdom Viridiplantae; phylum Streptophyta; class Magnoliopsida; order Zingiberales; family Musaceae; genus Musa; species Musa acuminata. The sequence goes on along the minus strand of NC_088353.1, from coordinate 12,602,910 downwards.
TCTCCCTTTTTGATGATGACAACCAATTGATGGCGAAGTTAACCTTAACTCCTGGAGTTTAAACAAACTCCCCCTATCAATATATTGTATTGATAGAGACTCTTGGATTCAAAAATCCAAGCAAACATGTCATGATCAAATCATACATAACATCAATATACTTCTCTCCCTTTATCATCAACAAAAAGGAGAAGTTCCGACTATCACGTGTTTGAGATACAAGTTCAATGCATTGCATCATAAATCTCCAATTTTATAATCATGCAAGCTAGCAAAAAATTTGAGTTTTGCAAGTTTGTAAATTTAGCTAGATATGCAAGTTCAGCATGTTTGTTTTGCAATGTTCAAGCTAGCAAGTGTTTGAAAAAGAAAGTAAGTTTTGCAACGTATAAGCTAGCAATAATTTAAAGTTGTGCAAGTTTGCAAATTTGCTTTTCTTTGTGATGTGCAAGATAGCATATTTTTGCATCTTCTTGAGATTTCAAGCTAGCAATTCTATCTCTTTTCGTGATGTGTATGCTAGAAATTCTTTCTCCCACTTTGTCATTGGCAAATAGAAGGGAAGAATACAATGTTGTGATTCTTTTCCCTTTTTATCAATCTTCTCATGACAAAGTTAAAGTATCAATCCTTTTTTTTGTTTAATATGTTTGTGCATCATAATAGTTTCAAATCAAAACATGCATAATTTTAAAACTTTACATTTTACTTTTCATGCATGATATTAAAAATAAATCAATCATCAATACAACTCATCATGCACATTATTAAAATGTAAAATCATCAAACATGATACAAATATTTATTTTTAAAATATTCATTATTATTTTGAGCATATCATACATGATACTAAGACATTCATAATACATCATTTTAGCAACAAATCATAGTATTTCAAATCACGATGATATCTAAATGTCATTATATCCTATCATGATCATAACTTCTCATTTGTATAATATCATGAGTATTGCATGATTTCATATCATCATATGAAAATTAACAATAAAAATTGGTGATGAGATGCACAAATCATGAAGACAAAGTATGAATAACAAAAGACATATTATGATTATTTTTAGATAACTCAAATAGTGAAAAGAATGAATCATAATAAACAATTTTGATTTATAAAAAGAATTCTCAAGTTATAATTCTAAGAAATCAAGAGAAACTATAATTCATTTTAACAAATCTCTTAACTAAAATGACGAAAAGAATTCTTAGGAGATTGATTAATGAAAAAAAATCTTGATTCATAATAAATCTTAATTTATAAATATCAAGGAATCAAGATCATGATTTGGATAAAACTCATTCAAATTTAAATCATCAAAATCATCAACATCTTTTTAAGAAAACTTAATGAAGACAACGTAAATAGATTCTCATGAGAACTCTATTCATGCATAATGTCTTACTTTTTTATGAATGTCATAAGATATTATTTATTTCAATAAATCTCTTTTTATAAGTGGATAAAAAAAATGTAGGAGATCTTGATTCGTGCATATGAAATCTCAAGTTATAAATTTTAAAAAATCAAGGTAAAGCTCATTTAAATTTAAATCATCAAATCAAGATCATTTTCAAGAGATTCACAAAAGTGATACAAATAAATTCATTAATCTCATTTTTGGATAAATCGAGAAAGTAAGGAAAATAACTTTTTTTTAGGAGAAACATTTTCTCTTTTTAGTTGTTTCAATTCATGTGATTTATTTCATTTATGCCAAATAAAAATATGCATCAACGTTTAAAACCGAAAGTGCAAGATTTTTACGTTAAAGATCAATAAGCCACTTTCATTCCGTAAAAATCGATAATACATAAATATCAAGAATCTGTTAGGATCGGAGCGGCACTAAGAGACGGGGGGGGTGAATTAGTGCAGCGGATTAAAACTTCGGTTTTGGAAAAATCTTTCATACGATACAAAACCGAACTCGGAAGTGCTTATCTTGAAAGCGTGTTCGTAAAGGTGTGCAGCAAAAGTAATGAGGAAGTAAAGCACATATGAAGGTTTGCAGTAAGGTAAATAGCAAAAAGTAAATGCAAACCAGAGAACACACCAATTTAAAGTGGTTCGGTCAAAATGACCTACATCCACTTACGAAGCCTTCTTCGAAGAGGCTCCCAACTTCCACTAACAAATCACTTTGAAGGGGAAGGACAAATACCCCTCTTACAACCTTTTACAAGTGGTTCACTCTCTTACAAATTTTCAAAGAGAAAGAGCGAGGTGAACACTCAAGCTATTGAAAATAAAAACTTGCTAAAGGCTTTGCTAAAACTTTTATCTCAATCTCTTGCTTCTCAAAGGTCGTTTTCTCAGGAAGAATTGAGGGGTATTTATAGGCCCCAAGAGGATTCAAATTTGGGCTCCAAATTTTGAATTCTCTTGGGTTCCCGAGGCTGGCGGTGCCACCACTCGACCTCTCGGGTTCTGGGTGGTGCCACCGCTCAGTCCAGCGGTGCCACTGCTCAATTCTCGGGTTCTAGGCGGTGCCACCGCCTAATCTAGCGGTGCCACCGCCTACACTATTTCAGCTCACTGGTTGGGCTCCAAACTTGGCCCAAACCAGTCCGAACTCGGGCCCAATTGGCCCCTACTTGAGTTATAGGATTAACACATAATCCTAACCCTAATTAACATGCTAACTATAAATTTAAAGACATTTTCTAAGCTATTACAAAGTCTGCAAGTCAAGACTTTTTCCGGCGAACTTTCGACGGTCTTCCGACGAACTCTCGGAAACCATTCTATGGACTCCCGGTAAGCTCCTAGACTTCAAGATTTGATCTTTGCGAGTTCCAATGAGCTTCTTTTGCAAGCTCCGATCTTTCTCGTCGAGCTCCGTGAACTTCCAACGAACCTTCCGGCGAGCTTCCGAAAAACCCTTCGGCAAGCTCCCTACTCATTCTCGGCTAGTTCCGGCAGCATTCCTGATGAACTTTCGGACTTCCGTCGAACTCTCGAACTCGCAACAAATCCTTCACGCTTGACTCCGACACTTTGTTTCGCTTTATGTCTTCATCGTTATCATAGTTAATCCTGCACACACAAGCCAAAACTCTACTCCGATCTAGACAATTATTACAATGCGAATTGACATTCTGTTGCCCGGCATGTCATTGGTTGGCGCTTCGTCCGATTCTTCAGCGCATCGTCCTCTCTTGCAGCTTGTTGCCCAATCGACGGTTGACCTCCGCAACCCCGATATCCTTGGCGCAATTTCGCTCTTGGCCTGATGCCCGACGTCCGAAGCCTTCTGCCATCCAATATCCTAATGTGATCTCCTCTGGCGTAACGTCAATTCCTCCTGCGTTAACTGTCTAATCTTGATCGAGTAGGTCTGCATTACTCAAAATGCAGTTAAACATCTAAACACAATCAATTAGTTTCATCATCAAAATCCGAGATTCAACAATTTCCCCCTTTTTAGTGATGACAACTAATTGATGACTAAAGGAGTTAACCTTAACTCCCCGGAGTTTAACCAAACTCTCCCTATCAATATGCCATTGATAGAACACTTGGATTATCCCAAATCCAAGTAACATTCATCACATCTTATGAAAAACATTTAAACCATCATGAAAATATATATAAAATATTCAATTCAATGCATGAAGTCATCAATATACTTCTCCCCCTATGTCATCAACAAAAAGGAGAAGTAGCTCTAGCTATTTTAAAAGATATTCAAGTTTTTGTAACATGAAGCTAGATTTTCATCACAACATATAAGCACAAAAGCATAGTAATATTCTTAAGTTCAATCATGGCAATTCATCACTTGCTTCTTGTGCAAAATTGCACTTTGCTTTTCTTTGCATATTCTAACTAGCAAAAGCTTTCTCCCTTTTGTTTTTGTCGAAAAGAAAGGAAGAGTACAAGCTAGCCAGCATTTGCCTTGAGCTAGTAATCTTTCTCCCCCTATGTCATTGCCGAAAAGAAGGAGAGGAACCAATGATTTAGACTTTTACATAAATTATGAATTTACATCAATCAATATTTCAATCATCACATGATATATACAAGACAAAAATGCAAAGAAATAATGTCATGAAAGACATCAATTGTTAAACATGATATGATAATAGTCTCAAAATTTTCAATTTGTAATACATGTGATACATTACAATACTAAAAAATTTAATGCGACGCTTTTAAGGATATCAACCTATTTTTGATACAAAGCATGGCAAGAGCAATTATATTGCAAGTTTTCTAAGTTTTGCATTTTTTGCTTCTTTTGAGATAGCAATTCTTTGCTTCTCTATAAGCTAGCAACTTTTACGATATGCAAGTTTTACTACATATAAGCTAGCAAATTTAAAGATGTGCAAGTTGACATATTTGCTTTTCTTTGCAATGTGCATGATAGTATTTCTTTGTAATGTTCAAGATAACAAATTGTACATCATGCTAGCTAGCATATTAAAGATGTTCAAGAAAGTAAGCTCTTTCTTCTCTTTTGAGAAGTGTCATTTTTGCTTCAGTAGCAAAATACCAAACTAGCAAGGGACCATGTTTTACATGAGACAAGCAAACAATTTGGCAAGTGTTACATTTGTATCTTTTCTTTAGATGTGCAAGAAAGTAAGCAAGTTTTTGCATTTTCTTGACTTGTGCAAGGTAGCTAATTTATCTTTGAGATTACCCTCAAGATAGCACATTAGCAACTCTTTCTCTCCCTTTGTCATTGGCAAAAAGAAAGGAAGATTCAAGTCATGAATATCAAAATAATAATTTTATCATGAATATTTCATCATTGTGTGCATCATTATTGTACATTAAAGTATTACATACATAATACCAAATTATCATATATATTTTTAAAACATATAAACTCATCATTATATGCATGATTCCAAATCATCATTCATATTATTTCAATCATTGTTTCAATCATCACTATAACTCATCATGCACAAAATGTAAAATCATCTAACATGATATAAACATTTATTTTCAAAATATTTATCACTATTTTCATGTATGATAATAAAGTATTCATGATACATATTATATGCATATATCATCACAATAAAAAGCAATTGCATGCATAATTTCAAATCATAAATGTTTCAAATCATGATGGTATTAACTTGTCAAATTTCATCCTACCATTCATGATTATAACTTTTTATTTGTATGCATCAAAATAATATCAAGAGTATTTCATGCATAATTTTATATCACCACATAAGGAATATCAAGAAGAAAGTAATTGGGTGATGCGATAAACATTTCATGAATACAAAGAATTGCATAAAAATCATATCATGAAAAATTAGAACATGTGAATACCAAAAGACATGATTTCTTTTTGAAAAACCTACTCATAAATAATCAAAAGAAAATCTTAAGAGATCGATTAATGAAAAAATATTGATTCATAATAAATCTTAATTTGTAAATATCACGGAATCAAGATCATGAATTTGGATAAAACTCATTTAAATTCAAATCGTCCAAATCATCAAAATCTCAACATTTCTTTCAAGAGATTCAAAATGACATAAATAAGTTTATTGGTCTCTTAGGAAGAAATCAATAAGATAGAGAAAAAGAAAATTTTTAATAAAAAAATCTTTCCTCCTTTTGTTTCAACTTATTGATTGATTCCATACATGTATGTCCTTTTTTTTTTTAAATCCATGCATCATCGTTTAAAACGGAAAGATCAAAAATCATAAAAAAAGTGCAACACATAATTCAAAAAAAAATTATTTCAACTCATTACTTCGAGTCAAACATGATTTCATTTAATCAAAATTGAATAACTTCAAGACCAATAAATCATCATGTATAACAATCATCAAGTATGATACAAACTTTTCAAAATGTTTATAATGATAAGGCATATAAGCCAAAGAAACTATTAAATATAAAGCATATTCACCAATGATGGTTTCATTGGGCATAAGGCATTTTCAAATAAAATCATTTTGTTATTTGTTGTAGTCAAACATTTTTCTTTTTAGGTGAATCTATCTTTTCATGCTTAAATTTTTTAATTTTTTAAAGATTCTAAAAAGAAAAACATGATATAATTTTTGAAAAATAATTTTTTCTTTCCTATTCCTACTATCTAAATTAAGCACTCATGAAAAACTTCAAGTAATTTCAAAATAATTCAAGAGAGTTGAGTTACTTACCTTATAGTCGAAGCCCGTCAAAGCCCAATTCGCCGTTTCACCTTTGGAAGTTCTTGATTCATCCTTGGGTGCCTTCCTTTCCTTTGGCCTCTTTCTCCGTACAAATTCATTGTTTATTTTAGATTTTTGTTTAATAAACTTATTAAGAGTTAGTGTTCGAAGTTCAAGTTCATCATTGTCCTCATCACTTGAGTCATCGCTCAAGTGGTATTCATTTGTCCGGAGTTCCAAATCCTTCCTATTCTTTGGAAGGTGGTTCAAGTGTTGATTGTGTTTATCATATGCATTGCACACCATTTCATATGTCATCAATGAGCCGATAAGTTCTTCAAGTGGAAAAATATTTAAATCTTTTGTTTCTTGTATTGCCGTTACTTTTGATTCCCAAGCTTTAGAAAGTGATCATAAAACTTTACTAACAAGTTCAAAATTCGAGAAACATTTGCCAAGAGCTTGTAAACCATTGACGATATCCGTAAAACGGGTGTACATGTCAACAATGGTTTCGCTCGGCTTCATTCGAAAAAGCTCGAAATCATGCATTAAAATGTTGATTTTCGAATCTTTAACTATAGAAGTGCCTTCGTGTGTGATTTCAAGAGTGTGCCATATGTAGAAAGCCGTTTCGCACAAAGAAACCCGATTGAACTCATTTTTGTCCAAAGCGCAAAATAAGGCATTCATAGCCTTTGCATTTAAAGAAAAATACTTCTTCTCCAAATCCGACTATTCATTCATCGGTTTAGAGGGAAGTTGAAAACCATTTTCAACAATATTCCATAAATCCAAATTCATAGAAATCAAGAAAACTCTCATTCGTGTTTTCCAATAAGTGTAGTCCAATCCGTTAAACAACGGTGGACAAAAAACCGATAAACCCTCTTGAAAGTCATGAAGAGTCATTTCTCTCGGGTGTAAATCCGAAATGAGAAATACCGAGCTCTGATACCAATTGCTAGAATCGGAGCGGCACTAAGAGGGGGGGGATGAATTAGTGCAGCGGATTAAAACTTCTGTTTTGGAAAAATCTTTCATACGATACAAAACCGAACTCATAAGTGCTTATCTTGAAAGCGTGTTCGTAAAGGTGTGCAGCAAAAGTAATGAGGAAGTAAAGCACATATGAAGGTTTGCAGTAAGGTAAATAGCAATAAGTAAATGCAAACCAAAGAACACACCAATTTAAAGTGGTTCGGTCAAAATGACCTATATCCACTTGCGAAGCCTTCTTCGAAGAGGCTCCCAACTTCCACTAGCAAATAACTTTGAAGAGGAAGGACAAATACCCCTCTTACAACCTTTTACAAGTGGTTCACACTCTTACAAATTTTCAAAGAGAAAGAGAGAGGTGAACACTCAAGCTATTGAAAATAAAAACTTGCTAAAGGCTTTGCTAAGACTTTTATCTCAATCTTTTGCTTCTCAAATTTTGTTTTCTCAGCTAAGAATTGAGGGGTATTTATAGGCCCCAAGAGGATTCAAATTTGGGCTCCAAATTTTGAATTCTCTTGGGTTCCCGAGGCTGGCGGTGCCACCGCTTGTCAGTGGCGGTGCCACCGCTCAATTCTCGGGTTATAGGCGGTGCCACCGCCTACACTATTTCAGCTCACTGGTTGGGCTCCAAACTTGGCCCAAACCAGTCTGAACTCGGGCCCAATTGGCCCCTACTTGAGTTATAGGATTAACACCTAATTCTAACCCTAATTAACATGCTAACTATGAATTTAAAGACATTTTCTAAACTATTACAAAGTCCGCAAGTCAAGACTTTTTCCGGCGAGCTTCCAGCGAACTTTTGACGGTCTTCCGACGAACTCTCGGAAACCATTCTATGGACTCTCGGCAAGCTCCTAGACTTCACAATTTGATCTTTGCGAGTTCCAATGAGCTTCTTTGGCAAGCTCCGATATTTCTCGGCGAGCTCCGCGAACTTCCAACGAACCTTCCGGCGAGCTTCCGAAAAACCCTTCGACAAGCTCCTTACTCATTCTTGGCTAGTTCTGGCAGCATTCCCGATGAACCTTTGGACTTCCGTCGAACTCTCGAACTCGCAACAAATCCTTCGCACTTGACTCCGACACTTTGTTTCGCTTTATGTCTTCATCGTTATCGTAGTTAATCCTGCACACACAAGCCAAAACTCTACTCCGATCTAGACAATTATTACAATGCGAATTGACATTCTGTTGCCCGGCACGTCATTGGTTGGCGCTTCGTCCGATTCTTCAGCGCATCGTCCTCTCTTGCGGCTTGTTGCCCAATCGACGGTTGACCTCCGCAACCCCGATATCCTTTGCGCAATTCTGCTCTTGGCCTGATGCCCGACGTCCGAAGCCTTCTGCCATCCAATATCCTAACGTGATCTCCTCCGGCGCAACGTCAATTCCTCCTGCGTTAACTGTCTAATCCTGATCGAGTAGACCTGCATTGCTCAAAATGCAATTAAACATCTAAACACAATCAATTAGTTTCATCATCAAAATCTGAGATTCAACAGAATCATCATGTATAATTTTGAAATATAAACTTATTAAGCATGATATCAAATCATCATTACATTATTTCATCAAGCATGATTTCGTAAAATATTTCCAATTAAATACGAAGATCATCAAGATACACATTATTTATTCTTGAAGAAACATACATAGGATCATTAGATTTAAATCTAACATTTTGTTCATTTAACATAACACATGCAATTAGATTGAAATGCATCATGTAATTTCGAAATAAATTAAGGGAGTTTCGATTACCTCATCGTTGAAAGTCGTTAAGGTGTAGTCTGTCACCTCGTCTATGTCGATTTTCTCCTCGTCTTCGGAGGACCTCGATTCATCTCAATTTGTGTACTTCTTCTTGTGTTCAAAGCAAGTAGTTACATTCTTTTTATTTTTAAATTTTTGTTTCATTAACTTTTTAAATTTCTTTGTGAGTTCAAGTTCACCATCTCTTGAAGCTTATGCTCGAGTGGTTTTCAATTGTTCTAAATACCAAATCCATCTTGTTCTTTGGAGGGTGGTTTTGTTCATCATATTCATCAAGTGCATTATACACCATTTCATATATCATCAATGAACCGATAAGTTCTTCAAGTGAAAAAATATTTAAATCTTTTGTTTCCTGTATTGCCATTACTTTCGATTCCCAAGTTTTAGAAAGTGATCTTAAGATCTTGTTAACGAGTTCAAAATTTGAAAAACTTCTACTAAGTGCTTTTAAACTATTGACAACATCCGTAAAATCGGTGTACATGTCAACAATGGTTTTGCTTAGTTTCATATGAAAAAGTTCAAAATCATGCATTAAAAAATTAACTTTAGAATCCTTAACACTATATGTGCCTTCGTGTGTGATTTCAAGAGTGTGCCATATGTCGAAAATCATTTCGCAACTAGAAACCCAATTAAACTTGTTTTTATCTAAGGCGCAAAATAGAGTGTTCATAGCTCTAGCATTTAAAGAAAAAGTCTTCTTCTCCAAATCATTACAATCTTTTATTGGAAGAGAAGATCTTTTAAAACCGGATTTGATAATATTCCATAAGTTCAAATCCAAAGAAAGCAAGAAAACTCTCATTCGAGTTTTCCAATATGTGTAGTCCATCCCATTGAAAAAGGGAGGACGAATGAGAGAGTGACCCTCTTGAAAGCCAAAAAGAGTCATTTCTCTTAGGTGTTAAACCAATTGAGAAATCACGAGGCTCTGATACCAATTATTATGATCAAGGGTCGGCACTAAGAGTGAGGGTGAATTAGTGCAGTAGATAAAAACATCGGTTTCGGAAAATCTTTCATATGATAAAACCCGAACTCATAAAGATGTTAACTTGAATTTGTACAGAAATGTAGTGAAGGAGGAATTCAATTTGTAGTAAGGTAAATAGCAAGAATAAAATGCAAACCAAATTTTAGAGTGGTTCGGTCGTTGTGACCTACAACCACTTCACCGATTCCTCTTCCGTCGAGGCCACCGGCATCTACTATCGATCTTCCTTTATAGGCGAAGATCAACCTCCTTCTTACACCCCTCTTCTCTTTTTATCGGGTTTAGGAGACAACCCTTATAAGCACTCACACTCCTCTCTTACATAATTCTAAACTTAAAGTGGATGAGGGAATTTCTAAAGAGATTACAGTAGCGTTTCTTTACTTTTAAACTCTCTATGCTTGTATAATTTAACCAGGGATGAGAGGGGTATTTATAGGCTTCAAGTTGATTCAAACTTGGAGCCTAAAACTTTCCTATCCTGGGTTCCCTGGGCACGGGCGGTACCACTGCATATGCTGGGCGGTACCACCGCCCAGTGTCAGTCTGACACTAACACTGCCTTGGGCGATACCACCACCCAGGTCTGGCAGTACTACCACCTCGGGGGCAGTGATAGGTGGTACCACTACCCAAACTAGCAGTACCACCGCCTGGCACCCTGCTAGGGGTGGTACAACCGCCCATACTGGCGGTACCATCGCCTGACACAATCTCGAAGACTGTGCCACGATGGTGAGACTTCTTGGGGCACTGTTTGAGCCTCTCATTGGGCCTAACACAGTCCTTACATGGGCCTAGCTGGCCCCTAATTAGGTTGGCCTAAATCCAAACCCAATTATGTGCTAACTACGAAATCTAAGACATAATCTAAGATAAAAAAGTTCATAAGTCTATTCTTCCGGCGAGCTTCCGGCGAACTTTCGACGATCTCTCGGCAATGTTCCGGCGGACTCCCGACAAGCTCCTGGACTTCATGATGATCTTCTTAGCGAGTTTCAATGAGCTTCTCTGGCAAGCTCTGAGATTTCTCGGCTGGTTCCGCCAAAACTTCCGACGAACATCCAGACTTCTGACGAACTCTCGAACTCCCAACGAAATCGCGTCCTTGACTTCGGGACTTCATTTTGCTTCATGTCTTACTATCATAGTTAATCCTGTATATGTAAAACACACTTCGATCTAGACAATTAATACTAAGCATTAATCATGTTGTTCGGCATGTCATTGGTTTCTCGACGCTTCGTTCGATTCTTCGGCGCATCGTCCTCTCTTGCAGCCTATTATCCAATCGGCCAGTTGACTTTGCAACTCTGTTATCCTTGGCGCAATATCCACTCTTCTTGGCCCGATGCCCGAATCAATGGCCTGAAGCCTTCTGTTGATACGTTGATCGATCCTCCGGCCCGACGTCCAATCTTCTTACATGTTCCTCTGGCCCAACATGATTCTTCCTGCTTTAATTGTCTCATCCTGATCGAAGCATCCTGCATCACTCAAAACGTAGATTAAATCATAAACAATTATCAATCAGTTTCATCATCAAAATATGAGATTCAACACTCTCCTGAGCTTGCAAAAGGAGAATAGAGTTGTAAGAAGGAGGTTAATCTTCGCCTATTAAACGAAGATCATTAGTGGATGCCGGTGACCTCGACGGAAGAGGAATCAATGGAGTAGATGTAGGCCATGTTGAATCTCGGGTTTTGATGATGAAGTCAATTGTCATTTGTTATCTAATCTATGTGTTGAGATAAGTGTGCAGGATTAACTACGATAAGAGTAAGACAAGCAGCAGGTGTTGCGCCGGAGTCAAGATCAGGATCACGTTGGGAGTTCGAGAGTTCGACGGAAGTTCGGACGGTCGTCGGAGGTTCAGCGTGAACAGATCCGAGAAGTCCAGAAGCTTGCCAAGCGAAGCTCGTCGGAACTCGCCAAGTGGATCGTCGCAAGTCCAGGAGTATGCCGGATGTCCGCAGAAGGATCACCGAGGGTTATCGGTTGATCGACGGAAGTTGGCCGGAAACTCGCCGGAAGAAGCGATTGACGCATCGGAGCAAAGCTGCAGAAGTTGTCTTAGAGTTAATCGTAGTTAGCATGATGATTAAGCATGAAAATGGGAGGTGATCCCATTAGCTTAATCTTGGGGCAATTGGGCCCCTGAAAAGATTCAAAGTGGGCCGAATGGAGTGAACCATTCGGACCCTGATTGCACCAGGAGGTGCAACCGCCCCAGCCAGGAGGTGCAACCGCCTGGGCTGTGGGGTTGGGAGGTGCAACCGCCCCAGCCAGGAGGTACAACCGCCAGGGCTGCGAGGCTGGGAGGTGCAACCGCCCCAGCCGAGAGGTGCAACCGCCCAGAGCTCAGTCTTCGAGCTAGACTGGGCGGTGCAACCTCCTCTGCCAAGAGGTAGCACCGCCAGAGCTCAAGTTTCGAGCTCTGCCAGGCGATGCAACCACCGAGCTCAGTCTTCGAGCTCTGGCAGAGAGGTGCATCAGCCTGAGCTCAGTCTCGAGCTCTGCCAGGTGATGCATTCACCGAGCTCAGTCTTCGAGCTCTGGCAGAGAGGTGCATCAGCCTGAGCTCAGCTTGGAGCTCTGCCAGGTGATGCAACCACCGAGCTCAGTTTCGAGCTCTGCCAGGTGATGCAATCACCAAGCTCAGTCTTCGAGCTCTGCCAGGTGATGCAACCATCGAGCTCAGTCTTCGAGCTCTGGCAGAGAGAAGCAATCGCCTGAGCTCAGTCTTCGAGCTCTGCCAGGCGGTGCCACCTCTCCAGTCAAGAGGTGCAACCGCCTGATCCCAGAATTCTGGGATTTGATCGATTTGATCGTTTTGAGCTCGAATTTTGAATTGGGTTGGGGCCTATAAATACCCCACCCATTCAGCACTGAAAAGATACAGACCTACATCGAAATCTTGATCTTTTCTGTGATTCTAAGAAGCTCAAAAGTGTTGTAAAGCCTTTAAGTCTCCTCCTTCTGTTCTTCAAGTTTTCAGTTGTAAAGTGAGGAGAGAAAGGTCTGTAAAGGTTGTCTCCTGAGCCTGTCAAAAGGAGAGAAATTGTAAAAGGGAAGTTTGGCCTTCGCCCATTGAAGGAAGGCACCTAGTTGACGTCGGCAACCTCATCGGTGGAGGAAGCCAAAAGTGGAGTAGGTCAAGGCTGACCGAACCACTCTAAATCTCTGGTTTGTGTTTATTTTCGAGCACTTTATCATTACTGCAAACCTCCCTCATTACTACTGCTCTCTGCGCTTTCACGAACAAGTTCCAAGTGTTGTTCTTCCGAATCTGCATTCAGACGTAAATTCGTATTTTCATACATTACAGTTTACGTTTACGTTTGATTCTGCAGAACTGTTTTTCGTGCTTTTACGAACGAGCTTCTTTGCAGTTTACACTTACACTTTAATCCTATTGATAACTGCAATCTGTCCTCTACGATTTTACGAACGATTTTCAGCATTTAGACGTAAAACTGCATTCAGACGTAAATCGGCTTTCCTCGCTCAATCATCAGATCTCAGTTCACATTTACATCTTGATTCCAACTGCATACTGCCTTCTGCAAGTATACAAACAAGTTTTTGAGTTTAGACGTAAATCTGCGTTTAGACGTAAAACTGCGTTTAGACGTAAATCTGCGTTTAGACGTAAATCTACGTTTAGACGTAAATCTGCGTTTAGACATAAAACAGCGTTTAGACGTAAATCTGAGTTTAGACGTAAATCTGCGTTTGGACGTAAATCTGCGTTTAGACGTAAATCTGAGTTTAGACGTAAACTGCGCTTAGACGCAAAACTACGCTTAGACGCAATCTGCGCTTAGACGCAAACTGCACTTAGATACAAACTGAGAATTTGCTTTTGCATCATAACAGTTTTTGAACGAACGCAGCTTTTGGTTTTTAATCATTGTAAGATTTCCGCTGCACTAATTCACCCCCCCCCTCTTAGTGCTCTCGATCCTAACAGGCCATGACAACCAAACCACTATAACTCGGTTTGCATTTAATTCTTGCAATTTGCATTTACTGTAAACTACCATTCTTTACTTGCTTTACATCCACTACACTCTTCTATATGCTTTCAAGTTAACATCTTCCGAAACGGGTTTAATCGCAATGAGATTTTGAACCGATGTAATTTTTACTACTGCACTAATTCACCCCCCACCCTCTTAGTGCCGACTCACACCTAACATTAACTACGATAGTGATCAAGGCATAAAGCAAAACGAAGTGCCAAAGTTAAGATCAAGATTTCGTTGGGAGTTCGAGAGTTTGTTGGAAGTCCGGAGGTTTATCGAAAATGCTACCGGAATTGACCGAGAAGAAGCTCGTCGGAACTCGCCAAGAAGATCGTCGTGAAGTCCAGGAGCTTATCAGATGTCCGCTGGAAGATTGTCGAAAGCTCGCCGGAAGAAACCTAGACTTACCAGGCTTGTTTTGTTTAGTGTATATCTTATAAAATATAATTAGCACATAATTAGGGTTAGGTTTTGGAGGTAATCTCATTAACCCTATTAAGGACCAATTGGGTCCGTAATTGGACTTGTTTGGGCCGGATTCAAGGCCCAACTAGGTTGTTGGATCTTATCTGGCGGTGGAACCGCCTAGGGAGCGGTCTCCCAGGTGGTATGGGCAGTGATACCGCCCAGACTGAGTGGTGGTACCACCCAAACTAAGCGATGGTACCGCCCAAACTGAGCGGTAGTACCGTCGATAGTTATTACTGCCAGACGGTGGTACCACCTTGTCAAGTGGTGGTACCGCCCTATCAAGCGATGGTATCACTAGAGCTCAGTATCAGAGACTCTATCAGGCGGTGGTACCACCCAGTGTCATAGTGTCAGGCGGTGGTACCACCTAGTATTAGCAGTGGTACCACTAGTACCTCAGAAACCTAGGATGTGATGCTTTTTTGTTCCAATTTTGAAATCATTGGGGCCTATAACACCCAAGAGAAATGGCTCTTTTCAGCTTTCAAGAGGGTCACTCTCTCATTCGTCCTCTCATGTTCAATAGGATGGACTACACTTATTGGAAAACTTGAATTAGAGTTTTCTTGCTTTCTACAGATTTGAATTTATGGAATATTATCAAAAGTAGTTTCCAAAAGTCTTATATTCCAATGAAAGAATGAAATGATTTGGAGAAGAAAACTTTTTCCCTAAATACTAGAGCTATGAATGCTCTATTTTGTGCTTTCTATAAAATTGAGTTTAATCGGGTTTCTACTTGCAAAACGACTTTCGATATATGAGACACTCTCGAAATCACACACGAAGGCACTAGTAGAGTTAAAGATTCTAAGATAAATCTATTAATATATTATTTTAAACCTTTTCGAATGAAGCTAAGCAAAATCGTTGTTGACATGTACACTCGTTTTACGAATGTCGTCAATGGTTTAAAAGCTCTTAACTGTTGAATCTCAGATTTTGATGATGAAGTCAATTGTCATTTGTTATCTAATCTATATGTTGAGATAAGTGTGCTGGATTAACTACGATGAAAATAAGATATGCAACAGGAGTTGCGCCGGAGTCAAGACAATGATCACGTTGGGAGTTCGAGAGTTCGACGGAAGTTCGGACAGTCGTCGGAGGTTCTACGGGAACAAATCCGAGAAGTCAATGAGCTTGCCAAAGAAGCTCGTCGGAACTCGCCAAGTGGATCATCGCAAGTCCAGGAGTTTGCCGGAAGTCCGTAGGAGCATCACCGAGGGTTCATCGGATGATCGACGGAAGTTCACCGGAAGCTCGCCGGTAGAAGCGATTGACGCACCGGAGCAAGTTGTAGTAAATGTCTTAGGAAATATCATATTTAGCATAATGATTAAGTTGGAAATGGGAGGTGATCCCATTAACTTAATCTTGGGGCAATTGGGCCCCTGAAAAACCCAAATTGGGCTGAATGGATCAACCCATTCGGACCTTGATTTTTGCTAGGCGGTTGAACCGCCCAAGCCAAGCGGTGGCACCGCCTGGGCTTAGTCTCCGAGCGAGACTGGGCAGTGCAACCGCCCCAGCCAAGAGGTGGCACCGCTTGGGCTCGGTCTCCGAGCTCTGGCTGAGCGGTGCAACCGCCCCAGTCAAGCGGTGGCACCGCCTGAGCTCGGTCTTCGAGCTCTGGCAGGAGGTGCAGCCGCCCCTGATAGAGGTGGCACCGCCCAGAGGCTCAGTCTTCGAGTTCTGCTAGGTGATGCAACCTCCCTAGTCAGGCGGTGCAACCGCCAGATCCTGGAATTCCGGGAATTGATAGTTTTGAACTCCAAATTCAAACTGGATTGGGGCCTATAAATACCCCACCCATTCAGCACTGAAAGGTAAAAAACATACACCAAAATCCTGATCTTATTCTGTGATTCTTAGAGCTCAAAATTGTTATAGAGGCTAAAAGTTCTTCTCCCTCTTTTCTTCCAAGTTCTGATCTTTAAAGAGATGAGAGAAAATTCTGTAAGGGTTGTCTCCTAAGCCCGTCAAAAGGATTGAAACTATAAAAGGGTAGTTGGCCTTCGCCTATTGAAGGAAGGTCTCTAGTTGACCTCGGTGACCTCGTCGGTGGAGGAAGTCAAAAGTGGAGTAGGTCAAGATTGACCGAACCACTCTGAATCTCAGTTTGCATTTACTTTGAGCATCTTATCCTTACTGCAAATCTCCTCAAATGCTTACTGCTTTCTACGTATATACGATCGGGTTTCAAGCTTTGCACTTTCCGAATCGGCGTTTAGACGTAAATCAGTTTTATCGTATGATCATCATATTTCAGTTTGCGTTTACATTTTGATTTCTATCATAACTGCAAACTGCCTTTATATTCTTGCTTTAATTGCATCTTGCTTAATCAAGTGATTTACGAATCAACATTTAGACATAAATCAGTTTTTTCGTACGAATATCATATTTCAGTTTGCGCCTACTATCTGATTTGAACCATAACTGCAAACTGCACTTATATCTTTGCTGCATCTCGCTTAATCAAAAGTTAAAGTGATTTATGAATCGGCTTTCCTACCAAAATCACTTTTATCGAACGAACGCGATTTTTATCGTAGAAGGTTTTCCGCTGTACTAATTCACCCCCCCCCCCTCTTAGTGCTCTTGATCCTAACAATTAGTATCAGAGCGGGGTTACCTCTCAAACGGATTAAAACCTAAGAGAGATGGCATATGCCGGAAACCAAGAGAGCCATTCTATTATACGACAACCCATGTTCATTGGGATGGACTACACCTATTAGAAGACCCAAATGAGGATCTTTCTTATTTCTATGGATTTTGAACTTTGGAATCTTGTCGAAAATGGATTTTCGAAGTATTCTCTTCCAATGATCGATTGGAATGAATTGGAGAAGAAGGCTTTCGCTCTTAATGCAAAGGCTATGAATGCCTTATTTTGTGCGCTTGATAAAAATGAGTTCAACCGTGTTTTGGTTTGTGAAACCGCATTTGATATTTGGCACACACTCGAAGTGACTCACGAAGGCACAAGTAGATTGAAAGAGTCAAAAATCAATCTTTTGTTACATTCTTTCGAACTTTTCCAGATGAAACCGAGTGAGACTATTGGCGACATGTTTACCCGTTTCACGGATGTCGTCAACGGTCTAAAAAGACTCGGAAAAAGTTTTTTGGATTTTGAGCTTGTAAATAAGATTCTAAGATCTCTTCCTAAGAGTTGGAATCCTAAAGTCACTGCTATTCAAGAGGCGAAAGATCTAAACAACTTCCCTCTTAAAGAACTAATCGGGTCAGTAATAACCTACGAGATGACTTGCAAAGCTCATGAAGAGCAAGAAGACATCCTTCCAAAGAACAGGAAGGATATGGCACTTAGAACTTCATAAGACCACTTGAGAGAAAACTCAAGTGATGAGGACTGTGACGATGACTTGGCACTTCTAACAAGAAAATTTAAAAAATTCATTAAAAGAAACAAGTTTAAGAATGACACAAAAAATAAACTTGAACCCAAGAAGGACCAAGTTATTTGCTATGAGTGCAAAAAGCCGGGACACTACAAGAGTGATTGTCCCCAAGTCTAAAAGAGAACATCAAAGAAGAAGGCGCTCAAAGCAACATGGGATGACTCGAGCGCATTCGAAGAAGAGAAGTCCAACACCAAGCAAGTTGCTCATTACGCCTTAATGGCCATCGGAGAGGAGGTAACGAATTTAATAGATGCAGATTTATCATTTGATGAATTATTAAATGCCTTCCATGACTTATTTGATGAATGCAACATTATTAGTAGAAAATACAAATTGCTAAAAAAGGAGCATGATAGTCTTACTTGTAATTTCGATAAGTTAAAGATTGAATATCATGATAGTTTAGTTTCATGCATAAAATGCCATGATCTAGAAACTCTCCAAAATGAAAACTTGCTACTTAAGGACACCTTGAAGAAATTCGAGGTTGGTAGCAAGTCCTTGAACATGATCCTTGCAAACAAGGGTCATGTTCCCAAAAAAGGTGGAATCGGATTTGTGAGAAGTCCTCACCAAAATCCAACCACCTTCATAAAATGCCACATCTTACATGTTCGACACCAAAGCAAATGCAACTTTTGTTGCAAACTTGGACACAAAACGCATTATTGTCCATTCAAGAAAATTAGTCCAAACAAATTAATTTGGGTTCCTAAAGGAACCATGATAAATTCTATGCAACATGATAAACAATGTAGATCTATTTTTGAGGCACCTAAAAGCAAATGGGTACCTAAAGATCATCTTTTCTTGTAAAGACATAAAACATATTAAGCTGGGAGCAAGAAAAAATATCCTACTCTTTGGATTCTCGATATTCATGACCCGAGATCCAAAAAGAACTCGCGATGTTCTCTAGCCTAAATAACAAAAGAGGATTAGAAGGTTAAAATTACAAATGTGATATAGATACAATCCTATTTGATCTCTTAGAATTGGAAACCCATGATTCTCACTTCACATATCCTCTAGATTTTCAAACTCATTGATTTCATCCGTTCGTTACTTTCAAATCCAACTATATCATGAACTTACTAAGTTTGTCATGAACTTGTAAGGCTTACCAACCTGAACAATCTGTCACAAACATGTACACGACATTTAGAGCATGCACGTCACAAGATCTATCTTGATCATGCAAAATTTCTTGTCTTACAATGAAAATTCTTACGTAATTACGCAAGTAAAGTTGATTGCTCTGAATGAAAATTCTTCTCAAGTCAAAAACATTCAAATCAAATCACGCTGCAGTCAGAACAAGTGCTCACCGCCTGTAGGCGGTGGCACCGCCCCAGCTGGAGGTAGCACCTCCGGCTGTCACGTGTTGCAAGCGGTTGCACCGCCCCAGCCAGCGGTGCAACCGCCCATAATTCTGCCTCTTCTTAACTCGAGCTAGGGCCGGTAGTGGAACCGACCCCAACTCACTCCCTTCCCCTCTTTACTCTTCCAAAGCTTCGCCACCTCCATTTCACCCCTCATAGCATCCCAAATACTCCTCATTTTGAAGCAAAAGTTTAACAATCTCTCCTTTTATTGAAGATCTCACTAAGGTATTCTCTAAGAACCCCTTAAATTCTATTTTTGATTCATTTACTCTTGCTCATTACTATCCTCTTAAATAGCAGTAGTTATGGGGTCTAGAAGATCCTCAAGGGACAAAGGGAAGAGGATATTAGTGGAAGATTTTGATCTTACCCTTTTCGATTCAAAATATCATGCTGAAAAGTTTTCCTCTTTCGAACTTAGGAGTGTCAATAAGGGAAAACATGTAGATTTAAATGAACTAAGAGACTTAGAGACAATCCAATGGTTTGCAAACTTAGATCTACTCCCTATTTTACAAATTAGTGAACCCATCTATCCAAGACTTGTTAGATTGTTTTACAACAATGTACAAGTAGATGAAGAAGAAAGAATGTCTACCTATCTCTTAGGACAACACATCTCCATTACGGATAAATTCATTTACGACATGATAGGCATTCCCATAAAAAATAGAGGACTTTACTTTAGAGGATCATGGGATGATGAAACTGTTGGGACAACATAAGTTGAAGCCTTAGGAACAATTTTTGCCAATCCCAACTTAGCATTTGTTCCTAAAAGTTGTGAACATCTACTGCCACTAAACACTAAGGTACTTCATCATATCCTAACTAGCATCATTCTCTCTAAACAATACCATCATGATGAAGTAAGCCAATTAGAATTAGGAACTATGTATTGGATCATGAAAGGACATGACATCTGTCTTGGTTATCTTATCCAGCAAAACATGTTAGAACTATCTAAGAAAGACATGATGCTTCCATATGGTGGTATAATCACTAGAATACTGAAAGCCTACGATATTCCAATACCACCGGAAGAAGAAGTAATAAAAGTAGATAGGTTTAGCATAATAAATAAAAATCTACTTCACCGATTAAGATGTGTTTATAGAAACGGTAACTGGGTTAGAATGCCTAGAAGAATCGATCCCCCTCAACCTGAACCAGAACCGGAAACACTAGTCTTTAGGGGTACTTAATCTCCTCCGATCTGTCCCTTTGAGGAAACACATTCATTTGAGCAAGCTCGTACATCATCTATCGAAGATATTGGGATTCGGATGGACCGATTTGAACAAAGACAAGAACGACTTGAACATCGATAAGATCAAATCCTATCTGAGCTGCAGCAAATTCATCAACAATTTGACTCTTTATTTATGCACTTTAATTTTCCACCTCCTGAATGAGCTTGTACGTGTATATATGAACACAATCACCTATTGTTATTGTAAACTCTTTATGTTACTCATCACAATGCCCTATGCCTTGATCTTTGATATGGTTACCTGATGTATTTGTTTGTGAGCAGAGTTATGAACATCACTCATTATTTAATCTCATTACTCACTGTCGGATTTTACATTGAAATTAAATGTTTTGGTTTCCATTATAAATATGATTTGAGAAAATGATATACCAATACAGTTGATGCGTCATGTTATTATATTGCCATAATATTAAACATCATCTAGCTGAGATTTCTACAAAACCTCTAAGTGAAGAACAATTTGATTTCATAAGAAGAGAATTAGGAATGTTGATGTGTCCGAATACATAAACTAGTTAAAATTATCTTTCGGACTTTATTGAATGATCAAATCACTTGATTGCCATTACATGCCTAAATAACATGTTGGAAATTATGTGTTGAATACAAAAATTTCCATAACAATAAGCATGTTTTGTCTTGATGATTGTATTTGGAAATCAATAGCATAGTCTTGTCCGAATGCATGAAAGTGTTAATTTCATTTTCAGATTCGCTTAACAATTGGTATCATAACAATCGGATTTTCTCATACACTTATGAAAAATATTTTTCTGAAATGGATTTGATGAAATGATTCCTGTTTATAAATTCCATCTTGAAATATGGATGACAATGTTTTTACTTGCAAAGATTTGTTTCACATACATATCTTGATCCTTGTAAAAATGAAGCATGATTTAATCTATCATCGATTTTAACTTCACTCAAAGTAAAATCATAAATAGCCTTCCTCTTTCATGCAAAATGATTATAACAAATAGAAAGGAAGAAGTATTCAAAGCAATCTATGTATCATGCTTTCCTTTATATGCTTGGAAAATAACATGTAAAGGCATGAACAACTATCATACTTATGCTCAAAATTCGCTTATTGTTCTCCTGCTATCACAATTACCATGCTTTTTGTTGATGACAAAGGAGGAGAAATATATGAGTATTAATACCATGCTTGCATCACCAAGAGATATATGAATTGATGCAATGATTGCTATAATTTGCATTATGCCTTGTTTGTATCATGTAATGATATCAAAATCTTACTTCTCTATTTTACATATTGATATCTTACAATATGATGAATTGCTACTATTACCATCATTCAAACCTGTTATGTAAAATTTGAAAATGAATGTCAAGCCTTGACATCATCTTCAGAGAGAAACATCATGATGGGAATCATGATGGGAGTATTGATAAGTTTAAATGATTTTACCTTATCAATATGTCTCTTGAATTCAAAGGTTTTCAATTCAATAATGACTTATCTCAAGTATGGCATATAGACAGGGGGAGTTAAGATTAACTCCATTATCAATTGATTGTCATCGTCAAAAAGGGGGAGATTGTTGAATCTCGGATTTTGATGATGAAGTCAATTGTCATTTGTTATCTAATCTATATGTTGAGATAAGTGTGCAGGATTAACTACGATAAAAATAAGATATGCAACAGGAGTTACGTCGGAGTCAAGACAATGATCACGTTAGGAGTTCGAGAGTTCGACGGAAGTTCGGACAGTCATTGGAGGTTCTGCGGGAACAAATCCGAGAAGTCCATGAGCTTGCCAAAGAAGCTCGTCGGAACTCGCTAAGTGGATCGTCGCAAGTCCAGGAGTTTGCCGGAAGTCCGCAGAAGCATCACCGAGGGTTCATCGGATGATCGACAGAAGTTCGCCGGAAGAAGCGATTGACGCACCGGAGCAAGTTGCACTAAATGTCTTAGGAAATATCATAGTTAGCATAATGATTAAGTTGGAAATGGGAGGTGATCCCATTAACTTAATCTTGGGGGAATTTGGCCCTTGAAAAACCCAAATTGGGCCGAATGGATTAACTCATTCGGACCCTAATTTCTGCTAGGCGGTTGAACCGCCCAAGCCAGGCGACGCCTGGGCTCAGTCTCCGAGCGAGACTGGGCGGTGCAACCACCCCAGCCAAGAGGTGGCACCGCTTGGGCTCGGTCTCCAAGCTCTGGCTGAGCGGTGCAACCGCCCCAGTCAGGTGGTGGCACCACCTGAGCTCGGTCTTCGAGCTTTGGCAGGAGGTGCAACCGCCCTTGACAGAGGTGGCACCACCCAGAGGCTCAGTCTTCGAGCTCTGCCAGGCGGTGCAACCGCCAGATCCTAGAATTCCAGGAATTGACAGTTTTGAGCTCCAAATTCAAACTGGGTTGGGGCCTATAAATACCCCACCCATTCAGCACTAAAAGGTAAAAAACATACACCGAAATCCTAATCTTATTCTGTGATTCTTAGAGCTCAAAATTGTTGTAAAGGCCAAAAGTTCTTCTCTCTCTTTTCTTCCAAGTTCTGATCTTTAAAGAGAGGAGAGAAAATTCTGTAAGGGTTGTCTCCTAAGCCCATCAAAAGGAGTGAAACTGTAAAAGGGTGGTTGGCCTTCGCCTATTGAAGGAAGGCCTCTAGTTGACGTCGGTGACCTCGTCGGTGGAGGAAGCCAAAAGTGGAGTAGGTCAAGATTGACCGAACCACTCTAAATCTCGGTTTGCATTTACTTTGAGCATCTTATCCTTACTGCAAATCTCCTCAAATGCTTACTGCTTTCTGCGCATATACGATCGGTTTTCAAGCTTTGCACTTTCCGAATCGGCGTTTAGACGTAAATCAGTTTTATCGTACGATCATCATATTTCAGTTTGCGTTTACGTTTTGATTTCTATCATAACTGCAAACTACCTTTATATCCTTGCTTTAACTGCATCTCGCTTAATCAAGTGATTTACGAATCAGTATTTAGATATAAATCAGTTTTTTCGTACAAATATCATATTTCAGTTTACGCCTACTATCTGATTTGAACCATAACTACAAACTGCACTTATATCTTTACTGCATCTCGCTTAATCAAAAGTTAAAGTGATTTACGAATCGGCTTTCCTACCGAAATCACTTTTATCGAATGAATGCGATTTTTATCATAGAAGGTTTTCTGCTACACTAATTCACCCCCCCCCCCCCCCTATTAGTGCTCTTGATATTAACATTAACAAATGTTTTTCTAATTTTGAACTCATTAACAAGATCTTAATATCTCTTTCTGAAAATTGGGAATCAAAAGTAACGGCAATACAAGAAACAAAGGATTTAAATAAATTTTCACTTGAAGAACTTATCGGGTTCTTAAGGACCTATGAAATTACTCATGATGCACTTGACGAACATAAGAACTGCCTTCCAATGAATATGAAGGATTTGACACTTCGAACAATAAAATACCACTTAAGTGATGACTCAGGTGATGATGATGATGACCTTGAACTTCTCATAATAAAATTTAAAAAGTTCATTAAAACAAGAATTAAAGAATAAAATTAAATTAAAAAAATGTAACTACTTGCTATGAACACAAGAAGAAGAAAGCACTCTGGGATGAATCAAGCTTATCCGAAGATGAGGAGAAAACCAACAAAGGCAAGGTAGCAAACTACGCTTTAACGACTTTCTACAACGAGGTAATCAATATCCCCTTAGTTTACTTCGAAATTACTTGATATTCATCGTGAGTTGTTTTTAATTTAGTTTTAAAAAAATATAATTTTTTTTAAAAATTACATGTTTAATGATGTAATAAAAATGTTAAAAGTTTTAGGATCATGCTTATCTTTCTAGTAATTTTGAAAAAGATCATGACAATTATATGTTTTATGATAATGCAATAAAATGTTAGATATAAATCTAATGCTTGTATACCTAAAAATATTAATTCTATGTATGTTTTAAAGAAGCAATAATAAGTATCTTGATGATTTCCATATTTATTTTTTATGATGATGCATGGCTTTTGAAGTTATGCTTGATGATTTTTTGTGATTCATGGCTTATTGATCTTTGTCGCAATGAAAGTTGCTTTTTCGGTTTTAAACATGATGAATGGTTTTCATACGAAAAGCTTGAGCATACTTATATGAAATCAATCACATAAAATGAAACACATAAAAAGAAAAATGAATTATCATTGGAATTAAAATGATGAATCAAATCTCTTGTTTGAAGAAGCCTTATGTTTAATGTGTTATATTTTTTTTTATCTTGATAGTTTTTATGACAAAATTTATTTTTCGATTCTAAACGTTGATGCATGTTTGGAATAAAAAGACAAAGGCATGCTTGTATGAAACAAACAACTTAAAATGAAACATCTCTATCTTATTGATTTTTTGATCAATGATTTATGACTCCATGTATATTATGCTTTTATGAATCTCTTGGACTATGAAAATGATTTGAATTTGAATGAGTTTTATCAAAATCATAATTTCTTGAGATTTATAACATGAAATCTTTTATGAATTAGGATCTCTTATTTGATCTCTTATGTTTCTCTTTACCATTTACTAAAGAGGAAAATAATCCAATTCATGATCTTGATTTCTCGATATTTGATACTTAAGATTTTTCTGTGAATCAAGATCTTGTATTTAATCTCCTATGCTTCTTCATATCATTCACTAAAGAAGAAAATTTTGTAGATGAATAATTAATTTTTCGGAATTATAACTATTTTGTTTTAATTGAGACATTATGCATGAATCAAGTTCTCATATGAATCTATCTACGTTGCCTTCATTGAATTTTTCAAAAAGTAATTTTGATGATGATTTTGGATCTATTTTCATATGACTAATGAGATGATATATTCAACTAAATCATTTATCGTATTTACGACTTGTGATATATTCAACATGAAACATCTTTCTTGATACACGTATGATTCACTCTTTTAAGAGAATATTTATCAAATCATGATAAAATAAGATTCTCTTTATATGAATTAAGATTTTTCATTAATTGTCCTCTTACGATACCTCTTGGTATTTTCTTAAGAGGAGATTTTTTATATAAATCTTGAGAATTCTCATTCATAATAAGATGTAATATAATTTGACATTTTGATACCATCATGATTTGAAATATTTATGATTTGAAATGATATATCATGAATGCTCGAGTATTATGTATGATATGCCTATAGTAATGACTTATTTTTTGTATCATGCATGAAGTAAGAATGAAATGTAGGGTTTTAAAATTATGCATGTGTAAATTTAAAACTATAATAATGCACAAACATATTGAAATAAAATTGATACTTTACATTTATCAAAATTTAAAAATTGATGAATTGTACCATTGTATTATTATTCCCCTCTTTTTGCCAATAACAAAGGGGGAGAAAGAATTGCTAGTGTGCACATCTCAAAAGAGAAAGATTTGCTAGCTTGCACGTTTTAAGAAAATGAAAAAATGATGCTATCTTGTGTATTTCAAAAACATGTTAGTTTGAACATCATAAAGAAAAGCAAATATCCTAATTTGCACATCTTTAAATTTGTTTGCTTGTATGTTATAAAACTTGCATATCTTTAAAAATTGAAAGTTGCACTTCTCCTTTTTGTTGATGACAAAGGGGGAGAAGTTATGATGATAATCATGCATGCAATAATATACTTGGATATTTTGATTATACATGATTTTATGATGCATGCAATAATGTGATAAATTGGTTATTTCAATACTCATGTTGCATGCAATGTTGAAATACTATGATTTCAAAGTTTCTATCAATATGGCACATTGATAGTGGGAGTTTGTTTAAACTCTGAGAGTTAAGGTTAACTCCGTCAATCAATTGGTTATCATCATAAAAAAGGTAGAGATTGTTGAATATCGGATTTTGATGATGAAACCAATTGATAGTGTTTATGATTTGATCTGTATTTTGAGTGACGCGGGAAGCTTTGATCAGGGAGAGGTAATTAAAGTAGGAAGAATCATGTTGAGCCGGAGAAAAATATGTCAGAAGATTAGACGTCGAGCCGAACGATTTGTCAACGTATCGGCAGAAGGCTTCGGGCCATAGGTTAGGGCATTTGGCCAAAAAGAGTAAAAATTACACCAAAAAATCAGAGTTGTGGAGGTCAACTGACCGATTGGGCAATATGCTACAAGAGAGGACAATGCACCGAAGAATTAAACGAAGCATCGATGAACCAATGACATATCGAACAACATGATTCAAGCTTTGTAATAATTGTTTAAGATCGAAGTAGGTTTTAATTGTGCAAGATTAACTATGATAGTGATTAAGGCATAAAGCAAAAAGAAGTCCCAGAGTCAAGAACGAGATTTCGTTGGAAGTTTGAGAGTTCGTCGGAAGTCCGAACGTTCATTGAAAGTTCTATTGGAATTGATCAAGAAGTCCAAGAGCTTGCCAAAGAAGCTCATCGGAAATCACCAAGAAGATCGTCATGAAGTTCAAGAGCTTGCCGGGAGTTCGTTGAAACATTGTCGAGAGATCATCGGAAGTTCGTCGGAAGATCATCCGAAGCTCAACAGAAGAAACCTAGACTTACCAAACTTATTTAGCTTATTGTATGCCTTAAATTTTATAGTTAGCGCATAATTAGGAAAGAATTGGGCCAACCCAATTAGGAGTCAGTTGGACCCAAGTTTGGACTGTGTTGGGCCAAGTGAAAGGCCCAAACATTGACCCAATATGTGGCACCATCGTAGCACAGTCTCCGAGACTATGTTAGGTGGTAGTACCGCCAGTCTGGGCAGTGGTACCGCCTAGACATAGTCATCTAGGTGGTGGTACCTCCAGACAGGGCGGTGGTATCATCCAGTGTCAGGCTGCAAGCGGTGGTACCGCCCGTACCCCGAAATTTTAGGGATTTGAATTTTGGCTCCAATATTTAAAGTCATTTGGGGTCTATAAATACCCTAGCTATTCCTACATAGATCGGCAAGAAAAGTGAATAAAAACTTTGTGTTTCTAGAGTTAAAAGCCCTTATAAAGTATAGAGTCCCTCATTCTAAAGTTTAGAGATAATTCTAAGAGAGAGTGTGAGGGAAGCTTTGTAAAAAGGGGGTGTAAAGGTTCTCTCTCGAGCCAGCAAAAGGAGGATAGAGTTGTAAGAAGGAGATTGATCTTTACCTATTAAAGGAAGTTCGTTAGTGGATGCTAATGGCCTCGACGGAAGATGAATCGGTGGAGTGGATATAGGTCACGATGACCGAGCCACTATAACTCGGTTTGCAATTACTTCTTGAAATTTACATTTATTGTAAACTGTTATTCTTTACTTGCTTTACATCCATTACACTCTTCCATATGCTTTCAAGTTAACATTTTCCGAAATGGGTTTAATTACAACGAGATTTTGAACCGACGTAATTTTTACTACTGCACTAATTCAAGCCCCCCCCCCCCCCCCCCTCTTAGTATCGACTCACACCTAACATTAACTACAATAGTGATCAAGGCATAAAGCAAAACGAAGTGCCAAAGTTAAGATCGAGATTTCGTTGGGAGTTCCAGAGTTCTTCAGAAGTTTGGAGATTTATCAGAAATGCTATCGGAATTGACCGAGAAGAAGCTCATCGGAACTCGCCAAGAATATCGTCGTGAAGTCCAAGAGCTTGTCGGATGTCCGCTGGAAGATTGCTGGCAGAACGTCGGAATTCCGCTGAAAGATTGTCGGAAGTTCGTCGGAAGAAACCTAGATTTACCGGGCATGTTTTATTTAGTGTATGTCTTATAAAATATAATTAGTACATAATTAGGGTTAGGTTTGGGAGGTAATCTTATTAACCCTATTAAGGACCAATTGGGCTCGTAATTGGACTAGTTTGGGCTAGATTCAAGGCCCAACTAGGTTGTTGGATCTTATCTAGTGGTGGAACCTCCCAGGGAGCAATCTCCCAGGTGGTCTAGGCGGTGGTACCACCCAGACTGAGTGGTGGTATCGTCCAAATTGAGCGATAGTACCATCGATAGTTATTACTGTCAGGCGATGGTACTATTAGCGATGGTACTGCTAGTACCTCAGAAACCCGGGATGAGACACTTTTTTGTTCCAATTTTAAAATCATTGGGGCCTATAAATACCCCACCCTTTTCTATATGAAAGGGTAACAAAGTGATATCTAAGTGTGGAAAAATATTTAAGTGTTGTGGTGTAAAAGTATTATAAAAGTGAAAGAATCCTCCTCCTCTCTTTCTTTAGTTTCGTAATCATTCAAGAAGAGGTGTGAGGCTTGTAAGGGTTATCTCCTAAATCCGTGAAAAGGAGAAAGTGCTATAAAGAGGTGGTTGGTCTTCGCCTATTGAAGAAAGACCGTTAGTGGACATCGATGACCTTAACGGAAGAGGAATCGGAAGTGGATGTAGATCACAACGACCGAACCACTATAAACTCTGGTATGTTCTTTTCTTACTGCTTATTCTCTTTACTGCATTTTACTTTACTTCATTACAAATTGTCCAATCCCCTCTTCTCTATTCACTTGCAAACTTATTCGAGTCTAACTAACGGTTTTTATCGAACTTAGAATTTCATCGAATGAAGTTTTTCAAAATCATTGAAATTTATTGATTTTATCTACTACGCTAATTCAGCCCTCCCCTCTTAGTGTCTTTTTTATCCTAACACTTCATTATATTACTGTTCATTATTCGAGAATTTTCAAGGCTTGATTAAAGTGAAAGGCTTATAAATAAATTTTTGAGATTATTTTATAAAAAAATAAAAAATATTTATTTAATTTAAAGACTTGATTTTTGGATTAGTAACTATTGGATGAATTGGTATAGAGTCAATGATATTTCTAAAACTTAATAGATGAGAAGAATTTAAAATAAGGATATTGAGACCAAGACAAATCTTATGCAAAGAAAATCATAAGGAACAAAGATTAAATGCTAACTTATAGACATTCTAATCAACTTAAGGTAATTTGTGAACACTAAAAAATCTATTTATATATATATATATATATATATATATATATTAGTCAGAGGTGTAGTGTCATGGAGAACCAACAAGCAAAATGTAGTTGTTTCATCCAAAAGCAGAACTTCATCTCGGGACTAACAGTTGTCGATTGAATTAGTTCCTGTGAAGCTACAAATATAGGCAGGCATTATGGTTGCAGAACTGTCATCCAAAAGCAAAATTTATAGGTTCCTGTGAAGCTACTATATAGGCATTATGATTGCAGAACTTCAACCGAAAGCAAAATTTATTGGTTCCTGTGAAGCTACGATATAGGGTTGCAGAACTTTTATCTCGGGACTAAGAGTTGTCGATTCAATTAGTCAACTTCTAAAGATATATTGTGACAACTCAATCAATCGGTGTATATTTTTTCGAAGAATGATGAAAGCAAAAGTTGTATACAATAAGCACATCAATATAAAATATCGTAAAGAAGCATGAAGTAGATATTCATCATGCTAGCATTGAGCTAGTGATTGTGAATCTCATGACCAAAATGTTTGTCGAGAATGCAATACAAAAGGTTATGCGGAGCGTATGGAGATGATTAGTTTATCTAGTATTTGATGTGATAAATTATTTTTAACTTTATAAATAGTATTTTTTGCACATAAAGTATGCATGAATAAAGTTTGTAGCCTGAATGATTGAGAAACATTCTTAAGTAATTGACTTATGAAGTGCTCATTTAGAGAATGTTTTGCATTGTAATTAATATATGGAGTGGAATGAAGTATTCAATGAATTGGATACAACCATTATGATTCACGTATTGCATCTTTTATATAATAATGAATTTTGATGTGACTAAGAGTTTTTTTTTATCATATAAAATATTATCATTCATCACCATTTTATATTATTGCGATATATGAACCATGTGGAAGAATGTTAAAATTGTTGATAAACCGATTTGTTGGCCTGACTTTTAGTTGCTTGGGATGAGGATGACGGATGCAGCCTCCGTCCGTCTTGTGATGATCTCGGTGGATGAGATATGATGTAGAAACGTTAGGCTTGTTTGGAGTTCCCGTTATATATTATTTTAAATATTGGTAGTGGTAAATAAGGAAAAAAAAAAGAAGAAATATATGTTTGGCAGTATTAATTAATGTGGAACCATTCATCTAATTCCAGCCGCAAGTACGATCTCTGAATATTATTTCAATATTTACAGAATTATATGACGTCAATCTTCTCGAGGGCTTTCACAACATCCTTCATGGTTGGTCGGAGCTTATGCTCCTTCTCGATACATGCTTCGATGATTCGGGCCAGTCGAGAAGCGGCCGTCGGTGGATACTCCCCATTGAGTTTGGGGTCCATTAGACTCGCTAGCTCTTTGGCATCCGATGAGAGATGGGGCTTGGCGAACTGTGCCAAGTGGCGTTCAGCGCACGGTCGATCAGGATCGAACACCTTCCGACCAGTGAGCATCTGCAGCAACACTATCCCGAATGCATACACGTCCGTCTTCGCGTCCAGATGACCTGATTGATCAAGGAGAAGAGACACTCACTCGTATTAAATGGCAGCGGCGAGTAACACACACGTAATATGCTATCTTGGAGCATGATATATAAATAAGTTGTGCTTACCAGTGGTGAAGTACCGGGGGTCCAAATATCCAGGTGTGCCCCAGACATGCGTTGAGACATGGCGCCGCCAATGGCCCTTCAATGACAATGACCAACCCAAGCCGGAAAGCTTTGGGTTGAAGTCCTGCAAGGGAACAAAGATAGAGGGAGGGCACCCCATTTTTAACAGAGAAATTAGATTGTTGTACAAAGCGTGCGTAAAAGAGAAGATCACATACGGAGTCAAGCAGGATGACCGAGGGCTTCACGTCCCGATGGATGATGCGCTTGTTCGATTTATGTAGAAAACGAAGACATCGAGCAGCACCGATTGCTATTTTAATTCTCAGCTTCCACGAGAGCGGTGGCTTCCCTTCTGTTGAAGAAGATGATCCTGTAAGATGATTTCTCTTTGGCGCGGATATCAGAATACAGTATAATACTCACTCTCAAGAAGATGATCCTGTAAGCTCCCGTTAGCCATGAACTCGTAGACGAGATGGAACGCGGCGTTCTCTTCCTTGCAGTAGCCCAGCAGCCTGATGAGGTTGGGATGCGACAGCTTCCGCAAAACGTTCATCTCGTTCTGCGCAACACCCCCAAGAAACAGGAAACAAAAGAAATTAATTAAGCACACAAATCAGAAGGAGAATATTAAATCGAATTAGTAAGCAAGCAAGCAAAACAGGGGACCAAATAGTCGTTATATTGGCTGGAAAGTCAAGTCAAGTCAAGTCTAGGGAATCACCACCCACTCCTGTAACCCTTCGTTGGTGTTTAGCTTCCATGTCTTTACAGCAACGAATTTGTCATCCATCCGACCTTTGTATACGACTGCGAATTCTCCTTCCCCGACAATGTTCCCATGCGAGAAGTCCCTTGTGGCACGCTTCAATTGGCTAAGCGGGAAGGTCTCAAGGTCTGGGTTGGCATCGACCTCGACTCCGGTACCACCCGTTCCTGCTGCTGTTTCGACTCCAAGTCCAAGTCCACTTCTTGCTGGTTTTTCTACCTGAAGCCTATTGGTGCGTCTGAAGATCCCAAGGAATGCATTTTCGACTCTAGAGCAAAGTAGACTTCCCATTCTGTGGTTGGCCTTTTTGTGAGAGGAGGGGAACAAAACAAAAACAAAATAAAAGGCATTGTTAATTAAATTTGATTGGGACTCCGAAGAAGATGAACTTAGAAAATTAATTTTTTGGGTAATGAAAGTTCAAATTACTACACAAAATTATAAAATAATAACACATCGTAGAATATAGAGATGCGTATATACCTTGGCTCGCTGGACGTCCACGAGATTGATGAGCGGAATAAGCCTCAAATACCGTTCTATCTCCGCTTCTACCTTCTGGAACCGATGCTCAAGCATCCACCCCATGGCCATGAGATACAGAAAGCTATGATTCTGGCAAATGTTGACGAGAATGTAGGCCTTCTTCAGAACATTCTCCAGTCGCTCCAATACCGCTCTCGTCTCAGGATACGTCTTGAGATCCGACATGTCGAGTGGTTCCAAGAGATGGCCAATGAGCTGCAAGTAATCCGACAGTTCTCGACAATTCTTCTTCAGGATTCGTGCATTCGCAGCGGCCTCCACGATGATGATGATGAGGCGGACAGCATCAAGTCCCGCGAGTTGCGCGACATTGGCAATCTGTCCTGTGATCGCTAAAACTATTGATGCCAGTGGTATCCCAAACGATATCTAATCTGAAAAATAATAATAATAATTTCATATGTGTCAGAATAAAGAATATACGATTAAATTATGTACAGAACAGAACAGATTCAAAATGGCAAAAATTAATTGAGATAGTAAAGAAAGTAAAACACAAGTGCGGAGAAAGAAACACCATAATGAATAATAAAAAGTAAGATCATACCTAAACAACTTTGAAGGAACACTCCGACTCCACTCTCTCAATCCGATTTGATTTGGTGTTGTACTCGTTTGGGTTTGGGGGAGACTATACTTTTTTTATTTATAGTGTTAAATCTCCGAGTCCCGAACCGTTTAAGAATCATACTCGTATTTAGTTTAGGACTCCCAACTCCTACTGGGATTAGGAATACTAACTCCTATCTATCTGATTTACGACTTTTTTTAATTCCTATCAAGATTTGGTTTAGGAGTCGATACTCCTACTGGGTTTAGGAATCGTAACTCCTGGCTGATTTAGGACTTTTTAATTCCAAACTAATCAATGACTCACCCTCGAGCGAGCTCGTATCAAGATTTGGGCTCCTGGTTTGTACAGACTTAGTACCTTAAATTGCGAGAGAGGTCGGTTGCCATGGTGGGTGGATGGATGAGGTCTCCAGGAAAAGTATACAGGGGCCAGATCGTCTCTACGTGCTCCGGTCACCTGGGCTCAGGTGCTGGCGGGACGGTCCTCTCCGGTGAACTCTTTGGTGTTCTCTGATTTCAAAGTTTAAGAGGATCAAGAGTGACTCGTCTGACTTTTTGGCGTTCGACGATGCCCAACTTGCCGAATGGCGACGGCCTTGGAGCCATAGCTTGGTGGGACGGTTCCTCCGGCGACCTCCGACATTGGATAGCATCAAGGCCGCTGTATTGTATCGTCGCCTTGGAAGGGTGTCGAAACCTCCTTCGATCATGGACATGGACATGGAGATGGAGATGGAGATGGTAACACCGTTCCAAAATTACAAGGTAAAGAAGTAGGGGCTCTCTTTGTTTGATTGGTGTAGGAGGAACTAAACAAATAGGGGTCCACCTCTCTTTTTTCTTTGGCAATTACCTGAATATGATGCAGCAGCAAGCATCAACCGCGATCTCATTCCCTTCTTCGTCCAAATCATGTTCAGGCCTCCCAATTTCTTCCTGGGCAGCCAAGTAGTACGTATACCAAGGAAGAACAATGTAAAACAACAAGTGGCACAGAAACGATTGCGTTTCTCAATCAATGTGATGTGAAATCCCCAGCCCTAAATCAGACACCTTTGCTTATGCCAACGTCAGAAATGCGTACCCACGAGAGTGATGAGCGGGATAAGCTTAGTTCAAGTACACGTTCAATCTTTTGTCAACAGGCATGCCACCTGTAACATCAATTCATTGCTTTTAGTTAATTTACCAACGAGGCTTTTTTAATGCGTAAGGCATACTAAATCTTTGACCGAACATGCTTTTTCTTCTTTTTTTTTTTCCAAAAATAAACTTGCATTTTGACTTGCTCTTAGAACTAGACGAACGTACCTAATGAAATGAAAGTTCCTGTTCACATATGCTAAATGCTGTACAACATATGAGCATGTAGAACAAATATTTAATCTGTGATCAAGATAATAAATTGACAATATTAATGCTGGCATATGCTGTAGACACTCACGTGGACTGTCTTTCTGTACAGCCAGTTTTATCTTACTCGAGGATGATGTGCTTCTACGTTGAATGTACAAGCATTATACAGCGATTGTTATTTTCATTCCGGACATCCTCACATTTATTGGAAAAAAAAAAAAAAGAGAAGCTTACAATATCACTTATAAGAACATTAGTCTTTTTTATAGCATATAAATACACAGTAATCCTCACGAACAATCATCCTTACCTTAGACCACCTCAGTGAGAGATACCATCCACGTTTGACCATCATAACTACGTTGAGTCTCTACGTATGATGGTTAAATTATCAGTATGAAATAGTCAACATCAACTCTACAAGAATAGTATTTAAGAGGCACTATACCATAAATGATTTTTGTCACTATCCTTCTTCTAGAATATGTATTGTTGAAATTTTAATCCTTGATTTTTATGTAAACATGCCACACCTCAGCTTGCAAACTTGGAGGCTCATATTTATATATTTCTTAAACTTGCCGCACCTCGAGATTAAAGTTGATAATATTTAATCTATCAATCAAGTCAAGATAATAAATTGACAATATTAATGCTGACATATGCTGTAGACACTCATGTGGACTGTCTTTATATACAACTAGCTTTGTCTTGCTCTCGAAGATGATATGCTTCTGCGATGAATATACAAGCATTAGACAACGATTGCTATTTTCATTCTTGACATCCTCACATTTACTGGAGACAAAAAAAAAAAAAAAAAAAGGAGAGAAGCTTACAATGTCACTTATCGTGACATTAGTCTCTTTTATGGCATATAAATACACAGTAATCCTCATGAACAATCATCCGTGCCTTGACCATCTTAGCGAGAGATACCATCCATATTTGACCATCATAACTACATTGAGTCTTCACGTATGATGGCTAAATTATCAGTATGAAATAGTCAACACCAACTGTTAGGATCAAGAGCACTAAGAGGGGGGGGGGGTGAATTAGTATAGCGGAAAACTTTTGATGATTTAAAACGATGTTCGTATGATAAAGACGATTTCGGTAAAAAAGTCGATTTGAAAATCACTTTAACTTGTGATCAAGAGAGATGCAGTTAAAGTAAAGATATAGAGACAGTTTGCAGTTAAGATAGAGAACATAATGTAATTGCAAACCGAAATATGACGTTTGTACGATAAAAGCGATTTCGGTATGAAAGCTGATTCGGAAGTTGCTTTAACTTAGATTAGGCGAAGTGTAGTTAAAGTAAAGCTATGGAGGCAGTTTGTAGTTAAGATAGAGAACATGAAGTAAATGCAAACCGAGATTTAGAGTGGTTCGGTCAATCTTGACCTACATCCACTTTTGGCTTCCTCCTCCGATGAGGTCACCGATGTCCACTAGAGGCCTTCCTGTTGAATCTCGGATTTTGATGATGAAGTCAATTGTCATTTGTTATCTAATCTATGTGTTGAGATAAGTGTGCAGGATTAACTACGATGAGAGTAAGACAAGCAGCAGGTGTTGCGCCGGAGTCAAGATCATGATCACATTGGGAGTTCGAGAGTTCGACGGAAGTTCGGACGGTCGTCGGAGGTTCAGCGAGAACAGATCCGAGAAGTCCAGAAGCTTGCCAAGCGAAGCTCGTCGGAACTCGCCAAGTGGATCGTCGCAAAGTCCAGGAGTATGCCGGATGTCCGCAGAAGGATCACCGAGGGTTTATCGGATGATCGACGGAAGTTCGCCGGAAACTCGCCGGAAGAAGCGATTGACGCATCGGAGCGTAGCTGCAGAAGTTGTCTTAGAGTTAATCATAGTTAGCATGATGATTAAGCTTGAAAATGGGAGGTGATCCCATTAGCTTAATCTTGGGGCATTTGGGCCCCTGAAAAGATTCAAATTGGGCCGAATGGAGCGAACCATTCGGACCCTGATTGCACCAGGCGGTGCAACCGCCCAGGCCAGGAGGTGCAACCGCCAGGGCTGCGTCTCCCAGTTAGACTGGGCGGTGCAACCGCCCCAGCCAAGAGGTGCAACCGCCCAGGATATGTCTCCCAGCGAGACTGGGCGGTGCAACCGCCCCAGCCAAGAGGTGCAACCGCCCAGGGCTCAGTCTCCAAGCGAGACTGGGCGGTGCAACCTCCTCTGTCAAGAGGTAGCACCGCCAGAGCTCAAGTTTCGAGCTCTGCCAAGCGGAGCAACCACCGAGCTCAGACTTCGAGCTCTGCCAGGCGGTGCAACCACCGAGCTCAGTCTTCGAGCTCTGCCAGGCAGTGCAACCACCGAGCTCAATCTTCGAGCTCTGGCAGAGAGGTGCATCAGCCTGAGCTCAGTTTTGAGCTCTGCCAGGTGATGCAACCACCGAGCTCAGACTTCGAGCTCTGCCAGGCGGTGCAACCACCGAGCTCAGTCTTCGAGCTCTGCCAGGCGGTGCAACCATCGAGCTCAGTCTTCGAGCTCTGGCAGAGAGGTGCAATCGCCTCAGCTCAGTCTTCGAGCTCTGCCAGGCGGTGCCACCTCTCCAGTCAAGAGGTGCAACCGCCTGATCCCGAAATTCCGGGATTTGATCATTTTGAGCTCCAAATTTGAATTGGGTTGGGGCCTATAAATACCCCACCCATTCAACACTGAAAGGACACAGATCCACACCGAATTCTTGATCTTTTCAGTGATTCTAAGAGCTCAAATTTGTGTAAAGTCCTAAAGTTCTCCTCCTTCTGTTCTTCAAGTCTTGAGTTGTAAAGAGAGGAGAGAAAGGATCTGTAAAGGTTGTCTCCTGAGCCTGTTAAAAGGAGAGAAACTGTAAAAGGGCAGTTAGCCTTCGCCCATTGAAGGAAGGCAGCTAGTTGACGTCGGTGACCTCGTCGGAGGAGGAAGCCAAAAGTGGAGTAGGTCAAGACGGACCGAACCACTCTAAATCTCCGGTTTGCTTTTAATTTGAGCACTTTATCATTACTGCAAACCTCATACATTGCTACTGCCCTCTGCGCCTTTACGAACAAGTTTCTAAGCTCTGATCTTTCAGAATCTTCATTCAAACGTAAATCGTGTTTTCGTACGATCTTCACACTACAGTTTACGCTTACATTCGGATTCCATTTATAACTGCAAATTGCTTTCTACGTAAAACGCTTTTCAAGGTTCAAAACTGCTTTTAGACGCAAAACTACATTTAGACGTAAAATTACGTTTAGACGTAAAACTGCGTTTAGACGCAAAACTGCGTTTAGACGTAAAACTGCGTTTAGACGTAAAACTGCGTTTAGACGCAAAACTGCGTTTAGACGTAAAACTGTGTTTAGACGCAAAACTGCGTTTAGACGTAAAACTGCGTTTAGACGTAAAACTGCGTTTGTACGTAAAACTGAGTTTAGATGCAAACTGCGCTTAGACGCAAACTGTGCTTAGACGCAAAC
This sequence comes from Musa acuminata AAA Group, assembly GCF_036884655.1. NCBI lineage: Eukaryota > Viridiplantae > Streptophyta > Magnoliopsida > Zingiberales > Musaceae > Musa > Musa acuminata. Next base: position 12,565,041 of record NC_088353.1, on the reverse strand, counting down.
TGTGCTTAGACGCAAACTGCGCTTAGATGCAAACTGTGTTTAGACGCAAACTGTGTTTAGACGCAAACTGCGCTTAGACGCAAACTGCGCTTAGACGCAAACTGCACTGTGATTCTGCTTTTATATCGAAATCGTTTTTTATCGGACGAACGCAGCTTTCGTTTTTAAAATCGCTGTAAGATTTCCGCTGCACTAATTCACCCCCCCCCTCTTAGTGCTCTCGATCCTAACAATTGGTATCAGAGCAAGGTTAACTCTCTAAAGGATTAAAACCCAAGAGAGATGGCATACGCCGAAAACCAAGAGGGGCATTCTATTACACGTCCACCCATGTTCAGTGGAACGGACTACACCTACTGGAAGACCCGAATGAGGATCTTTCTTATTTCTATGGATTTTGAACTGTGGAACCTTGTTGAAAACGGATTTTCAAAGTCTTCTCTTCCAATGATCGATTAGAATGAGTTGGAAAAGAAGGCTTTCGCTCTTAATGCAAAGGCTATGAATGCCTTATTTTGCGCACTTGATAAAAACGAGTTTAATCGTGTTTCAACTTGCGAAACTGCATTTGATATTTGGCACACATTTGAAGTGACCCACGAGGGCACAAGTAGAGTGAAAGAGTCAAAAATCAATCTGTTGCTGCATTCTTTTGAACTTTTCCGAATGAAACCGAGTGAAACCATTGGCGACATGTTTACCCGTTTCACGGATGTCGTCAACGGTCTAAAAGGACTCGGAAAAAGTTTTTCGGATTTTGAACTCGTAAATAAAATACTAAGATCCCTTCCTAAAAGTTGGGATCCTAAAGTCACTGCTATTCAAGAGGCAAAAGATCTGCGCAACTTCCCTCTTGAAGAACTAATCGGGTCATTAATGACCTACGAAATGACTTGCAAAGCTCATGAAGAGCAAGAAGACATCCTTCCAAAGAACAGGAAGGATATGGCACTTAAAACTTCTGAATGCCACTTGAGAGAAAACTCAAGTGATGAGGATTGTGATGATGACTTAGCACTTTTGACAAAAAAGTTTAAGAAATTCTTCAAAAGAAACAAGTTTAAAAACGATGTGAAAAATAAACTTGAACCCAAGAAGGACCAAGTGATCTGCTATGAATGTAAAAAGCCGGGACACTACAAGAATGATTGTCCCCAAGTCAAAAGAAGAACATCAAAGAAGAAGGCTCTTCAAGCAACATGGGATGACTCGAGCGCATCTGAAGAAGAGGAGTCCAACACCGAGCAAGTTGCTCATTACGCCTTAATGGCCATCGGAGAGGAGGTAACAGATTTATTAGATGCTGATTTATCTTTCGATGAATTATCAAATGCCTTCCATGATTTATTTGATGAATGCAAAGTTATAAATAGAAAATACAAATTGCTAAAAAAGGTACATGATAGTCTTACTTGTGATTTTAATAAGTTAAAAATCGAATATCATGATAGTTTAAATACATGTATAAAATGTCATGATCTAGAAATCTGTCAAAAAGAAAACTTGCTACTTAAGGACACCTTGAAGAAATTCGAGGTTGGTAGCAAGTCATTAAACATGATCCTTACAAACAAGGGTCATGCTCCCAAAAGAAGTGGGATTGGATTTGTGAGGAGTCCTCACCAAAATCCAACTACCTTTGTAAAAGGCCCCATCTTACATGTTAGAAGCAAATGCAACTTTTGTTGCAAATTTGGTCACAAGACACATTATTGTCCATTCAGGAAATTGAGTCCAAACAAATTGATATGGGTTCCTAAAGGAACCATGACAAATTCTATGCAACATGATAAAAAATGTAGATCTATTTGTGAGGGACCCAAAAGCAAATGGGTACCTAAACATCATCCTTTCTTGTAGAAAACTAAACCATCGCAAGCTAGGAGCAAGAGATGGTACCTTGACAGTGGATGCTCAAGGCATATGACCGGAGATTCATCCCAATTCTCTAAGCTCACTAGCATAAACGAAGGATATGTCACCTTCGGAGACAACAACAAGGGTAAAATCATTGGCAAAGGAACCATAGGTAACAAATCCAACTTTTCTATTGAAGATGTTTTGCTAGTTGATGGTCTAAAACATAACCTCCTGAGCATTAGTCAATTGTGTGATAAAGGATATATTATCAGATTTGAATCTAATGCTTGCGTCATTGAAAAACCTCACAAAAACATATCTATGATTGCATTAAAACAAAATAACGTATACACTATTGACATCAATGATTTATGTAATGAAACATGTTTTTTTGCTTTAAATGAGAATGCTTGGATATGGCACAGAAGATTAGGTCATGCTAGCATGAAGCTAATCACTCAAATATCATCCAAAGAACTTGTAAGAGGAATTCCTCATATCAAGTTCATCAAAGATAATGTATGTGATGCCTGCCAATTACGTAAACAAATTAAGAGTAGCTTCAAATCTAAAAATCAAGTAAGCACCTCTAGGCCCTTACAATTGATCCATATGGACTTGTTCGGACCCATCTCCACATCAAGCCTAGGAGGTAGCAAATACGCTTTCGTCATCATAGATGACTATAGCAGATACACATGGACTTACTTTTTAAAACAGAAAAGTGAATGCCTTAGATCTTTTACCAAGTTTTGCAAACTCGTTTAGAATGAGAAAGGTTCTATGATTTCGTCAATTAGAAGTGATCATGGTGGTGAATTTCAAAACCATGATTTCCAAGAATTTTGTGAACTCAATGGATACAACCATAATTTCTCTACTCCTAGAAACCCTCAACAAAATGGAGTTGTAGAAAGAAAAAATCGAAATTTACAAGAAATGGCAAGAACCATGTTGAATGAACATAACCTACCCAAATATTTTTGGGCCGAAGCCGTAAATACTGCATGCTATATCTTAAATAGGGTTCTAGTGAGACCTCTACTAACCAAAACTCCCTATGAGTTATGGAACAATAAAAAACCCAACGTTTCATATTTCAAAGTCTTTGGGTGTAAGTGTTTTATCTTGAATGAAAAAGACAACTTAGGAAAGTTTGATGCTAAATCCGATGAAGGAATCTTTCTTGGTTATTCTACAATTTCTAAAGCCTTTCGTATCTTTAATAAAAGAACTCTAATTATTGAAGAATCCATTCATGTTGTTTTCAATGAGACTTCTGAAATCACGAAAAATGATCTTGACGATGATGTTAATTTTGATTCTTTAAATTTAAACGAGACCCCGTCTCCAACTAGCAACTTGGATGCATCCACTTCTCAGATTTCCTTACCCAAGGATTGGAAGTATGTAGATGCTCATCCTAAGGAGCTAATCTTAGGAGACACATCAAAGGGAGTTCAAACACGATCTTCTCTTAAAACCTTTTGTGCAAATACCGCCTTTCTCTCCCAAATTGAACCCAAATGCGTTGATGAAGCCATGAAAGATGATTCATGGTTTATCGCAATGCAAGATGAATTAAATCAATTTGAGAGAAATGAAGTGTGGAAGCTTGTTCCTAGGCCAAATGACCATCTAGTTATTGGTACTAAATGGGTCTTCAGAAACAAGCAAAATGAAAATGGTATCGTGGTTAGAAACAAGGCTAGATTAGTTGCCAAAGGTTTCAACCAAGAAGAAGGTATCGATTACGAAGAAACCTTCGCTCCTGTGGCACGATTGGAAGCCATAAGGATGCTCCTTGCCTACGCTAGCAGTAATAATTTTAAGTTGTTTCAAATGAATGTTAAAAGCGCCTTTCTTAATGGCTTTATTTCCGAAGAAGTCTATGTTGAACAACCTCCTGGATTTGAAAATAATAGTCTCCCTAATCATGTGTTTAGATTAACTAAAGCTCTCTATGGTTTAAAACAAGCTCCTAGGGCTTGGTATGAGAGACTTAGTTCTTTTCTTATTGAAAATAATTTCATAAAAGGCAAGGTTGATACTACATTATTCATCAAGAACTTTGAAAACAATTTTCTCATTGTTCAAATTTATGTTGATGATATTATCTTTGGTTCTACAAATGAATCTCTTTGTGAATCCTTTGCGAAAACTATGAGTCGTGAATTCGAAATGAGTCTAATGGGAGAGTTAACATTCTTCTTAGGCCTACAAATCAAACAACTAAGCAATGACATCTTTATTAGTCAAACCAAATATGCTGTGAGTTTACTAAAGAAGTTCAAAATGAATAATTCAAAAGCCATTGACACTCCTATGAGCACCTCCACTAAGTTAGAAATTGATGAGAATGGAGAAAGCTTCGATCAAAAAACCTATAGGGGTATGATAGGAAGTTTACTTTACCTCACTGCCACCAGACCAGACATCATGTTCAGTGTAGGACTTTGTGCTAGATTTCAATCAGACCCTAAGATATCTCATCTCAAAGCAGTCAAAAGAATACTCAGATATCTTAATGGAACTACCAATCTAGGATTATGGTACCCAAAATCAGAAAATTTTGAATTAACAGCTTATGCTGATGCGGACTTCGCTGGCTGTAGACTAGACAGAAAAAGCACATCAGGATCATGTCAATTTTTAGGACATGCCCTTGTATCCTGGTCATCTAAGAAACAAAACTCGGTTGCTCTATCAACAACCGAAGTTGAATACATTGTAGCAAGTGCATGCTGTGCACAAGTTGTATGGATGAAAAATACTTTAGAAGATTACAAAGTGAATCTTAAAGATATTCCCATTAAATGTGATAACACGAGTGCAATATGCTTAACTAAAAATCCTATACAACACTCAAGAACAAAATATATTGATATTAGACATCACTTTATACGAGATCATGTCACTAATCATGATGTAACCATAGAGTTTATTGATACCAAACATCAACTAGCTGATATCTTTACAAAACCCCTATGTGAAGAACAATTTGATTACATAAGAAGAGAATTAGGAATGTTGATGTATCCGAATATTTAAACTAGTTAAAACTATTTTTCGGATGTTATTACATGCCTTGATATCGCTTGATCAAATATGTAGCAAATTATGTGACAAATATTTTTAGCCAAATGCATGTAAAAAGTTCATTTTTCGGTTTGTATGCTAAGAATGGGATGTTCCTAAACACTCTTATGAAAACTTTTTGAAAAATGACTTTCCTCCTTCAAGCAACAAACAATAAAGAGATATTCAAAGTATTATATGACTTCCTTTATGTGCTTGATAATGCTATCATGCTTTTTGTTGATGACAAAGGGGGAGAAACATATGAATTGATAAACGCTATGTCATAGCTGAACTGCCATAATCATGTCTATGTCATAGTTGCAAATACTTGAGTGATGCTATAAACAATGTTATAGTTATGTCATCCTTGCATCACCAAGAGATATGTGAACATGTGCTATAGTTTGCATCATGTCTTGATTTGATATTCTATCTTGTGAAGTAAATGCAAACTTGCTAGAAAATCTCAAATGTGTGCATCATGTAATAATCCTTCGCAGCGTTATATAATTACATGATGAATAGTTACAAACACAATCATACAAACTTGAAGATGTATGTCATGCCTTGACATCATTCTTGAAGAGATACATCATGATGGGCATCATGATGGGAGCATTGATAAGTTTAACTGATCTAACTTATCAATACATCACTTGAATTCTTAGGTCTTGAATTCAAGGTTGACTTATCTCAACTATGGCATATAGATAGGGGGAGTTAAGGATAACTCCATTAACAATTGATTGTCATCATCAAAAAGGGGGAGATTGTTGAATCTCGAATTTTGATGATGAAGTCAATTGTCATTTGTTATCTAATCTATGTGTTGAGATAAGTGTGCAGGATTAACTACGATGAGAGTAAGACAAGCAGCAGGTGTTGCGCCGGAGTCAAGATCATGATCACATTGGGAGTTCGAGAGTTCGACGGAAGTTCGGACGGTCGTCGGAGGTTCAGCGAGAACAGATCCGAGAAGTCCAGAAGCTCGCCAAGCGAAGCTCGTCGGAACTCGCCAAGTGGATCGTCGCAAAGTCCAGGAGTATGCCGGATGTCCGCAGAAGGATCACCGAGGGTTTATCGGATGATCGACGGAAGTTCGCCGGAAACTCGCCGGAAGAAGCGATTGACGCATCGGAGCGTAGCTGCAGAAGTTGTCTTAGAGTTAATCGTAGTTAGCACGATGATTAAGCTTGAAAATGGGAGGTGATCCCATTAGCTTAATCTTGGGGCATTTGGGCCCCTGAAAAGATTCAAATTGGGCCGAATGGAGCGAACCATTCGGACCCTGATTGCACCAGGCGGTGCAACCGCCCAGGCCAGGAGGTGCAACCGCCAGGGCTGCGTCTCCCAGCTAGACTGGGCGGTGCAACCGCCCCAGCCAAGAGGTGCAACCGCCCAGGATATGTCTCCCAGCGAGACTGGGCGGTCCAACCGCCCCAGCCAAGAGGTGCAACCGCCCAGGGCTCAGTCTCCAAGCGACACTGGGCGGTGCAACCTCCTCTGTCAAGAGGTAGCACCGCCAGAGCTCAAGTTTCGAGCTCTGCCAAGCGGAGCAACCACCGAGCTCAGACTTCGAGCTCTGCCAGGCGGTGCAACCACCGAGCTCAGTCTTCGAGCTCTGCCAGGCAGTGCAACCACCGAGCTCAGTCTTCGAGCTCTGGCAGAGAGGTGCATCAGCCTGAGCTCAGTTTTGAGCTCTGCCAGGTGATGCAACCACCGAGCTCAGACTTCGAGCTCTGCCAGGCGGTGCAACCACCGAGCTCAGTCTTCGAGCTCTGCCAGGCGGTGCAACCATCGAGCTCAGTCTTCGAGCTCTGGCAGAGAGGTGCAATCACCTCAGCTCAGTCTTCGAGCTCTGCCAGGCGGTGCCACCTCTCCAGTCAAGAGGTGCAACCGCCTGATCCCGAAATTCCGGGATTTGATCATTTTGAGCTCCAAATTTGAATTGGGTTGGGGCCTATAAATACCCCACCCATTCAACACTGAAAGGACACAGATCCACACCGAATTCTTGATCTTTTCAGTGATTCTAAGAGCTCAAATTTGTGTAAAGTCCTAAAGTTCTCCTCCTTCTGTTCTTCAAGTCTTGAGTTGTAAAGAGAGGAGAGAAAGGATCTGTAAAGGTTGTCTCCTGAGCCTGTCAAAAGGAGAGAAACTGTAAAAGGGCAGTTAGCCTTCGCCCATTGAAGGAAGGCAGCTAGTTGACGTCGGTGACCTCGTCGGAGGAGGAAGCCAAAAGTGGAGTAGGTCAAGACTGACCGAACCACTCTAAATCTCTGGTTTGCTTTTACTTTGAGCACTTTATCAATACTGCAAACCTCATACATTGCTACTGCCCTCTGCGCCTTTACGAACAAGTTTCTAAGCTCTGATCTTTCAGAATCTGCATGCAAACGTAAATCGTGTTTTCGTACGATCGTCACACTACAGTTTACGCTTACATTCGGATTCCATTTATAACTGCAAATTGCTTTCTACGTAAAACGCTTTTCAAGGTTCAAAACTACTTTTAGACGCAAAACTACATTTAGACGTAAAATTACGTTTAGACGTAAAACTGCGTTTAGACGCAAAACTGCGTTTAGACGTAAAACTACGTTTAGATGCAAAACTGCGTTTAGACGCAAAACTGCGTTTAGACGTAAAACTGCGTTTAGACGTAAAACTACGTTTGGACGTAAAACTGAGTTTAGACGCAAACTGCGCTTAGACGCAAACTGTGCTTAGACGCAAACCGCGCTTAGACGCAAACTGTGTTTAGACGCAAACTGTGTTTAGACGCAAACTGCGCTTAGACGCAAACTGCGCTTAGACGCAAACTGCACTGTGATTCTGCTTTTATATCGAAATCGTTTTTTATCGGACGAACGCAGCTTTCGTTTTTAAAATCGCTGTAAGATTTCCGCTGCACTAATTCACCCCCCCCCTCTTAGTGCTCTCGATCCTAACACTTCCTTCAATAGGCGAAGGCCAACTACCCTTTTACAGTTTCACTCCTTTTGACGGGCTTAGGAGACAACCCTTACAGAATTTCTCTCCTCTCTTGAAAGCTCAAAACATGGAAGAAAAGAGGGAGGAGAACTTCTAGCCTTTACAATACTTTTGAGCTCTAAAAATCACAGAGAAAGATTGGATTTTCGGTGCATTTGGTTGCCCTTTCATGCAGGAAAGGGTGAGGTTTATGTAGGCCCCAAACTGATTTGAATTTGGAGCTAAAAAATATCTTTTCCCAGATTTTCGGGGTCCTTAGCGGTACTACCTCCTGACTAGGGCGGTACAACCGCTTGACAGAGCTCGGAGATCGAGCTCTAGCGGTGCCATCGCCTGACAAGGGCGGTTGCACCGCTTAGTCTTGCTCGGAGACTGAGCCCAGGCTGTGCCACCGCCTGATTAGCGTGGTTGCACCACCCAATCTTGCTCGGAGACTGAGCCCAAGCGATGCCACTGCCTGACCTGGGCGGTTGCACCGCCCAGCTTTCTTGGGAGACCATCTCCTGAGTGGTGCCACCACCAACCCTAGTGGTGCCACCACCGACCCTGGCGGTGCCACCGCCTAGCAGGAATTCTGGTCCGAATGGGTTAATCCATTCGACCCAATTTGGGTCTATCAAGGGCCCAATTGCCCCCAGATTAAGTTAATGGGATCACCTCCCATTCCTAAGTTAATCTACATGATAACTACGATATTTCTTAAGACATTTACTGCAACTTGCTCCGGTGCGTCAATCACTTCTTCCGACGAACTTTCGGCGAACATCCGACGAACCTTCGACGATGCTCCGGCGGACTTCCGGCAAACTCCTGGACTTGCGACGATCCACTTGGCGAGTTCTGATGAGCTTCTTTGGTAAGCTCCTGGACTTCTTGGATTTGTTCCCGTAGAACCTCCGACGATCGTCCGGACTTCCGTCGAACTCTCGAACTCCCAACGTGATCATAGTCTTGACTCTCGTGCAACTCTCGCTGCATGTCTTACTTCCATCATAGTTAATCCTGCACATGTAAAACAAAACTTCGATCGAGACAATTAATCCAAGTTGTCCGGCATGTCATTGGTCCCTCGACGCTTCGTCCGATTATTCGACGCATTGTCCTCTCCTACGACCTATTGCCCAATCGGCCAGTTGACTCCGCAACTCCGATATCCTTGGTACAATACCCGCTCTTCTTGGCTCGATGCCCGAGTCCACGGCCCGAAGCCTTCTGTCGATACGTCGACCGATCCATCGGCCCGACGTCCAATCTTCTGACATGTTCCTCCGGCCCAACATGATTTTTCCTACTTTAATTGTCTCATCCTGATCGAAGCATCCTGCGTCACTCAAAAATGCAGATTAAAACATAAACACAATTATCAATTGGTTTCAACATCAAAATACGAGATTCAACAATCTCCCCCTTTTTGATGATGACAACCAATTGATGACGGAGTTAAACTTAACTCCCGGAGTTTAAACAAACTCCCCCTATCAATATGCCATATTGATAGAACCTTAAATTCAAACTGAATTCAAGTCATTGCAATATTCATCATGAATACTTGCAACACGTCATCATGAACTTATGCATAACATCATACTTCTCCCCCTTCGTCATCAACAAAAAGGAGAAGTCCAACTATTCTTATGTTTGTAGTATTAATTCAACTTATTGCATGAAAAACATAATATAAAGTTTTATCATCATGCAGTTTTAAAGCTAGAAAATTTAGCAAGTGTTACATCATGCTTAAAACATTCAAGCTATCAAGTTTTAGATATATAAGTTTTACAGCATACAAGATAGCACTTTTGGTAATGTTCAAGATATCAAGTTCTACATCATGCAAGCTAACAATGTTACAACATTTTAGAACTTGCAAGCTAGCAATTTAGAGATGTTCAAGAAAGCAACTCTTGCTTCTTGAAATATGCAAGTTTTACAATATACAAACTAGCAAATGCAAGTTGGCATATTTGCTTTTCTTGAAATAGGCACGATAGCACATTTTTGCATTTTCTTGAGATTTCAAGCTATCAATTCTCGGTGATGTTCAAGACAGCAATTTCTTCTCTTTTGAGAAGTGCAATTTTTGCTTTCTTCTTGAATTGTGCAAGCTAGCTATCTCTTCCTTAGTCATTGTCAAAAAGAAGGGAAGACCCTTTCTAAATAAGGGAAGACCCTTTATATCAATTTCTAAATCATGACAAAGGTGAGTAATCATTCTTATTTCAAAATTTCATAATTGAGATAAACCTTGAATTCAAATTAAGGTAATTTTAATCATGATTCACATCATATGCAATACATCACAAACATCATAATAAAAAGCATAAGTATTGCATGCATCATTTTAGTAACAAATCATAGCATTTCATCACATGGCAAGATATCAGCAAGTAAAATTACTGTTGAATCTCGGATTTTGATGATGAAGTCAATTGTCATTTGTTATCTAATCTATATGTTGAGATAAGTGTGCAGGATTAACTACGATGAGATTAAGACAAGCAGCAGGAGTTGCGCCGGAGTCAAGATCAGGATCACGTTGGGAGTTCGAGAGTTCGACGGAAGTTCGGACGGTCGTCGGAGGTTCAGAGAGAACAGATCCGAGAAGTCCAGAAGCTTGCCAAGCGAAGCTCGTCGGAACTCGCCAAGTGGATCGTCGCAAAGTCCAGGAGTATGCCGGATGTCCGCAGAAGGATCACCGAAGGTTATCGGTTGATCGACGGAAGTTGGCCGGAAACTCGCCGGAAGAAGCGATTGACGCATCGGTGCAAAGCTGCAGAAGTTGTCTTAGAGATAATCGTAGTTAGCACGATGATTAAGCATGAAAATGGGAGGTGATCCCATTAGCTTAATCTTGGGGCAATTGGGCCCCTGAAAAGATTCAAAGTGGGTCGAATGGAGTGAACCATTCGGACCCTGATTGCAGCCAGGAGGTGCAACCGCCTGGGCTGTGGGGTTGAGAGGTGCAACCGCCCCAGCCAGGAGGTGCAACCGCCAGGGTTGCAAGGCTGGGAGGTGCAACCGCCCCAGCCAGGAGGTGCAACCGCCAGGGCTGCACGGCTGGGAGGTGCAACCGCTCCAGCCAAGAGGTTGCACCGCCAGAGCTCAAGTTCCGAGCTCTGCCAGGCGATGCAACCACCAAGCTCAGTCTTCGAGCTTTGGCAGAGTGGTGCATCAGCCTGAGCTCAGTCTCGAGCTTTGCCAGGTGATGAATTCACCAAGCTCGGTCTTCGAGCTATGGCAGAATGGTGCATCAGCTTGAGCTCAGTTTGGAGCTCTGCCAAGTGATGCAACCACCAAGCTCAGATTTCGAGCTCTGCCAGGTGATGCAACCACCAAGCTCAGTCTTCGAGCTCTGCCAGGTGATGCAACCATCGAGCTCAGTCTTCGAGCTCTGGCAGAGAAGAAGCAATCGGCAGAGCTCAGTCTTCGAGCTCTGCCAGGCGGTGCCACCTCTCCAGTCGAGAGGTGCAACCGCCTGATCCCAGAAATTCTGGGATTGGATCGATTTGATCGATTTGAGCTCGAATTTTGAATTGGGTTGGGGCCTATAAATACCCCACCCATTCAGCACTGAAAAGATATAGACACATACCAAAATTGTGATCTTTTCTGTGATTCTAAAGAGCTCAAACGTGTTGTAAATCCTTGAGTCTCCTCCTTCTGTTCTTCAAGTTTTCAACTGCAAAGTGAGGAGAGAAAGGTCTGTAAAGGTTGTCTCCTAAGCCTGTCAAAAGGAGAGAAACTGTAAGAGGGAAGTTTGGCCTTCGCCCATTGAAGGAAGGCAGCTAGTTGACGTCGGCAACCTCATCGGTAGAGGAAGCCAAAAGTGGAGTAGGTCAAGGCTGACCGAACCACTATAAATCTCTGGTTTGCGTTTAATTTCGAGCACTTTATCATTACTGCAAACCTCCCTCATCACTACTGCTCTCTGCGCTTTCACGAACAAGTTCTAAGTGCTATTCTTCCAAATCTGGATTCAGACGTAAACTCGTATTTTCGTACATTACAGTTTACGTTTACGTTTGATTCTGCAGAACTGTTTTCTGCGCTTTTACGAACGAGCTTCCTTGCAGTTTACGCTTGCATTTTAATCCTATTAATAACTGCAATCTGTCCTCTACGATTTTACGAACGAGTTTCAACATTTAGACGTAAAACTGCATTCGGACGTAAATCGGCTTTCTTCGCTCAATCATCAGATTTCAGTTTACGTTTACGTCTTGATTTCAACTGCATACTGCCTTCTGCGAATATACAAACGAGTTTCAAAGTTTAGACGTAAATCTGCGTCTAGACGTAAAACTGCGTTTAGACGTAAAACTGCGTTTAGACGTAAAACTGCGTTTAGACGTAAAACTGCGTTTAGACGTAAAACTGCGTTTAGACGTAAATCTGCGTTTAGACGTAAAACTACGTTTAGACGTAAAACTGCGTTTAGACGTAAAACTACGTTTAGACGCAATCTGCGCTTAGACGCAAACTGCAGAATTTGCTTTTGCATCATAATCGTTTTTGAACGAACGCAGCTTTTTGTTTTTAAATTATTATAAGATTTCCGCTGCACTAATTCACCCCCCCCCCTCTTAGTGCTCTTGATCCTAACAATTGGTATCAGAGCTCGGTTAACTCTCTAAAGGATTAAAACCCAAGAGAGATGGCATACGCCGGAAACCAAGAGGGGCATTCGATTACACGTCCACCCATGTTCAGTGGAACGGACTACACTTACTGGAAGACCCGAATGAGGATCTTTCTTATTTCTATGGATTTTGAACTATGGAACCTTGTTGAAAATGGATTTTCAAAATCTTCTCTTCCAATGATCGATTGGAACGATTTGGAGAAGAAGGCTTTCGCTCTTAATGCAAAGGCTATGAATGCCTTATTTTGCGCACTAGATAAAAACGAATTTAATCGTGTTTCAACTTGCGAAACTGCTTTTGATATTTGGCACACACTTGAAGTGACCCACGAGGGCACAAGTAGAGTGAAAGAGTCAAAAATCAATTTGTTGCTACATTCTTTTGAACTTTTTCGAATGAAACCGAGTGAAACCATTGGCGACATGTTTACCCGTTTCACGGATGTCGTCAACGGTTTAAAAGGTCTCGGAAAGAGCTTCTCGGATTTTGAGCTTGTTAATAAGATACTAAGATCCCTTCCTAAGAGTTGGGATCCTAAAGTTACCGCCATTCAAGAGGCAAAAGATCTGCAAAATTTCCCTCTTGAAGAACTAATCGGGTCATTAATGACCTACGAAATGACATGCAAAGCTCATGAAGAGCAAGAGGACATCCTTCCAAAGAACAGGAAGGATATGGCACTTAAAACTTCTGAATGCCACTTGAGAGAAAACTCAAGTGATGAGGATTGTGACGATGACTTGGCACTTTTGACAAGGAAGTTTAAAAAATTCTTCAAGAGAAACAAGTTTAAAAATGATGTGAAAAATAAACTTGAACCTAAGAAGGACCAGGTGATCTGCTATGAATGTAAAAAGCCGGGACATTACAAAAGTGATTGTCCCCAAGTCAAGAAAAGAACAACAAAGAAGAAGGCGCTCCAAGCAACATGGGATGATTCGAGCGCATCCGAGGAAGAAGAATCCAACACCGAGCAAGTTGCTCATTACGCCTTTGTGGCCATCGAAGGGGAGGTAACAGATTTATTAGAAGCTGATTTATCTTTCGATGAATTACTAAATGCCTTCCATGATTTATTTGATGAATGCAAAGTTATAAATAAGAAATACAAGTTGCTAAAAAAGCTACATGATAATCTTACTTGTGAGTTTGATAAGTTAAAAGTCGAACATCATGATAGTTTAAACTCATGTATCAAATGTCATGATTTAGAAACTATACAAAAAGAAAACTTGCTGCTTAAGGACACCTTGAAGAAATTCGAGGTTGGTAGCAAGTCATTAAACATGATCCTTACAAACAAGGGTCATGCTCCCAAAAGAAGTGGGATTGGATTTGTGAGGAGTCCTCACCAAAATCCAACTACCTTTGTAAAAAGCCCCATCTTACACGTTCAACACCAAACCAAGTGCAACTTTTGTTGCAAATCTGGACACAAGACACATTGTTGTCCATTCAAGAAAATAAGTCCAAACAAATTAATTTGGGTTCCTAAAGGAACCATGATAAACTCTATGCAACATGATAGAAAATGTAGATCTATTTATGAGGCACCCAAAAGCAAATGGGTACCTAAACGTCATCCTTTCTTGTAGAAAACTAAACAATTGCAAGCTAGGAGCAAGAAATGGTACCTTGATAGTGGATGCTCAAGGCATATGACCGGAGATCCATCTCAATTCTCTAAGCTCTCTAGCATAGACGAAGGATATGTCACCTTCGGAGACAACAACAAGGGTAAAATCATTGGCAAAGGAACCATTGGTAACAAATCCAACCTCTCTATTGAAGATGTTTTACTAGTTGATGGTTTAAAACATAACCTCTTGAGCATTAGTCAATTATGTGATAAAGGATATATTATAAGATTTGAATCTAATGCCTGCATCATTGAAAAACCACACAAAAATATATCTATGATTGCATTAAAACAAAACAACGTATACACTATTGACATCAATAACTTATGTGATGAAATGTGCTTTGCCGTTATGAATGAGGATGCTTGGCTATGGCATAGAAGATTAGGTCATGCTAGCATGAAACTAATCAATCAAGTATCATCTAGAGAACTTGTAAGAGGAATTCCTCATATCAAGTTCATCAAAGATAATGTATGTGATGCTTGCCAATTAGGTAAGCAAATTAGGGGTAGCTTCAAAGCTAAGAATCAAATAAGCACCTCTAGGCCCTTACAATTGATCCATATGGACTTGTTCGGACCAATCTCTACATCGAGTCTAGGAGGTAGCAAATACGCCTTTGTCATTATTGATGACTACAGCAGATATACATGGACCTACTTCTTAAAACAAAAAAATGAATGCTTTAGACATTTTACCAAGTTTTGTAAACTTGTTCAAAATGAGAAGGAATCTATGATTTCGTCAATTAGAAGTGATCACGGTGGAGAATTTCAAAACCATGACTTCCAAGAATTCTGTGAACTCAACGGATACAACCATAACTTCTCTACTCCAAGAAATCCTCAACAAAATGGGGTAGTAGAAAGAAAAAATCGAAATTTGCAAGAAATGGCTAGAACCATGTTGAATGAACATAGCCTACCCAAATATTTTTGGGCCGAAGCTGTAAACACTGCATGTTATATTTTAAATAGAGTCCTAGTAAGACCCTTGCTCACCAAAACTCCTTATGAGTTATGGAATAACAAAAAACCCAATGTCTCATATTTTAAAGTCTTTGGGTGTAAGTGTTTTATCTTGAATGAAAAGGATAACTTAGGAAAATTCGATGCTAAATCTGATGAAGGAATTTTTCTTGGTTATTCTTCGGTTTCTAAAGCTTTTCGCATCTTCAATAAAAGAACCTTAATTATTGAAGAATCCATCCATGTTGTTTTCAATGAGATTTCAGAAATTAAGAAAAATGATCTTGATGATGATATTAATTTTGATTCCTTGAATTTAAACGAAAACCCGTCTCCAACTAGCAACTTGGTTGCATCTACTTCCAAAACATCCTTACCCAAGGATTGGAAGTATATAGATGCTCATCCTAAGGAACTAATCCTAGGAGACACATCAAAGGGGGTTCAAACACGATCTTCTTTTAAAAACTTTTGTGCCAACGCCGCTTTTCTCTCCCAAATTGAACCCAAATGTGTTGATGAAGCCATGAAAGATGATTCATGGATTTTCGCAATGCAAGATGAATTAAATCAATTTGAGAGAAATGAGGTGTGGACGCTTGTTCCTAGACCAAATGACCATTTAGTAATTGGTACTAAATGGGTCTTTAGAAACAAGCAAGATGAAAATGGTATCGTGGTTAGAAACAAGGCTAGATTAGTGGCCAAAGGTTTCAACCAAGAAGAAGGTATCGATTACGAAGAAACCTTCGCACCTGTGGCTCGATTGGAAGCCATAAGGATGCTCCTTGCCTATGCTAGTTGCAATAATTTTAAATTATTTCAAATGGATGTTAAAAGCGCTTTTCTAAATGGGTTCATTTCTGAAGAAGTTTATGTTGAACAACCTCCTGGATTTGAAAATAATGGCTACCCTAATCATGTGTTTAGATTAACTAAAGCTCTCTATGGTTTAAAGCAAGCCCCAAGGGCTTGGTATGAGAGACTTAGCTCTTTTCTCATTGAAAATAATTTCGTAAAAGGCAAGGTTGATACTACATTGTTTATCAAGAATTTTGAAAATGATTTTCTCATTGTTCAGATTTATGTTGATGACATTATCTTTGGTTCTACAAATGAATCTCTTTGTGAATCCTTTTCGAAAACTATGAGTCATGAATTCGAAATGAGTCTAATGGGAGAATTAACATTCTTCTTAGGCCTACAAATCAAATAACTAAGCAATGGCATCTTTATTAGTCAAACCAAATATGCTGTAAGTTTGCTAAAGAAGTTCAAAATGAATAATTCAAAAGCCATTGACACTCCTATGAGCACCTCCACTAAGTTAGAAATTGATGAGAATGGAGAAAGCTTCGATCAAAAAACCTATAGGGGTATGATAGGAAGTTTACTTTACCTCACTGCCACAAGACCAGACATTATGTTCAGTGTAGGACTTTGTGCTAGATTTCAATCATATCCTAAGATATCTCATCTCAAAGCTGTCAAAAGAATACTCAGATATCTTAATGGAACTACCAATCTAGGATTATGGTACCCAAAATCAGAAAATTTTGAATTAACAGCTTATGCTGATGCGGACTTCGCTGGCTGTAAACTAGACAGAAAAAGCACATCAGGATCATGTCAATTTTTAGGACATGCCCTTGTATCCTGGTCATCTAAGAAACAAAACTCAGTTGCCCTATCAACAACCGAAGCTGAATACATTGCAGCAAGTGCATGCTGTGCACAAGTTGTATGGATGAAAAACACTTTAGAAGATTACAAAGTGAATCTTAAAGATATTCCCATTAAATGTGATAACACGAGTGCAATATGCTTAACTAAAAATCCTATACAACACTCAAGAACAAAACACATTGATATTAGACATCACTTTATACGTGATCATGTCACTAATCATGACGTGACCATAGAATTTATTGATACCAAACATCAACTGGCTGATATCTTCACAAAACCCCTATGTGAAGAACAATTTGATTACATAAGAAGAGAATTAGGAATGTTGATGTGTCCGAATACTTAAACTAGTTAAAATTATCTTTCGGATGTTATTACTATTACATGCCTTGACAACGCTTGATCAAATAACATGTGACAAATATTTTTAACCAGATGCATGTAAGAAGTTCATTTTTCAGGATGTATGCTAAAAATGGGATGTTCCCGTACACACTTATTAAAACTCCTTGGAAAATGACTTTCCTCCGTCAAGCAAAAACAATACAGTGATATATGTGTCATGACTTCTTTTATATGCTTAATAATGCTATCATGCTTTTTGTTGATGACAAAGGGGGAGAAAAATATGAATTGATAAACACTATGTCATAGCTGAACTGCCATAATCATATCTATGTCATAGTTGCAAATACTTGAGTGATGCTATAAACAATGTTATGCCATCCTTGCATCACCAAGAGATATGTGAACATGTACTATAGTTTGCATCATGTCTTGATTTGATATTATAAAGAAAATGCAAACTTACTAGAATATCTCAAATGTGAGCATCATGTAAAAAGTCCTTCGTTGCTTTATATGATTACATGATGAATGGTTACAAACATTATCATACAAACTTGTTGATGTATGTCATGCCTTGACATAATTCTTGAAGAGATACATCATGATAGGCATCATGATGGAAGCATTGATAAGTTTAACTGATCTAACCTATCAATGCGTCACTTGAATTCTTAGGTCTTGAATTCAAGGTTGACTTATCTCAACTATGGCATATAGATAGGGGGAGTTAAGGATAACTCCTTTATCAATTGATTGTCATCATCAAAAAGGGGGAGATTGTTGAATCTCGGATTTTGATGATGAAGTCAATTGTCATTTGTTATCTAATCTATATGTTGAGATAAGTGTGCAGGATTAACTACGATGAGATTAAGACAAGCAGCAGGAGTTGCGCCGGAGTCAAGATCAGGATCACGTTGGGAGTTCGAGAGTTCGACGGAAGTTCGGACGGTCGTCGGAGGTTCAGAGAGAACAGATCCGAGAAGTCCAGAAGCTTGCCAAGCGAAGCTCGTCGGAACTCGCCAAGTGGATCGTCGCAAAGTCCAGGAGTATGCCGGATGTCCGCAGAAGGATCACCGAAGGTTATCGGTTGATCGACGGAAGTTGGCCGGAAACTCGCCGGAAGAAGCGATTGACGCATCGGTGCAAAGCTGCAGAAGTTGTCTTAGAGATAATCGTAGTTAGCACGATGATTAAGCATGAAAATGGGAGGTGATCCCATTAGCTTAATCTTGGGGCAATTGGGCCCCTGAAAAGATTCAAAGTGGGTCGAATGGAGTGAACCATTCGGACCCTGATTGCAGCCAGGAGGTGCAACCGCCTGGGCTGTGGGGTTGAGAGGTGCAACCGCCCCAGCCAGGAGGTGCAACCGCCAGGGTTGCAAGGCTGGGAGGTGCAACCGCCCCAGCCAGGAGGTGCAACCGCCAGGGCTGCACGGCTGGGAGGTGCAACCGCTCCAGCCAAGAGGTTGCACCGCCAGAGCTCAAGTTCCGAGCTCTGCCAGGCGATGCAACCACCAAGCTCAGTCTTCGAGCTTTGGCAGAGTGGTGCATCAGCCTGAGCTCAGTCTCGAGCTTTGCCAGGTGATGAATTCACCAAGCTCGGTCTTCGAGCTATGGCAGAATGGTGCATCAGCTTGAGCTCAGTTTGGAGCTCTGCCAAGTGATGCAACCACCAAGCTCAGATTTCGAGCTCTGCCAGGTGATGCAACCACCAAGCTCAGTCTTCGAGCTCTGCCAGGTGATGCAACCATCGAGCTCAGTCTTCGAGCTCTGGCAGAGAAGAAGCAATCGGCAGAGCTCAGTCTTCGAGCTCTGCCAGGCGGTGCCACCTCTCCAGTCGAGAGGTGCAACCGCCTGATCCCAGAAATTCTGGGATTGGATCGATTTGATCGATTTGAGCTCGAATTTTGAATTGGGTTGGGGCCTATAAATACCCCACCCATTCAGCACTGAAAAGATATAGACACATACCAAAATTGTGATCTTTTCTGTGATTCTAAAGAGCTCAAACGTGTTGTAAATCCTTGAGTCTCCTCCTTCTGTTCTTCAAGTTTTCAACTGCAAAGTGAGGAGAGAAAGGTCTGTAAAGGTTGTCTCCTAAGCCTGTCAAAAGGAGAGAAACTGTAAGAGGGAAGTTTGGCCTTCGCCCATTGAAGGAAGGCAGCTAGTTGACGTCGGCAACCTCATCGGTAGAGGAAGCCAAAAGTGGAGTAGGTCAAGGCTGACCGAACCACTATAAATCTCTGGTTTGCGTTTAATTTCGAGCACTTTATCATTACTGCAAACCTCCCTCATCACTACTGCTCTCTGCGCTTTCACGAACAAGTTCTAAGTGCTATTCTTCCAAATCTGGATTCAGACGTAAACTCGTATTTTCGTACATTACAGTTTACGTTTACGTTTGATTCTGCAGAACTGTTTTCTGCGCTTTTACGAACGAGCTTCCTTGCAGTTTACGCTTGCATTTTAATCCTATTAATAACTGCAATCTGTCCTCTACGATTTTATGAACGAGTTTCAACATTTAGACGTAAAACTGCATTCGGACGTAAATCGGCTTTCTTCGCTCAATCATCAGATTTCAGTTTACGTTTACGTCTTGATTTCAACTGCATACTGCCTTCTGCGAATATACAAACGAGTTTCAAAGTTTAGACGTAAATCTGCGTCTAGACGTAAAACTGCGTTTAGACGTAAAACTGCGTTTAGACGTAAAACTGCGTTTAGACGTAAAACTGCGTTTAGACGTAAAACTGCGTTTAGACGTAAAACTGCGTTTAGACGTAAATCTGCGTTTAGACGTAAAACTACGTTTAGACGTAAAACTGCGTTTAGACGTAAAACTACGTTTAGACGCAATCTGCGCTTAGACGCAAACTGCAGAATTTGCTTTTGCATCATAATCGTTTTTGAACGAACGCAGCTTTTTGTTTTTAAATTATTATAAGATTTCCGCTGCACTAATTCACCCCCCCCCCTCTTAGTGCTCTTGATCCTAACAATTACGATGCAAGTTCTTGATATCTTAACATGATGCAAACATGGCATATGGCAATCATAGCATTTCGATCATCAATTTACCATATATTTTGATGCAAGCTTCTTTTGATATCTTAACATAATTCAAATTCAAATATGGCACTTATAGCATCAATTTATATATTTCTCATTCAAATATGGCACTTATAGTATCAATTCATATATTTCTCCCCCTTTGTCATCAACAAAAGGAGAAGTAGCTCTAGCTATTTTAAAAGATATGCAAGTTTTTGTAACATGAAGCTAGATTTTCATCACAACATATAAGCACAAAAGCATAACAAGATTCTTAAGTTCAATCATGGCAATTCAACACTTGCTTCTTGTGCAAGATTGCACTTTGATTTTCTTTACATGTTCTAACTAGCAAAAGCTTTCTCCCCTTTATTTTTGTCGAAAAGAAGGGAAGAGTACAAGCTAGCCAGCATTTGCCTTGAGCTAGCAATCTTTCTCCCCCTATGCCATTGCCGAAAAGAAGGAGAGGAACCAATGATTTAGACTTTTACATAAACTATGAATTTGCATCGATCAATATTTTTCAATCATCACATGATACATACAAGATAACAATGCAAAGAAATCATGTCATTAAAGACATCAATTGTTAAACATGATATGATAATAGTTTCAAAAATTTTAATTTACGATACATGTGATGCATTGCGATACACTAAAAAATTTAATGCGATGCTTTTAAGGATATCAACCTATTTTTGATACAAAGCATGGAAAGAGCAATTATATTGCAAGTTTTCTAAGTTTTGCATTTTTTTTTCTTCTTTCGAGATAGCAATTCTTTGCTTCTCTTTATATTGCAAGATTTGCAATTCATTGGTAGTGTTCATGATAGCAAGTTCTTTCAATGAAATGATCGAGCTAGCAAATTTTTCTTCCTTTGAAATATGCAGGCTAGTAAACTAACTCACCCTTTATCATTATCGAAAAGAAGGGAGAAATCAATGGCTAAAAAATTTTAATCATTATACAAGCCATATTACAAAATCATGTCATGATATCAAGAAAATTCAAGAAGGACATGATTCATTCGACAAATCTTTTTAATAGAGCAAAAGAATTAACCAAGGATCATGATTAAAATATATCAATATCATAGATCAAGTCATGATTTGTGATTTATCATAAAGCAAATTAATTTTCAATCATCACATAAGGCATTTAAAGAATTTTTGAAACATAGGAGAATGATTAATTTAAGCATGCAATCTTTCAATCAAATTCAAGTCATGAATACCAATACTTTCATATTGTGAGTATCAATTCATGAATACCAAAAGATATTATTTGTGATTCCAATTTTGTAAGATCAAGATTATGATTTAGATAAAACTCATTCAAATCAAATCGTTAACTTGAAACTCATAATCAAGTCATCAAAATCAATTTCAAGATTCATAAAATATCATGAAATCATAAATCTCGATCAGATGGGAAAAGTATTTTTTAAGTGATTCTTTTTCATCTAAGCATGCCTTAGTCTTTATATGTCAAATCAAGATAAGCATGAAAGTTCAAGACGTAAAGGCAAAATCTTATACAACAACTCATCAAGCAAGATTTTAAATATCTATTTTCAAGCCATATAAAGAGTAAGTCAAGGATTCAATTATCTCATGTCATGAATTCCAACAGTCATCTCAAATTATCAACATCACATTAAAAAAATATTTCAAAAAGATATATCGATAAGTGATTCATTTGTATCATTTCATTCATTCGGAAGATTCTCCTTTTTGGTAAATAAATCTAGGAGAACAAAATGAATTAAGGGAGATGTAACATGATTGAAGCATTGAACATGATTCATATTTAAAATGTGTCTCATGTCATAAGTATGAATCAAGCATTTGTGAAATCTGAAATCATCCTCAAAGTCACATTCAATAAATTCATACATGACAAGTATAGATTTATTGAAAAGACGATAAGACAGAGGATCGCATTTCGTTTTTATAAATTTCTATTTATGTGATTTGCTTCTTATAAGCATGTCTTTACCTTTAATAAAACAAGTGTCAACATTTAAGACGGAAAGGTAAAAAACAAATCATCAAGCATGATTCATGATAACATCCTTTTAATATCTTGATATTCATCATCAAGTATGATTTCAGAAAGTATGTTAAAGAGAAATCATTAAGACCAAATGCATGATATACTCATTTATTTTCAAAATATTCAATATGTTTATTTTCATGAGATTCACAAGATTAGTAAAATAAATTCATTAATCTCAATAGGATAGAAAAATCATTTTCATTTCATACAATTGATTTCATGTGAGGGTATTCAAGTCTTTTGTGAAAATATGTATCATCATTTAAAATCGAAACATAAGTTTCATCATGAAGCCGTTAAGACCAAACACATCATGATATCACATCTATCATCAAAAGACTATCAAGAAATTCATACATAGATGTACATGCACTATGTCATCTTAATATGTCATGAGAATGTCATCTTAATTCATCATAAAAATGATTATACCAAAAACATATTAATCTAAAATGAGAGTTTCAAATCAACATTTACTTCAAAAACTCATGCATGACATAAAATCATCAAGATACACATGCATGGATTAATCCTAAGCATTATCACATATCATATAATTATCATCCCTAATGTTGCATACATCATTCAACATTTCAAAACATAACATGCATGAAACCTTAGCAATATACTTTTCATGATCAAATTTTTAATTTTTCAAATATGCTAAAAAGAAAAATATGATATAATTTTTGAAAAACAAATTTTTATTTCCTATTCCTACTATCTAAATTAAGCACTCATGAAAAACTTCAAGTAATTTTAAAATAATTCAAGAGAGTTCAGTTACTTACCTTGTAGTCGAAGCCCGTCAAAGCCCAATTTGCCTTTCACCTTTGGAAGTTCTTGATTCATCCTTGGTTGCCTTCCTCTTCTTTCGCCTCTTCCTCCGTTCAAGTTCATTATTTATTTTAGATTTTTGTTTAATAAACTTATTAAGATTTAGTATTCGAAGTTCAAGTTCATCATTGTCCTAATCACTTGAGTCATCGCTCAAGTGGTATTCATTTGTCCGGAGTTTCGAATCCTTCATATTCTTTGGAAGGTGGTTTAAGTGCTCATCAGGTTCAAAATGTTCCAAAAATGTCATTTCATAGGTCATTAATGATCCGATTAATTCTTTTAATGGAAAATCATTTAAATTTTTTATCTCTTGTATTGCGGTTATTTTAGGATCCCACCTTTCTGGAAGGGATCTTAAGATCTTGCTTACGAGATCAAAATTCGAAAAAGATTTATCAAGAACTCTTAGATTATTGACGACATCCGTGAAATGGGTGTACATGTCGCCTATAGTCTCGCTTGGTTACATTCGAAAAAGCTCAAAATCATGCAATAAAATATTAACTTTCGAGTCTTTGACTTTACTAGTTCCCTCGTGCGTGATTTCAAGTGTTCGCCAAATATCAAAAGTCGTTTCGCATGTAGAAATCCGATTGAACTCATTTTTGTCCAAAGCGCAAAATAAGGCATTCACAGCCTTTGCGTTTAAAGAAAAATACTTCTTCTCCAAATCCGACCATTCATTCATCGGTTTAGAGGAAAGTTGAAAACTATTTTCAACAATATTCCATAAATCCAAATTCATAGAAATCAAGAAAACTCTCATTCGAGTTTTCCAATAAGTGTAGTCCAATCTGTTAAACAACGGTGGACGAACAACCGATAGGCCCTCTTGAAAGCCATGAAGAGCCATTTCTCTCGGGTGTAAATCCAAAATAAGAAATACCGGGCTCTGATACTAATTGTTAGGATCAAGAGCACTAAGAGGGGGGGGGGGGGTGAATTAGTGCAGCGGAAAACTTTCGACGATTTAAAACGATGTTCGTACGATAAAGACGATTTCGGTAAGAAAGCCGATTCGGAAATCACTTTAACTTGTGATCAAGAGAAATGCAATTAAAGTAAAGATATAGAGATACTTTGCAGTTAAGATAGAGAACAGAATGTAATTACAAACTGAAATACGACGTTTGTACGATAAAAGTGATTTCGGTATGAAAGCCGATTCAGAAGTTGCTTTAACTTAGATTAGGCGAAGTGCAGTTAAAGTAAAGCTATGGAGGCAGTTCGCAGTTAAGATAGAGAACATAAAGTAAATGCAAACCAAGATTTAGAGTGGTTCGGTCAATCTTGACCTACATCCACTTTTGGCTTCCTCCTCCGATGAGGTCACCGACGTCCACTAGAGGCCTTCCTTCAATAGGCGAAGGCCAACCACCCTTTTACAGTTTTACTCCTTTTGACAGGCTTAGGTGACAACCCTTACAGAATTTCTCTCCTCTCTTGAAAGCTCAAAACTTGGAAGAAAACAGGGAGGAGAACTTCTAGCCTTTACAACACTTTTGAGCTCTAAAAATCATAGAGTAAGATTGGATTTTCGGTGCCTTTGGTTGCCCTTTCATGCAGGAAAGGGTGGGGTTTATATAAGCCCCAAACTGGTTTGAATTTGGAGCTCAAAAATATCTTTCCCGGATTTTCGGGGTCCTAGCGGTACTACCTCCTGACTAGGGCAGTACAACCGCTTGACAAAGCTCGGAGATCGAGCTCTGGTGGTGCCATCGCCTGACAGGGGCGGTTGCACTACTCAGTCTCACTCGAAGATTGAGCCCAGGTGGTGGCACCGCCCAGTCTTGCTCAGAGACGAAGTCCAAGCGGTGCCACCGCTTGACCTAGGCGGTTACACCGCCCAGCTTTCCTGGGAGGCCATCTCCTGGGCGGTGCCACCGTCGACCCTAGCGGTGCCACCGCCTAGCAGGAATTATGGTCCGAATGGGTTGATCCATTCGGCCCAATTTGGGTCTATCAAGGGCCCAATTGCCCCCAGATTAAGTTAATAGGATCACCTCCCATTCCTAACTTAATTTACATGATAACTACAATATTTCTTAAGACATTTACTGCAACTTGCTCTGGTACGTCAATCGCTTCTTCCGGTGAGCTTCCGGTGAACTTCCGGCGAACATCCGACGAACCTTCGGCGATGCTTCGGTGGACTTTCGACAAACTCCTGGACTTGCGACGATCCACTTGGCAAATTTCGATGAGCTTCTTTAGCAAGCTCCTGGACTTCTCAGATTTGTTCCCGCAGAACCTTCGACGACCGTCCGGACTTTCGTTAAACTCTCGAACTCCCAACGTGATCATAGTCTTGACTCCGGTGCAACTCATGCTGTATGTCTTACTTCCATCGTAGTTAATCCTACATATGTAAAACAAAACTTCGATCGAGATAATTAATCCAAGTTGTCCGGCTTGTCATTGGTCCCTTGACGCTTCGTCCGATTATTCGGTGCATCATCCTCTCCTGCGACCTATTGCCCAATCGGCCAGTTGACTCTACAACTCCGATATCCTTGGCACAATACCCGCTCTTCTTGGCCCGATGCCCAAGTCTACGGCTCGAAGCCTTCTGTCGATACGTTGACCGATCCATCGGCCCGACGTCCAATCTTCTGACATTTCCTCCGGCCCAACCTGATTTTTTCTACTTTAATTATCTCATCCTGATCGAAGCATCCTGCGTCACTCAAAAACATAAATTAAAACATAAAAACAATTATCAATTAGTTTCAACACCAACTCTACAAGCATAGTATTTAAGAGGCACCATACCACAAGTGATTTTCGCCACTATCCTTCTTCTAGAATATGTAGTATTGAAATTTTAATCCTTGATTTTTATGTAAACATGTCACACCACAGCTTGCAAACATGGAAGCTCATATTTATATATTTCTCAAATATGCCACACCTTTGGATGGTGTACTAACAACTTCCCTAGAAGAAGATGATGGTTGAGGGGACCTTATAACTTTGAAGCAAAGTAGGCTTGGTGATAAATGGTTGAGACGTCACATGATTGAGGGCAACAACCACGTCGGCGATGATGGGCCGAACGTGGGCTGTTCTTGAAGACACATCGAGGCAATGATGACCAACTGGTAAAAGGCCCGTGGTGGGTAGCGGCCTGAAGAAATAGATCGGCCAACTTGTGAAACTTTTGCTTGAAATATAGAAACATAATGTTAATGATAGAAAACAAAAAACATACAGAAGTTGGAAAAACATCAAGCCTACCTAGTTGATACTGGCTACATTTATTAAGTTCATCAAGTGATGCATACATTTGATGATAAAAGAGGTCAAGTGTACTCCTCTCTAACGGTGATCCACACGGGATGTGTTACGAAGAAGCTCATTAAATCATTGCGCAATCTTCCTTTCCACGAGCACCACAAGATCAAGAAGGGGCCGACCCATCTTACTATTTACACGTACCTAACTAGAGCTATTGGCAGAGGAGGAAAGGGAGAGAGAAGTATAGGAGGTGATAGCCAAAAAAGGGTCTAGCACATGACCCTTGTGCTCCCTCCTATTTATAGAAGCCCCTTGTTAACTTAACCTTAATGGATCTTACCCTATTGGGTACTGGATCTCTATCTAACTACCTAAGTCTCTTAGATTAGTGGATCTCTATCCAATAATATCTCATTGGCTCTTATTGGACCTTATTCACACGATCTAATATTTCAATGGCTTATTAGATATCCAATAAGATAGGGGCTCCAACGGTTATCTCATATCTGAACTTCTACTCATCGTAATACCTACCCATTGGGAAATCTGGGGTGACATCATATGCGCAGTAGACGAATAAAAAAAATATAAATTTCTATAGTAAATTTGTTTCTTAACGTCATGTAAAAGTTGAAGTGCAAAAACCTACAAAACCGAAAAACTACGCATAAGAGAATTACCTAGGGAGATCATATCGCCTTAAATTCCTACAGATCTATGGTATTGGATGAAGAAGTTCAAATGTCATCCTCACTAGTGGTGATCCACACAATAGGGGGCTATGACGACACTCCTCAAATTGCTGCTCAAATCTCCTCACTACGCACACCACACACTCAAGAAGGTGTCGACCCTTCTTGCTATCCACATGTCCCAAATTAGGACTACTGGTTGAGGAGAAGGGGAGGGAGGAGAATAGGAGGTGTCTACTAAAAAGCCTTGGCCTATGGGCCTTTGGTTCTCTCCTATATATAGAGGTCCCTTGTCAACTTAACCCTAACAGATCTTACTATATTGGGTATTGGTCCCTTATCAACAATCACGTTAAGATAATAAATTGACAATATTAATGCTGGCTTATGCTGTAGACACTCAGGTGGACTGTCTTTATGTACAGCCAGCTTTGTCTTGCTCTCGAGGATGATGTGCTTATATGATGAATGCACAAGTATTAGACAATGATTGTTATTTTCATTCTTGACTTCCAACATTTACGGGCAAAAAAAGAAAAAAAAAAAGAAAAAAAAGAGAGAGAAGCTTACATTGTCATTTATCGTGACCATGAAATATGATACTTCGAAATTATTCTCTTTATGACATATAAATATTCAGTGATCCTCACGAACAATCATCCTTGCCTTGACCACCTTATTGGGAGATACTATTCACATTTGACGATCGTAACTACATTGAGTCTCCATGTACGGTGGCTAAATTATCAGTATGAA
The DNA here is from genome assembly GCF_036884655.1 of Musa acuminata AAA Group. Classification (NCBI taxonomy): domain Eukaryota; kingdom Viridiplantae; phylum Streptophyta; class Magnoliopsida; order Zingiberales; family Musaceae; genus Musa; species Musa acuminata. Next base: position 12,537,173 of record NC_088353.1, on the reverse strand, counting down.
ATAGTTAACACCAACTCTACAAGCATAGTGTTTCAGAGGTATCATACCACAAGTGATTTTTGTCACTATCCTTCTTCTAGAATATGTAGTGTTGAAATTTTAATCCTTGATTTTTATGTAAATATACCACACCTTAGCTTGCAAACTTGGAGGCTCATATTTATATATTTCTTAAACTTGCCACACCTCTGGATGGTGTACTAACAACTTCCCTTGAAGATGATGATGGTTGAGGGGGCCTCATGAACTTCGAAGCAAAGCAGGCTCAGTGATATATGGATGAGATGTCACATGATTGAGGGCAACAACCACATCGACGATGATGGGCCGAACGTGGGGCTATTCTTGAAGACACATTGAGGCAATGACGACCAACTGGTGAAAGGCCTGTGGTGGGTAGCGTCCTTCAAGAAATGGATTGGCCAACTGGTGAAACTTTTGCTTGAAATATAGAAACAGAATGTTAATGATAGAAAACAAAAAATATATAGAAGTTGGAAAAAGATCTAGCCTACCTAGCCAATACTGGCTGCATTTATTCAGTTCATCAAATGATGCATGCATTTGATGATCAAAGAGGTCAAGTGTTCTCCTCTCTAATGGTGATCCACACGGGAGGCGCTATGAAGACCCTCCTTAAATTGTTGCACAATCCTTCTTTCCATGAGCACCACATGATCAAGAAGGGGCTGGCCCATCTTGATATCCATGCATACCTAACTAGAGCTATTGGCTGAGGAGGAAAGGGAGAGAGGAGTATAGGAGGTTGCTAGTTATAGGTGCCCAGCAAGCCAATCACGTGAGTGATGGCACGTGTCCTTGGATTTATGCAATGGGAATCGGATCGTGATGAGATCACGAAAATGAGATTGATTCACCTTTAAACATATATCCTAAATAATCCCGGTCATAGGTTACTCAAGAGGGATATCGTGATAACCGGACAGATTGGTGTGCTGTATACCCGTCCATTTGATGGATGCAATGGGTCTCATAGTTGCTCGTGTAGAGACACTAGGGATACAATACAAGTGCTCATTGGAGAATGAGTTCATTGATTGATCTGCTTACGGAATGCTGGATGGTTGATGATGCCTTATTGTTAGATAGTGATTCCATAGTCCTAGTAATATATATGGTCCTTAGACTTGAGACATCAAGGATGTCCTGTATGAGTGCTCCACTCTTTGATACTAGACTTATAAGTTTGGTTGTCCCAGATCTAGTACAGTTGGTTATTGGGAGTGGTAGTCGACCTCATGAGGGCTATTGAGTGTCGATAGAGGATCATCCACTCTCGGCATCATGAGAGGAATATCCCATGTGTTCTTGCTCAAACAAATACTTGGCCAGGGCCATTCGGGTGGAGAGAGAAAGAGTTATCCGGGAGAATCCAATTAGAGCGAGACTCGAGTAGAAACCATATGGGTCTGACAGCACCATGCTCGATATACGGTCTTTAGGATATTAGATGGATGAGGGACTATAGGTACACGGTAACTGAGGACAAACAGGTCCAATAGTTTGGATTCCCTTGTATCGTTTGGGGACTACGGCGTAGTAGCCTAGTATGTCCATAGTCGATGAGTCAAGTGAATTATTACAGAGATAATAATTCATTGAGTTAGAAGGAGTTCTGACAAGTATGACTCACGGCCAGCTCGATATTGGGCCTAGAGGGTCACACACATATAGTAGGCATTGCGATGAGTAGAGGTTCAGATATGAGATATCCGACGGAGCCCTTGTCTTATTGGATATCCAATAAGCCCCTGAATTATTGGATCCAATGGACGAGATCCAATAAGAGCCCATGAGAGATTATTGGATAGAGATCCACTAATCTAAAAGGCTTGGGTTATTGGATGCAGATCCAATACCCACTAGGCGAGGATCCATTAGGGTTTGACAGGGAACCTCTATAAATAGGAGGGATTCAGAGCCTTTTAGGCTAGAGCCTTTGCTTGCCTCTCCTATTCTCCTTCCCCTCTCCACCTCAGAGCAGGCTGGAGTTTTGAGGAGCATCGTCACAGCCCTACTGTGTGGATCACCGCTACAGAGGAGGACACTTGACCTCCTTCACCCTCTCTTAAGGATCTGCAAGGAAACAAGGATATACGATCTCCCTAGGTAACACAATCTATTATATACGTAGTTTTTTCTATTTCGTGGATTTTGTGCATCAATCTTCGCACGACGACGAACATCTCTTTGGGAATCGGAGATTTTGTTTTCTTGTTCTTCCACTGCGCATGTGATATCGCCCCCAAAGATTTTCCCAATAGAGGTGGCAGCCAAAAAAGGGTCTAGCCTATGACCCTTGGGTTTCCTCCTATTTATAGAGGCCCCTTGTCAACTTAACCCTAATGGATCTTGCCCTATTGGGTACTAGATCTCTATCTAACTACCTAATTCTCTTAGATTAGTGGATCTTTATCCAATAATCTCTCATATGCTCTTATTGGATCTTATTCACAAAATCTAATATTTCAAAGGCTTATTTGATATCCAATAAGATAGGGGCTCCAACGGATATCTCATATACGAACCTCTACTTTTCATAATACCTACCTATTGGGAAATTCGGGGTGACTTCATATGCGTAGTAGAAGAATAGAAAAAAAAAAACATAAATTTCCCACAGCAAATGTGTTTCTTAACGTCATATAAATGTTGGAGCGTAAAAACCTATGAAACAGAAAAACTACGCATAAGAGAATTATCTAGGGAGATTATATCTCCCTAAATTCCAACAGATCTGTAGGATTGGATAAAGAAGTTCAAATGTCATCCTCACTAGTAGTGACTCACATGGCAGGGCCTACGACGACGCTCCTCAAATTACTACCCAAATCTCCTCACTACGCACACCACACACAAAGGAAGGGGCCGACCCTTCTTACTATCCACACATCCCAAATTGAGGCTGCTGGCTGAGGAGAAGAGAAGAGGAGGAGAATAGGAGGTGTCCGTAAAAAAACCTTGGCCTATGGGCCTTTGGTTCTCTCGTATATATAGAGGCCCCTTGTCAACTTAACCCTAATGGATCCTATCATATTGGATATTATATCTATATCTAATTACCGAAGCCTCTTAGATTAGTAGGTCTCTACCCAATAATCTTATATTAGCTCTTATTTGATCTTATTTATAAGATCTAATAATTTAGGGGCTTAATGGATATTCATTAAGATAAGGGCCCCGACGGATATCTCATATCCGAACCTCTACTCGTCATAATATCTACCATATGTGTGTGACCATGTAGGCTTAATATCGAGCTGGCCGTAAGTCATTCATGTCAAAACACCTTTTGACCTAGTGAATTATTATCTCCATAATAATATACTCGATTCATCGATTATGGATATACTAGGCTACTATGTCGTAGTCCCCAGACGATATAAGAGAATCTAATTCTTTAGACCTACCCATCCTTAGTTACCATATACCTATAGTACCTCATCCATCTAAATCTTAGAGATCGTATATTGGACATGCTGCTGTCAGGCTCATACGATTTCTTCTCGAGTCTTGCTCTAATCAAATTCTCTTAGAGAACTCTTTTATCTCTCAATCCGAACAACCTTGGCCAAAGATTTGTCTAAGCAAAAACACATAGGATATTTCTCTCATGATATTGATAGTGAATGATCCTCTATCGACACTCAATAGCTCTTATAAGGTTGACTATCACTCTCGATGACCGGCTGTGCTAGATCTGAAACTTCTAAACATATAAGTCCGACATCAAATGGTAGAGTACTCATATAAGACATCCTTAGTGTCGAACTCATGCTCCAATGAGCACCTGCATTGTAGCCCTAGTGTCTCCACACAAGCAACTATGAGACTAGTCATTTCTATCATATGAACGGATATACAGTACACTATTAGGATCAAATCAGCACTAAGAGGGTGGGGGGGTGAATTAGTGTGTACGTAAAAATTACGTCGAGTCAAAAATCTTCATACGATAAAATCATATCAAGGAGTGTTTAACTTTAAAAACATTCATTAGAGTATGTAGCTAAAGTAACTGTTAGGAATGAGTCGACACTAAAAGGGGGGTGAATTAGCGCAGCGGTAAAAATTACGTCGGTTTGAAAAACTTTCGTACGATAAAATCTGATTTCGACGAAAGCCATTTCAAAAATATCTTTAAACTGAAAGCATATGGAAGTGTAGTTAATGTAAAGCAAGGAAGACAGTTTGCAGTTAAGATAAATAGCAAAACAAAAATGCAAATCAATTTATAGTGGTTCGGTCATCGTGACCTACATCCACTCCTCCGATTCCTCTTCCGTCGAGACCATCGGCATCCACTATCGATCTTCCTTTAATAGGCAAAGATCAACCTCATTCTTACACCCCTCTTCTCCTTTTACCAGGTTTAGGAGACAACCCTTACAAGAACACACACTCCTCTTTAAACAAAATTCTAAAGTTAGAACTAGAAGAGGGATTTCTTAAGTAATTTCTATAGCGTTTTCTCACTTTAAAACTCTCTGTGCTTGTGCAAGTAACTAGGGATGAGAGGGGTATTTATAAGCTTCAAGTTGATTCAAACTTGGAGCCTAAAAAGGTCTCATCCTAGGTTTCTTGGGTACTGGCGGTACCACCACCGTTCTTGTGCGGTACTACCATCGCAGGATCTTGTACTAGACGGTACCAACGCTGAATAGGGGCAGTACCACCGCTGGTAGCATTGCTGCCGAAGGTACTACCACCCATGTTTCCTAGGGTGTTGTTTGTTAGGATCGAGAGCACTAAGAGGGGGGGGGGTGAATTAGTGCAGCGGAAATCTTATAATAATTTAAAAACCAAAAGCTGCGTTCGTTCAAAAACTATTGTGATGCAAAAGCAAATTCGCAGTTTGTATCTAGGTGCAGTTTGCGTCTAAGCGCAGATTGCGTTCAAGCGCAGTTTTGCGTCTAAGCGCAGTTTTGCGTCTAAACTCAGATTTACGTCTAAACGTAGTTTTACGTCTAAACGCAGATTTACGTCTAAACGCAGTTTTACGTCTAAACGCAGTTTTGCGTCTAAACGCAGTTTTACGTCTAAACGCAGATTTACGTCTAAACGCAGATTTACGTCTAAACTTTGAAACTCGTTTATATACTTGCAGAAGGCAGTATGCAGTTGAAATCAAGACGTAAACGTGAACTGAAATCTGACGATTGAGCGAGGAAAGCCGATTTACGTCTGAATGCAGTTTTACGTCTAAATGTTGAAACTCGTTCGTAAAATCGTAGAGGACAGATTGCAGTTATTAATAGGATTAAAATGTAAGCGTAAACTGCAAGGAAGCTCGTTCGTAAAAACGCGGAAAACAGTTCTGCAGAATCAAACGTAAACGTAAACTGTAATGTATGAAAATACGAAGTTACGTCTGAATGCAGATTTGGAAGAACAGCTCTTAGAACTTGTTCGCGAAAGCGCAGAGAGCAGTAGTGATGAGGGAGGTTTGCAGTAATGATAAAGTACTCGAAATTAAACGCAAACCAGAGATTTAGAGTGGTTCGGTCAGCCTTGACCTACTCCACTTTTGGCTTCCTCCACCGATGAGGTTGCCGACGTCAACTAGGTGCCTTCCTTCAATGGGCGAAGGCCAAACTTCCCTCTTACAATTTCTTCTCCTTTTGACAGGCTTAGGAGACAACCTTTACAGACCTTTCTCTCCTCACTTTACAATTGAAAACTTGAAGAATAGAAGGAGGAGACTTAAAGGCTTTACAACACTTTTGAGCTCTTAGAATCACAGAAAAGATCAAGATTTCGGTATAGGTCTGTATCTTTTCAGTGCTGAATGGGTGGGGTATTTATAGGCCCCAACCCAATTCAAAATTCGAGCTCAAAACGATCAAATCGATCAAATCCCAGAATTCTGGGATCAGGCGGTTGCACCTCTCGACTGGAGAGGTGGCACCGCCTGGCAGAGCTCGAAGACTGAGCTCTGCCGATTGCTTCTCTCTGCCAGAGCTCGAAGACTGAGCTCGATGGTTGCATCACCTGGCAGAGCTTGAAGACTGAGCTTGGTGGTTGCATCACCTGGCAGAGCTCGAAATCTGAGCTTGGTGGTTGCATCACTTGGCAGAGCTCCAAACTGAGCTCAAGCTGATGCACCATTCTGCCAGAGCTCGAAGACTGAGCTTGGTGAATGCATCACCTGGCAAAGCTCGAGACTGAGCTCAGGCTGATGCACCACTCTGCCAGAGCTCGAAGACTGAGCTCGGTGGTTGCATCGCCTGGCAGAGCTCGGAACTTGAGCTCTGGCGGTGCAACCTCTTGGCTGGAGCGGTTGCACCTCCCAGCCTTGCAACCCTGGCGGTTGCACCTCCTGGCTGGGGCGGTTGCACCTCCCAACCCCACAGCCCAGGCGGTTGCACCTCCTGGCTGGGGCGGTTGCACCTCTCAACCCCACAGCCCAGGCGGTTGCACCTCCTGGCTGGGGCGGTTGCACCTCCTGGTGCAATCAGGGTCCGAATGGCTCACTCCATTCGACCCACTTTGAATCTTTTCAGGGACCCAATTGCCCCAAGATTAAGCTAATGGGATCACTTCCCATTTTCATGCTTAATCATCGTGCTAACTACGAATATCTCTAAGACAACTTCTGCAGCTTTGCTCCGATGCGTCAATCGCTTCTTCCGGCGAGTTTCCGGCCAACTTCCGACGATCAACCGACAACCTTCGGTGATCCTTCTGCGGACATCCGGCATACTCCTGGACTTTGCGACGATCCACTTGGCGAGTTCCGACGAGCTTCGCTTGGCAAGCTTCTGGACTTCTCGGATCTGTTCTCTCTGAACCTCCGACGACCGTCCGAACTTCCGTCGAACTCTCGAACTCCCAACGTGATCCTGATCTTGACTCCGGCGCAACTCCTGCTGCTTGTCTTACTCTCATCGTAGTTAATCCTGCACACTTTATCTCAACACATAGATTAGATAACAAATGACAATTGATTTCATCATCAAAATCCGAGATTCAACAATCTCCCCCTTTTTGATGATGACAATCAATTGATAAAGGAGTTGTCCTTAACTCCCCCTATCTATATGCCATAGTTGAGATAAGTCAACCTTGAATTCAAGACCTAAGAATTCAAGTGACGTATTGATAAGTTAGATCAGTTAAACTTATCAATGCTCCCATCATGATGCCTATCATGATGTATCTCTTCAAGAATTATGTCAAGCCATGACATACAACATCAAGTTTGTATGATTGTGTTTGTAACCATTCATCATGTAATCATATAAAGCATCGAAGGACTTTTTACATGATGCTCACATTTGAGATATTATAGTAAGTTTGCATTTTCTTTACAATATCAAATCAAGACATGATGCAAACTATAGTACATGTTCACATATCTCTTGGTGATGCAAGGATGGCATAACATTGTTTATAGCATCACTCATGTATTTGCAACTATGACATAGATATGATTATGGCAATTCAGCTATGACATAGTGTTTATCAATTCATATTTTTCTCCCCCTTTGTCATCAACAAAAAGCATGATAGCAATATCAAGCATATAAAAGAAGTCATGACACATATAACACTGTATTGTTTTTGCTTGACGGAGGAAAGTCATTTTCCTAGGAGTTTTCATAAGAGTGTACGGGAACATCCCATTTTTAGCATACAACCTGAAAAATGAACTTCTTACATGCATTTGGTTAAAAATATTCGTCACATAATTTGCAACATGTTATTTGATCAAGCGTTGTCAAGGCATGTAATAGTATTCGAATAATTTTGATGTAGTAACACAATTATTTTAAGTACAGCATTATATCATATTGCATAGCAGGATTTTTATTTCAGCAAGTGTAGCATTGCATCACATGGTAAGATATCAGCTCGTATGATGCAAATTTTTGTTTGATACATGGCATGATAGCAAACATATTAGCAATAGCTACCATATCAATGTCATACTGCTAACTTATCAACTTACATTGGTATGTTGCTTCATATTTTCAAGGCATAGGCTTTTTAAACCTTTGTAGTTTCAGTAAAAAAAAAAGACGAGATAACCAACAAGAGATGTTTGCAAATATGCTTACATAGATAAAGATAACCATATCAGGGTAACATATGTGCAGCATATCAGGTAACCATAAAGACAAAGTCCTTTATGAATAAGGAGTTTACAACATGTCATATCAAAAACATCAGATGTTTATACAAGCTTATTCATGAGGTGGAAGATTAAAGTGCCTAAATAAAGAGTCAAATTGTCGATGGATTTGTTGTAGCTCGGTTAGGATTTGATCTTGTCGAAGTTCAAGGCGTTCTTGTCGTTGCTCAAATCGGTCCATCCGAATCCCGATATCTTCGATGGATGATGTGTGAGTTTGCTCAACCGGAAATGTTTCCTCAAAGGGACAGATCGGAGGAGAGTGGGTACTTCTAAAGACTGGGGTTTCTGGCTCTTGTTCAGGTTCAAGCTGAGGGGGATCAGTTCTTCTAGGCAATCTAACCCAGTTACCGTTTCTATAGTGACATCTCAGTCGGTGAAGTAGATTTTTGTTTATTATGCTGTATCTATCTGATTTCATTACTTCTTCTTCTGGTGGTATTTGAATGTCGTAAGCTTTCATTATTCTAGTAATAATTCCACCATATGGGAGCATCATATCTTTCGTAGATAATTCCAACATGTTTTGTTGGATCAGATAGCCAAGACAAATGTCACGTTCTTTCATAATTAGATACATAATTCCTAATTCCAATTGACTCACTTCATCATGATGGTATTGCTTAGGAAGAATTATACTAGTCATGATATGATGAAGTATCTTAGTGTTAAAGGGCATTAGATGTTCACAACTTTTAGGAATAGATTCTACGTTAGGATTGGCAAGGATTGTTCCTAAGGCTTCAACGTAGGATGTTTCAATAGTTTTTTCATCCCATGATCCTTTGAAGTAAAGTCCTATGCTTTTCATGGGAATACCTATCATATCACAAATGAATCTATCAGTGATTGAAATGTGTTGTCCTAAGAGATAGGTTGATATCCTTTCTTCATCATCTTTTTGCATGTTGTTATAAAACAATCTAACTAGTCTAGGATAAATGGGTTCGTTGATCTGCAAAATGGGAAGTAGATTAAGGTTTGCAAACCAATGGATAGTCTCTACATCTCTTAGTTCATTCAGATCTACGTATTTTCCTTTATTGATGTTTCTTAGTTCGAAGGAGAGAAATTTTTCAGCATGGTTTTTGGAATCAAAAAGAGTGAGATCAAATTCTTCTACTACTCTCCTCTTTCCCTTGTCCCTTGAGGATCTTCTAGATCTCATTACTACTGCTGTTTTAAAGGGATGATGATGAGCTTTAAAGTAAATGAAGAACAAAATAGAATTGAAGAGCTTCTTGGAGAGTACCTTGGTGAAATCTTCAAGAGAAGGAAGGATTCTTGATGTTTTGCTCCGAAATAAGAGGTATTTGGAAGGCTTAGAGGAGTGAAATGGGAATGGAGGAGACTTGGAAGAGTAGAAGAGGAAATGGGGGTGAGTTGGGGTCGGTTTCTCAGCCGGCCCTAGCGTGATTTTAAGGGGCAGAGCTGCTGGCGGTTGCACCTCTAGCTGGAGCGGTGCAACCTCTGGCAACCCGTGATGGCTGGAGGTGCAACCGCCAGCTGGAGAGGTGCCACCGCCTGCAGCAGGTGAGTACTTAGGATGATTTGATTTGGGAGAATTTGCCTTGAGGAGAGTTTCAGAGCAATTTATGTTTGTTACATGATTTCGTATGAGTTTTATTTAAGGAATAAGCTCTTTGTAAGATAGATCTTTTAACGTGCATACGAATGTTCGTTTGGTGTCCCTTTTAAGATCATGACATGTTTAGTTTCTACAAGAATTAATTCGTAGATGAACAGGTTTTGAAGATCAGGGGGGATGTGAATTTGGATATCATAAGTTTCTAATCGTATCGTTTTTGTGATTTCATGGTTTCCACTTGTTACTTAAGCGTTGCGAGTTCCTTTTTGATTCTTGGTTTATGATTATTGAGAGTTAAGGAGCAGAACATCATTTCTTGCTCCGGCCTAGACTTTTAATGTTTTTATAGGAACGGATGATCTTTAGGAACCCATTTGCTTTTGGGTGCCTCATAAACAGATCTATATTTTCTATCATGTTGCATAGAGTTTATCATGGTTCCTTTAGGAACCCAAACTAATTTGTTTGGACTTGTTTTCTTGAATGGACAACAATGTGTCTTGTGTCCAGATTTGCAACAAAAGTTGCACTTGGTTTGGTGTTGAACGAGTAAGATGGGGCCTCTTACAAAGGTAGTTGGATTTCGGTGAGGACTCCTCACAAATCCAATCCCACTTCTTTTGGGAGCATGACCCTTGTTTGTAAGGATCATGTTTAATGACTTGCTACCAACCTCGAATTTCTTCAAGGTGTCCTTAAGTAGCAAGTTTTCTTTTTGTAAAGTTTCTAAATCATGACATTTGATACATGAATTTAAATTATCATGATGTTCGACTTTTAACTTATCAAACTCACAAGTAAGATTATCATGTACCTTTTTTAGCAACTTGTATTTTCTATTTATAACTTTGCATTCATCAAATAAATCATGGAAGGCATTTAATAATTCATCGAAAGATAAATCAGCATCTAATAAATCCGTTACCTCCTCTTCGATGGCCATAAATGCGTAATGAGCAACTTGCTCGGTGTTGGATTCTTCTTCCTCAGATGCGCTCGAATCATCCCATGTTGCTTGGAGCGCCTTCTTCTTTGTTGTTCTTTTCTTGACTTGGGGACAATCACTTTTGTAATGTCCCGGCTTTTTACATTCATAGCAGATTACTTGGTCCTTCTTAGGTTCAAGTTTATTTTTCACATCGTTTTTAAACTTGTTTCTTTTGAAGAATTTTTTAAACTTTCTTGTCAAAAGTGCCAAGTCATCATCACAGTCCTCATCACTTGAGTTTCCTCTCAAGTGGCATTCAGAAGTTTTAAGTGCCATATCCTTCCTGTTCTTTGGAAGGATGTCTTCTTGCTCTTCATGAGCTTTGCATGTCATTTCGTAGGTCATTAATGACCCGATTAGTTCTTCAAGAGGGAAATTTTGCAGATCTTTTGCCTCTTGAATGGCGGTGACTTTAGGATCCCAACTCTTAGGAAGGGATCTTAGTATCTTATTAACAAGCTCAAAATCCGAAAAGCTTTTTCCGAGACCTTTTAAACCGTTGACGACATCCGTGAAACGGGTAAACATGTCGCCAATGGTTTCACTCGGTTTCATTCGAAAAAGTTCAAAAGAATGCAGCAACAGATTGATTTTTGACTCTTTCACTCTACTTGTGCCCTCGTGGGTCACTTCAAGTGTGTGCCAAATATCAAAAGCAGTTTCGCAAGTTGAAACACGATTAAATTCGTTTTTATCTAGTGCGTAAAATAAGGCATTCATAGCCTTTGCATTAAGAGCGAAAGCCTTCTTCTCCAAATCGTTCCAATCGATCATTGGAAGAGAAGATTTTGAAAATCCATTTTCAACAAGGTTCCATAGTTCAAAATCCATAGAAATAAGAAAGATCCTCATTCGGGTCTTCCAGTAAGTGTAGTCCGTTCCACTGAACATGGGTGGACGTGTAATCGAATGCCCCTCTTGGTTTCCGGCGTATGCCATCTCTCTTGGGTTTTAATCCTTTAGAGAGTTAACCGAGCTCTGATACCAATTGTTAGGATCGAGAGCACTAAGAGGGGGGGGGGTGAATTAGTGCAGCGGAAATCTTATAATAATTTAAAAACCAAAAGCTGCGTTCGTTCAAAAACTATTGTGATGCAAAAGCAAATTCGCAGTTTGTATCTAGGTGCAGTTTGCGTCTAAGCGCAGATTGCGTTCAAGCGCAGTTTTGCGTCTAAGCGCAGTTTTGCGTCTAAACTCAGATTTACGTCTAAACGTAGTTTTACGTCTAAACGCAGATTTACGTCTAAACGCAGTTTTACGTCTAAACGCAGTTTTGCGTCTAAACGCAGTTTTACGTCTAAACGCAGATTTACGTCTAAACGCAGATTTACGTCTAAACTTTGAAACTCGTTTATATACTTGCAGAAGGCAGTATGCAGTTGAAATCAAGACGTAAACGTGAACTGAAATCTGACGATTGAGCGAGGAAAGCCGATTTACGTCTGAATGCAGTTTTACGTCTAAATGTTGAAACTCGTTCGTAAAATCGTAGAGGACAGATTGCAGTTATTAATAGGATTAAAATGTAAGCGTAAACTGCAAGGAAGCTCGTTCGTAAAAACGCGGAAAACAGTTCTGCAGAATCAAACGTAAACGTAAACTGTAATGTATGAAAATACGAAGTTACGTCTGAATGCAGATTTGGAAGAACAGCTCTTAGAACTTGTTCGCGAAAGCGCAGAGAGCAGTAGTGATGAGGGAGGTTTGCAGTAATGATAAAGTACTCGAAATTAAACGCAAACCAGAGATTTAGAGTGGTTCGGTCAGCCTTGACCTACTCCACTTTTGGCTTCCTCCACCGATGAGGTTGCCGACGTCAACTAGGTGCCTTCCTTCAATGGGCGAAGGCCAAACTTCCCTCTTACAATTTCTTCTCCTTTTGACAGGCTTAGGAGACAACCTTTACAGACCTTTCTCTCCTCACTTTACAATTGAAAACTTGAAGAATAGAAGGAGGAGACTTAAAGGCTTTACAACACTTTTGAGCTCTTAGAATCACAGAAAAGATCAAGATTTCGGTATAGGTCTGTATCTTTTCAGTGCTGAATGGGTGGGGTATTTATAGGCCCCAACCCAATTCAAAATTCGAGCTCAAAACGATCAAATCGATCAAATCCCAGAATTCTGGGATCAGGCGGTTGCACCTCTCGACTGGAGAGGTGGCACCGCCTGGCAGAGCTCGAAGACTGAGCTCTGCCGATTGCTTCTCTCTGCCAGAGCTCGAAGACTGAGCTCGATGGTTGCATCACCTGGCAGAGCTTGAAGACTGAGCTTGGTGGTTGCATCACCTGGCAGAGCTCGAAATCTGAGCTTGGTGGTTGCATCACTTGGCAGAGCTCCAAACTGAGCTCAAGCTGATGCACCATTCTGCCAGAGCTCGAAGACTGAGCTTGGTGAATGCATCACCTGGCAAAGCTCGAGACTGAGCTCAGGCTGATGCACCACTCTGCCAGAGCTCGAAGACTGAGCTCGGTGGTTGCATCGCCTGGCAGAGCTCGGAACTTGAGCTCTGGCGGTGCAACCTCTTGGCTGGAGCGGTTGCACCTCCCAGCCTTGCAACCCTGGCGGTTGCACCTCCTGGCTGGGGCGGTTGCACCTCCCAACCCCACAGCCCAGGCGGTTGCACCTCCTGGCTGGGGCGGTTGCACCTCTCAACCCCACAGCCCAGGCGGTTGCACCTCCTGGCTGGGGCGGTTGCACCTCCTGGTGCAATCAGGGTCCGAATGGCTCACTCCATTCGACCCACTTTGAATCTTTTCAGGGACCCAATTGCCCCAAGATTAAGCTAATGGGATCACTTCCCATTTTCATGCTTAATCATCGTGCTAACTACGAATATCTCTAAGACAACTTCTGCAGCTTTGCTCCGATGCGTCAATCGCTTCTTCCGGCGAGTTTCCGGCCAACTTCCGACGATCAACCGACAACCTTCGGTGATCCTTCTGCGGACATCCGGCATACTCCTGGACTTTGCGACGATCCACTTGGCGAGTTCCGACGAGCTTCGCTTGGCAAGCTTCTGGACTTCTCGGATCTGTTCTCTCTGAACCTCCGACGACCGTCCGAACTTCCGTCGAACTCTCGAACTCCCAACGTGATCCTGATCTTGACTCCGGCGCAACTCCTGCTGCTTGTCTTACTCTCATCGTAGTTAATCCTGCACACTTTATCTCAACACATAGATTAGATAACAAATGACAATTGATTTCATCATCAAAATCCGAGATTCAACATTGTTCCCCAAGCGGTGCCACCGTCGGCCAGGGTTTCAACACTCTGGTTGGGCCTTGAATTTGGCCCAAACCAATCTAATTTTGGGCTCAATTGACCCATAACAGAGTTGATAGGATTACCTCCAATCACAACTCTAATTATATGCTAACTACGATTCCTAAAACATAATCTAAGCAAGATAAGTCCGGTTTCTTCCGGCGAACTTCCGATGATATTCCGGCGAACTTCCGACGATCTCTCGGCAATGTTTCGGCGGACTCCCGGAAAGCTCCTGGACTTCATGACGATCTTCTTGGCGAGTTTCGATGAGCTACTTTGGCAAGCTCCAGGACTTCTCGGTCAATTCCGGCAGAACCTCCGACGAACGTTCGGACTTCCGATGAACTCTCGAACTCCCAATGAAATCGCGTTCTTGACTCTAAGACTTCATTTTTCTTTATGCCTTGCTATCGTAGTTAATCCTACACACATAAAAACACACATTGATCTAGACAATTATTACTAAGCATGAATCATGTTGTCCGGCATGCCATTGGTCTATCGACGCTTCATTCGATTCTTCGGCGCATCATCCTCTCTTGTGGCCTATTGCCCAATCGGCCAATTGACCTCCGCAACTTCGATATCCTTAGCGCAATACCTACTCTTCTTGGCCCGATGCTTGAATCCATAGCCCGAAGCCTTCTATCGATACGTCGACCGATCCTCCGGCCCGACGTCCAATCTTTTGACACGTTTTCCTTCGACCCAACATGATTCTTCCTGCTTTAATTGTCCCTCCCTGATCGAAGCATCCTGCATCACTCAAAACGTAGATTAAATCATAAACACTTATCAATTGGTTTCATCATCAAAATCCGAGATTCAACAATCTTCCCCTTTTTTATGATGACAACCAATTGATGACGGAGTTAACTTTAACTCTCGAAGGTTAAACAAACTCCCCCTATCAATATGTCATATTGATAGAACCTTGAATTCAAGCTAAATTCAAGTTGTTATAAATTTCATCATGAATATTTACAATACATCATCATGCATAACATGATCATACTTCTCCCCCTTTATCATCAACAAAAAGGAGAAGTTCCAACTATCAAGTGTTTGAGATATAAGTTCAAATCATTGCATGAAAAACATAATATCAAGTTTTATCATTATGCAATTTGAAGCTATAAAATTTAGCAAGTGTTACATCAATCAAGCTATCAGGTTTTAGATATGCAAGGTAATAAGATAGCAAGTTTATAACATACAAGCTAGTAAAAATTTTACAACATTTTAAAACATGCAAGCTAGCAATTTTGAGATGTTCAAGAAGGCAACTCTTGCTTCTTGAAATATAAGTTTTGCTAGATGTGCAAGTTAACTTTTTGCTTCTTAAGATAGGCAAAATAGCACTTCTTGGTGATGTTCAAGATAGCAAGTTCTACATCATACAAGCTAGTGAATCTTACAACATTTTAGAACATGCATAATCACCAAATCATCATAAATTTTAATGATGTGAAAAATTACAAATTTTGCATGTTTGCATTTGTGCATCTTGAGATTTGCAAGATAGCACTTCTTGCTTCTCTTTTGGGATGAGCAAGCTGGCAAGTTTGCTTCTTTTGCAATGTGCAAGTTTTCAAATTTTGCATCTTGAGCTCGCAATTTTTCTCCCCCTTTGTCATTATAAAAAAGAAGGGAAGAATACAGGATGAATAATCAAAAAATCAAGTTATGAATGTCAAAACAATTTTTCATCATGAATATTTTATCATTGCATGCATCATTATCATAAGTTGAAGTATTGCATGCATAATATCAAATCATCATTATCATAAGTTGAAGTATTGCATGCATAATTATATTAATGTTTCAATCATTATTTCAATATATTTGTGCATCATTATGGTTTCAATTTACAACATGCATAATTTTAAAACTTTGCATATGGTATCCTTCATGCATGACATAAATAAATCAATCACCATGGGCATATCATACATGATATTCACATATTCATGATACATCATTTTGACAACAAATCATAACATTTCAAATCATGATGGTATCTAAATGTCAAATTATATTGCAGCCTATCATGTATGATCATAACTTCTCATTTGTTTGTATAAATTCATGAGTATTCATGCATAATTTTATATCATCACATGAAAAATATCAAGAGAATTTTGGTGATGAGATATACAAATCATGAAGACAAATTGTGAATATCAATAGACATATTATGATTCTTTTTGGATAACTCAAATAGTGAAACGAAAGAATCGTAGTAGAAAATCTTGATTTATAAAAAGAATTTTCAAGTTATAATTCCGAGAATTCAAGAGAAACCATGATTCATTTTAACAAATCTCCTCTTAAATAAATAACAAAAAAATTTCATTTGAGGCATCAAGAGGAGATTTGTTATGTAAATAAATAACAAATCTCCTCTTGATTTCTCGTGATTTCAAGTTATAAATCACAAGAAATCAAGATCATAATTTCGATAAAATCTATTAAATTTAAATCATTTTCATAATCCATGAGTTTCATTAAAGCATAATATACATGGATTCATTAATGAAAAATCAATAAGATGGAAATGTATTTCTCTTTTTTTCTTTTTTATATATTTCATTTGAGGTTGTTTATTTCATACAAGCATACCTTTGTCTTTTTCGTATGAAAACCATATATCAACGTTTAAAACGGAAAGATAAAAAATCATCAAGATCAAAAAGTGTAACACATAATTCTAAAACATATGATTTCAAATCATTACTTCAAGTCCTCGTGCACAAAAATCATCAAGCATGATGCAAATATTTATTTTCAAAATATTCATCATGATAAGGCATACAAGCCAAAGAAATAAGGCATACAAGCCAAAGAAACCATTAAACATAATGCATATTCATCAATCTTGGTTTCATTAAGCATAAGGTATTTTCAAACAAAATCAAAAATCAATACGAAAATCATCAAGATATACATTATTTCTTCTTGAAAAACATACATAGGGTTATCATTAGATTTAAATCTAATATTTTATTCCTTTAACATAAAACATTTAATTTTTATTATCATTTTTAAAATTACTAGCATGATAAGCATGATCCTATTTTATTTTTATATTTTTCATTACATCATTAAACATGTAAATTTTAAGAAAAATAATTAAACTAAAGTAAAAATAACTCATTAAAAGCATCATGTAATTTTGAAATAAATTAAGGGGGTTTCGATTACCTCATCATTGAAAGCGATTAAGGCATAGTTTTCCACCTCGCCTTTGTTGATTTTCTTCTCATCTTCAGATGAGCTTGATTCGTCCCAAGGAGCTTCCTTCTTCTTGCATTCATAGCAAGTAGTTACGTTCTTTTTGTTCTTTAATTTTTGTTTCATGAATTTTTTAAATTTCATGAGTAGTTCAAGTTCACCATCACTTGAGCTTATGCTCGAGTGGTCTTCGATTGTTCTTAGTCCAAAATCCTTCTTGTCCTTTGGAAGGTTGTTCTTGAGTTCTTTATGTCATTAAAGACCCTATTAGTTCTTCAATCGGAAAGGGATTCAAATTTTTTTATTCTTGAATTGCCACTACTTTTGAATCCTAATTTTTATTAAGAGAACATAAAATTTTGTTTACAAGTTCAAAATCTGAAAAACTTCTACCAAGTGCTTTTAAACCATTGATGACATCCATAAAACGGGTGTACATGTCAACAATGGTTTCACTTGGTTTCATATGAAACAATTTGAATTCATGTATTAAAAGATTAATCTTTAAAACTTGGAAGAGAAGACCTTTGAAATCTGTTTTTGATCATATTTCATAAATTTAAATCAATCGAAAACAAGAAATCTCTCATTCAAGTTTTCCAATAAGTGTAGTCCGTCCCATTGAAAAAGGGAGGACGAATAAGAAAAAGTCCCTCTTGAAAGCTGAAAAGAGTCATTTCTCTTTGGGTGTTAAATCAAATGAGAAAACGAGGCTCTAATACCAACTGTTAGGAATGAGTTGGCACTAAGAGGAGGGGGTGAATTAGTGTAGCGGTAAAAATTACGTCGGTTTGAAAAACCTTCGTACGATAAAATCTGATTTCAACGAAAATCGTTTCGGAAAGATCTTTAAATTGAAAGCATATGGAAGTGTAGTTTGTTAGGAATGGGGTCAGCGCTAAGAGGGGGGGTGAATTAGTGTAGCGGTAAAATCGTCTTACAAAAACCTTTCGTTTCGATAAAACCGTTTACGTTGAAAACCGATCTCGAAAAGTGTTTAACGTTAAAACGTTTACAAGAATGTAATGAGCAAGTGAAGTAAGTAAATCAGTTTACAATATGAGAATTAAAAGTAGAACAAGAATGCAAACTGATTTATAGTGGTTCAGTCGTCGTGAGCTACATCCACTATGTCGATTCCTCTTTCGTCGAGGCCATCGGCATCCACTATCGATCTTCCTTTAATAGACGAAGATCAACCTCCTTCTTACACCCCTCTTCTCCTTTTACCGGGTTTAGAAGACAACCCTTACAATTACTCACACTCCTAAACAGAATTCTATGGTTAGATTTAGAGGGATTTATCAAGCGATTACAATAGCGTTTCTTCACTTTTAAACTCTCTGTGCTTGTGTTTTTTAACCAGGGATGAGAGGGGTATTTATAGGCCTCAATTGATTCAAACTTAGAGCCTAAAACATCTGCACGGGCGGTACCACCGCCTGCGCTGGGCGATACCACACTTAGTGTCAGTTTGACACTGACACTATGTTGGGTGGTACTGCCGCCTATAGCCTCTCGGAGGTTGTGTCTGGGCGGTACCACCACCTGACATAGTCTCGGAGACTATGCCACGATAGTGTCACCTCTTGGGGCACTGTTTGGGCCTCTCATTGGGCTCAAAACAATCCTTACATGGGCCCAACTGGCCCATAATTGGGTTGGCCCAAATCCAAACCCAATTACATGCTAACTACGATTCCTAAGACATATTCGAAGCTAAACAAGTCCGTAAGTCTAGTTTCTTCCGATGATCTTTCGGCGAACTTCTGACGATCTCTCGGTAATGTTCCAATGGACTCCTGGCAAGCTCCTGGACTTCATGACAATATTCTTGGCGAGTTCTAACAAGCTTCTCTAGCAAGCTCTGAGACTTCTCGGCTAGTTCCGATAGAACTTTCGACGAACGTCCGGACTTCCGACGGACTCTCAAACTCCCAACGAAATCACGTCCTTGACTTTGAGACTTCATTTTGCTTCATGCCTTGCTATCATAGTCAATCTTGCACAAGTAAAACACACTTCGATCTAGACAATTAATGCTATACATTAATCATGTTGTCCGACATATCATTGATCCCTTGATGCTTCGTTCGATTTTTTGGCGCATCATCCTCTCTGGCAGCCTATTGCCCAATCGGCCAGTTGACTTTGCAACTCTGAAATCCTTAGCACAATATCTGCTCTTCTTGGCTCGATGCTCGAATCCATGGCTCGAAGCCTTCTATCGATACGTCGACCGATCCTCTGGCTCGACGTCCAATCTTCTGACATGTTTTCCTCCGGCACAACATGACTCTTCTTGCTTTGATTGTCTCTCCCTGATCGAAGCATCCTGCGTCACTCAAAAACACAGATCAAATCATAATCACTTATCAATTGGTTTCATCATCAAAAATACAAGATTCATCAATCTCTCCCTTTTTTATGATGACAAGCAATTGATGTCGGAGTTAACCTTAACTCCCGAAGTTTAAACAAACTCCCCTTATCAATATATCGTATTGATAGAGACTATTGGATTCAAAAATTGAAGCAAACATGTCATGATTAAAATCATGCATAACATCAACATACTTCTCCCCCTTTGTCATCAACAAAAAGGAGAAGTTCCAACTATCAAGTGTTTGAACATATGAGTTCAAATCGTTGCATAATAAACATCAAGTTTTATCATCATGCAAGCTAGCAAAAATTTTACAGCATTTTAAAATATGCAAGCTAGTAATTTTGAGATGTTCAAGAAAGCAACTCTTGAAATATGCAAGTTCATAAATTTTGCTAGATATGCAAGTTAACATGTTTTGCTTCCTGAGATAAGCAAGATAGCACTTCTTTCTCCATGCAATTTGCAAGCTAGCAAATTTTTGCTTCCTTTGCAATGTTTGAGCTAGCAATTTTGCTTTTTTTGCAAAGTACAAGTTTCTAAATTTTACAAGATGAGCTAGCGATATTTCTCTCCCTTTGTCAATGTCAAAAAGAAGGGAAGAATATAATGTTGTAATTCTTTTTCCCTTTACGTCAATTTTTAAATTATGACAAAGGTAAGTAATCATTCTTATTTCAAAATGTCATAATTGAGATAAACCTTGAATTCAAATCTAAGCAATCATGATTCACATCATATGCAATATATCACATTCATCATCATAATTAAAATGCATAAGCATTGTATGCATAATACCAAATCATAATGTATATTTTTAAAATATAAAATTATCATTACATGCATGATTTCAAATCGTCATTCATAATTACATCAATATTAGTAACAAATCATAGTATTTCAAATCATGATGGTATTAATTTGTCAAATTACATTGCATCCTATCATGCATGATCATAATTTCTCATTTGTATTTCATGCATAAATTCATATCATCATATAAGAATATTAAGAAAAAATAATTGGGTGATGAGATAAACATTTTATAAATACAAGGAATTGTATAAAATTCATATGACGAAAGATAATATCATGTGAATACCAAAAGACATGATTTCTTTTGAAAAACCTCCTCTTAAATAATCAAAAGAAAATCTTAGGAGATCGATTAATGAAAAATCTTGATTCATAATAAATCTTAATTTATAAGTATCAACGAATCAAGATCATGATTTGGATAAAAATTTATTCAATTTTAAATTATCAAATCATCAAATCAAAATCATTTTCAAGAGATTACAAAAGTGATACAAATAGATTCATTAATCTCCTTTTTGGAAAACACGATAAAGTAAGGAAAAAGAAATCTTTCAAAGAGAAACCTATCCTCTTTTTAGTTGTTTCAATTCATGTGATTTATTTCATTTATGCCAAATAAATAAATGCATCAATGTTTAAAATCAAAGATGCAAGATTTATTACGTCAAAGATCAATAAGGCATTAATTACAAAAATCATCATGTATAGCTTTAAAATCTCATGCATAAAATCGTGAATTATGGTATCAAAACATTTAATATTTTTATTACATCATTATGCATCATTAAATATACAATCATCAACACTTACACTATTTTATATAAGCATGTCTTTTTCATTTATGTCAAATCAAAACATACATAATTTTAAAATATAAATTTATCAAGCATGATCTCAAATTACATTATTTCATCAAGCATTATTTCATATTTTCAATCAAAATCATTTTGATTATTTATCATAAAAAATGTGTTTTTCATGATTATTTTTAAAATTATTAGAAAGGTAAACATGATCCAATATTTTTTTTTACATTTTCATTAAATATGTAATTCAAAAAAATATTTAATTTTTTTAAACTAAATTAAAACTAAATTAGAAATAAGTCATGAGATACAGTATAGGTGCTCATTAGAGAATGAGTTCATTGATACAGTATAGGTGCTCATGTAGGGATGCTAGGGATACAGTATAGGTGCTCATTAGAGAATGAGTTCATTGATTGATCCGCTTACGGAATGATGGATGGTTGATGATGCCTTATTATCAGACAGTGATTCAGTAGTCCTAGTGATTTATATGGTCCTTAGACTTGAGACACCAAGAATGTCCTATATGAGTGCTCCACTCTCTAATACCAGATTTAGAGGTTTGGTTGTCCCAGATCTAGTACAACTGGTTATTGGGAGTGGTAGTCGACCTCACGAGGGCTATTGAGTGTCGATAGAGGATCATCCACTCTCGGCATCATGAGAGGAATATCCCATGTGTTCTTGCTCAGACAAATCCCTGGCTAGGGTCATTCGGGTTGAGAGAGAAAGAGTTCTCCGGGAGAATCCGATTAGAGCGAGACTCGAGTAGAAACCATATGAGTCTGACAGCACCATGCTCGATATACGGTCTTTAGGATATTAGATGGATGAGGGACTATAGGTACACGATAACTGAGGACAGACAGGTCCAATAGTTTAGATTCCCCTATATCGTCTGGGGACTACGGCGTAGTAGCCTAGTATATCCGTAGTCGATGAGTCAAGTGAATTATTACAGAGATAATAATTCACTGAGTTAGAAGGAGTTCTGACAGGTATGACTCACGGCCAGCTCGATATTGGGCCTAGTATAGTAGGCATTGCGATGAGTAGAGGTTCAGATATGAGATATCCGACAAGCCCTTGTCTTATTGGATATCCAATAAGCCCCTGAATTATTGGATCCCATGGACGAGATCCAATAAGAGCCCATGAGAGATTATTGGATAGATATCCACTAATCTAAAAGGCTTGGGTTATTGGATGCAGATCCAATACCCACTAGGCGAGGATCCATTAGGGTTTGACAGGGAACCTCTATAAATAGGAGGGATTCAGAGCCTCATAGGCTAGAGCCTTTGTTTGCCTCTCCTATTCTCCTTCCCCTCTCCACCTCAGAGCAGGCCTGGAGTTTTGAGGAGTGTTGTCGCAGCCCTACTGTGTGGATCATCACTAGAGAGGAGAACGCTTGACCTCCTTCACCCTCTCTTAAGGATCTGCAAGGAAATAGAGATATACGATCTCCTTAGGTAACACAATCTATTCTATACGTAGTTTTTCAACTTAGGATTAATTGTCTCGATCAAAGTTTTGTTTTACTTGTGCAGGATTAACTACGATGGATGTAAGACATGCAGCAAGAGTTGCACTGAAGTCAAGACTATGATCACTTTGGGAGTTCAAGAGTTCGACGGAAGTCCGGACGATCGTCGAAGGTTCTGCGGGAACAAACCCGAGAAGTCCAGGAGCTAGCCAAAAGAAGCTCGTCGGAACTCACCAAGTGGATCGTCGCAAGTCCAAGAGTTTACCGGAAGTTCACAGGAGCATCACCGTGGGTTCATCGGATGATCGACGGAAGTTCGCCGAAAGCTCGTTGGAAGACGCGATTGATGCACCGGAGCAAGTTGCAATAAATGTCTTAAGAAAAATCATAGTTAGCATGATGAATAAGTTAGAAATGGGAGGTGATCCCATTAACTTAATCTGGGGGTAATTGGGCCCTTGACAGACCCAAATTGGGCCGAATGGATCAACCCATTCGGACCAGAATTCCTGCTAGGCGGTGGCACCGCCCAGGAGATAGTCTCCCAGGAAAGCTGGGTGGTGCAACCGCCCAGGTCAGGTAGTGGCACTGCATGGGCTCAGTCTCCGAGCGAGATTGGGCGGTGCAACCACCCTTGACAAGCGATGGAACCGCCTGAGCTCGGTCTCCGAGCTCTGCCAAGCGGTGCAACCGCTCTTGTCAAGTGGTGGCACCACCCAGAGGCTCAGTCTCTGAGCTCTGCCAAGTGGTGCAATTGCCCCTGACAAGCAGTGGCACCGCCTAGAGGCTCAGTCTCCAAGCTCTGTCGGGCGGTGCAATCGCCCCAATCAGGCGGTGCAACCGCCAGACCCCGGAATTCCGGGAGATGACAGTTTTGAGCTCGGAATTCAAACTGGTTTGGAGCCTATAAATACCCCTCCTAGCCTTGGGTAAAACATTCAATCACAGAGAGATTAAAAGAGAGAAAACGTTGCTGTAATCTCTAGAATTTCCCTCCTCTAAATTCTAAGTGTTAGAATTCTGTTTAGAGAGGAGAGTGAGTGCTTGTAAGGGTTGTCTCCTAAACCCGGTAAAAGGAGAAGAGGGGTGTAAGAAGGAGGTTGATCTTCGCCTAGTAAAGGAAGATCATTAGTGGATGCCGGTGGCCTCGACAAAAGAGAAATAAGAGGAGTGGACGTAGGTCACGATTGACCGAACCACTTTAAACTCCCATCTTCTCTGGTTTGCATTTTGTTTCCTGCTATTACCTTACTGCAAACCCCTTCAATAGCTTACTGCCTTCAATACATTTACATATGCTTTCAAGCTAAGTTTTCAAAATTGATTTTACATTGGAAACGATTTTTATCGTACGAGAGATTTGACGAAGTTGACGTTTTTATCCACTGCACTAATTCACCCCCCACGCACACCCCACCACCACCCCCCTCCCCACCTCTTAGTGCTCTTGATCCTAACAATTGGTATCAAAGCTCGATTTTTCTCATTTCGAATTTACACCCAAGAAAAATGGCTCTTCATGGCTTTCAAGAGGGCTTATCGGTTGTTCGTCCACCGTTGTTTAACGGATTGGACTATACTTATTAGAAAACTCGAATGAGAGTTTTCTTGATTTCTATGAATTTGGATTTATGAAATATTGTTGAAAACGATTTTCAACTTCCCTCTAAACCAATGAACGAATGGTCGGTTTTAGAGAAGTAGTATTTTTCTTTAAACGCAAAGGCTATGAATGCCTTATTTTACGCTTTGGACAAAAAATGAGTTCAATCAGATTTCTACGTGTGAAACGACTTTTGATATTTGGTGAACACTTGAAATCATGCACGAGGGAACTAGTAGAGTCAAAGACTCGAAAGTTAACATTTTATTGCATGATTTTGAGCTTTTTCGAATGCAACCAAGCGAGACTATAGGTGACATGTACACCCGTTTCACAAATGTCGTCAATAATCTAAGAGTTCTTGGTAAATCTTTTTTGAATTTTGATCTCATAAGCAAGATCTTAAGATCCCTTCCAAAAAGGTGGGATCCTAAAATAACCGTAATATAAGAAACAAAAGATTTAAATATTTTTCCACTTGAAGAACTAATTGGTTCGTTGATGACATATGAAATGGTGCACAATGCACATGATGAACAAAATAACCTTCCAAAGAATAGGAAGGATTTGAGACATAGAACATTTGAAGACCACTCGAGCATAAGCTCAAGTGATGGTGAAAAAGAACTACAAATGAAATTTAAAAAATTAAAGAAATAAAAATTTAAGAATAAAAAGAACAGAACTACTTGCTTTGAACGCAAGAAGAAGAACACAAAGTGGGATGAATCGAGCTCCTCCGAAGACGCGGAGGAAAGGCAAGGTGGCAAACTATCCTTAACCGCTTTCAATGATGAGGTAATCAAAATCCCCCTAATTTATTTTGAAATTACTTGATGCTTTCATGATATATTTTCTTTTTTAGTTTAGAATTAATTTTCTTAAAAATTACATGTTTAAAAATAAAAATACAAAAATTATGATCATGCTAGTAATTTCGAAAATGATAATATTGTATATTTTATGATAAACAAACAAAATGATTTTGATTGAAAATATGAAATCATGGTTAAGAAGTAATAATGTTTATCATGTTGATTTCCATTGTTATTTCTCGATTTTTAATGAAATCATCTTTGATTTGAAGTAATGCATAAAGTTGTAATGAAAATATTAAAATTTTGATACCATGATTTGATCATTTTGTGCATGAGATTTTATAGTTATACATGATGATTTTTGTGGTTTATTGATCTTGATGGTTTTTATGATGAAATTCATTTTTCGATCCTAAACGTTGATGCATGTTTTCATAAATAAAAAAGGCATGCTTCTATGAAATAAATTATATAAATTGAAATGGCTAAAAAGAGAAAAGCATATTTCTTGAAAATTCTATTTCTCTATCTTATTGACCGTGATGAATCTATTTGATCATCTTTTTATGAATTTCTTGAAAATAATTTTGATTTGACGATTTGAATTTGAATAAATTTTTATCCTAATTATGATCTTGGTTTATTGGAATTACTTGAGATCTTCTTTATGAATCAAAATCTTATATCTCCTATGTTTCCTTTTACCATTTCCTAAAGAGGAGATCTATAAAACTAATCATGATCTTGATAATTATGTTTTGAAACTTTATGTAAATCAAGATCATTCATCATTACTTCTTGCATTTTATTAAAGAAATTATTTAAATGAATCATGTCTTTTGGTATTTACACGATCCTTGAGATTTTATCTTTCATAACATGATGTGATTGTATTTATGGCTTGTATGCCTTCAAATGATTAAAATATTTTACACTATATTGTTCTTCTCCTCTTTTTTCTTGTTTACAATGATAAAATGAGGAGAAATTTTGATCATGCATTGTAGGATATAATTGCTATAATGAAAATTTTACACTATTACATGCCTTAATAACATGTTGGAAATTATGTGTTTTGGATACAAAAATTTTCATGATCATGTGCATATTTTATCTTCATGATTGTGTTTGAAAATCTATTGCAAAACCATGTCCGAATGCATGAAAGTATTAAATTTCATTTTCAGATTTTTTTGATCCTAATAATTCATTTTTGAAAATCTATTGATCTTGATTTGATGATTTAAATGAGCTTTATCTTGATTTTTTGAAATTTATAAATTAAGATTTCTTATGCTTAAATCAAGATTTTATATGCATTAATTAATATCTTATTCTCTTACAAGATTGAATGAACTCTATCTTTTTCATGATCTCCTAAGAATTTTTTATGTTATTTATTTAAGAGGAGATTTGTTAAAATGAATCACGGTTTCTCTTGATTTCTCGAAATTATAACTTGAGTATTCATTTTATAAATCAGGATTGTTTATATGTTCTTTCGTGACATCTTTTAAGGCTTATGACTTGAATTTTGTTATGTAAAATTCTTTGAATGAATGAAATACATCTCATCACCTAATAATTCTTCTTGATATTCCTTATGTGATGATATGAATACATGAAATATTCATTAATTTGTTTTGATAAGAAGTTTCGATCATGCATGGTAGGATGTAATTTGACAAAATTGGTACCATCATGATGTGAAATAAATGATGATTTGGAATCATGCATTAATAATGATTTTATATTTTATGATTTGGTATGATGCATGCAATGATGAAATATTCATGAATTTGAAATGATGCATGCAATACTTATGATAATGATGTACATGGTGTATTGCATATGATGTGTATCATGAATGCTTTAAATGATGAATGTTTGATATCATGATTGATAAATGCTTAAAAATTTTAATGCTTGAATATCATGTATGATATGCTCATAATGATGATTGATTTATTTGTATCATGTATGAAAAATGAAATGTATGGTTTTGAAAATGTGCATGTTTTAATTTGAAAATATAATGATGCACAAATAAGATTGATACTTACCTTTGTCATGATTTAGAAATTGACGCAAAGGATCTTCCCTTCTTTTTGACATTGACAAAGGGGGAGAAATATCGCTAGCTCATCTTGCAAAATTTAGGAACATGCACTTTGCAAAAGAAGCAAAATTGCTAGCTTAAACAAAAGAAGCAAATGTGCTATCTTGCCTATCTCAAGAGGCAAAAATGCTAACTTGCACATCTAGCAAAACTTGACAAACTTGCATATTTCAAGAGGCAAGAGTTGCTTTCTTGAATATCTCTAAATTGCTAGCTTGCATGTTCTAAAATGTTGCAACATTGCTAGCTTGCAAGATGTAGAGCTTGCTATCTTGAACATCTTAAGAAACAAAAATTACAAAAGTGCTATCTTGTCTATCTCAAGAAGCAAAACATGCTAACTTGCGCATCTAGCCAAGTTGACAAAATTTACATATTTCAAGAAGCAAGAGTTGCCTTCTTGAACATCTCTAATTTGCTAGCTTGCATGATGTAGAAGTTGCTATCTCAAAAGAAGCAAAAGTGCTATCTTGTATGTTGTAAAACTTTCATATATAAAACTTGATAGCTTGAATGTTCTAAGCATGATGTAACACTTGCTAAATTTTCTAGCTTCAAAACTGTATGATGATAAAAATTGATATTATGTTTTTCATGCAATAAGTTGAATTAATACTACAAACACAAGAATAGTTGGACTTCTCCTTTTTGTTGATGACAAAGGGGGAGAAGTATGATGTTATGCATAAGTTCATGATGACGTGTTGCAAGTATTCATGATGAATATTGCAATGACTTGAATTCAAGGTTCTATCAATATGGCATATTGATAGAGGGAGTTTGTTTAAACTCCGGGAGTTAAGATTAACTCCGTCATCAAGTAGTTGTCATCATCAAAAAGGGGGAGATTGTTGAATCTCATATTTTGATGATGAAACCACTTGATATATATTTATGATTTAATCTACGTTTTGAGTGACGCAGGATACTTCGATCAGGATGAGACAATTAAAGCAGGAAAAATCATGTTGTGCCGGAGGAACATGTCAGAAGATTGGATGTCGGGCTGGTAGATCGGTCGACATATCGATAGAAGGCTTCGGGTCGTGGACTTGGGCATCGGGCCAAGAAGAGCGGGTATTGCGCCAGGGATATCAGAGTTGCGGAGTCAATTAGCCGATTGGACAATAGGCCGCAGGAGAGGACGATGCGCCGAAGAATTGGATGAAGCGTCGAGAGACCAATGACATGCCGGACAACTTGGTTAATTACTTAGGATTAATTGACTCGATCGAAGTTTTATTTTACTTGTGCAGGATTAACTATGATAGATGTAATGCAAGTCATAGGTGCCCAGCAAGCCAATCACGTGAGTGATGGCACATGTGACTTGATACAGAATCTTTTTGCTTATTTTGACGTATATCACTTTATAACTATTGCATATGTGCATATATATATTGTGATGTCCTTGGATTTGTGCAATGGGAATCAGATCGTGATGAGATCATGATAATGAGATCGATTCACCTTTAAACACATATCCTAAATAATCCCGGTCATAGGTTACTCGAGAGGGAAATCGTGATAACCGGACAGACTGGTGTGCTGTATACCCGTACATATGATGGATGCAGCTAGTCTCATAGCTGCTCGTGTAGGGACACTAGGGATACAGTACAGGTGCTCATTGGAGAATGAGTTCACTGATTGATCTGCTTACGGAATGCTGGATGGTTGATGATGCCTTATTGTCAGACAGCGATTCCGTGGTCCTAGTGGTGTATCTGGTCCTTAGACTTGAGACACCAAGGATGTCCTGTATGAGTGCTCCACTCTTTGATACCAGACTTATAGGTTTGGCTGTCCCAGATCTAGTACAACTGGTCATTGGGAGTGGTAGTCGACCTTACGAGGGCTATTGAGTGTCGATAGAGGATCATCCACTCTCGGCATCATGAGAGGAATATCCCATGTGTTCTTGCTCAGACAAATCCCTGGCCAGGGTCATTCGGGTTGAGAGAGAAAGAGTTCTCCGGGAGAATCCGATTAGTGCGAGACTCGAGTAGAAACCGTATGGGTCTGACAGCACCATGCTCGATATACGGTCTCTGGGATATTAGATGGATGAGGGACTATAGGTACACGGTAACTGAGGACAGACAGGTCCAATGGATTGGATTCTCCTGTATCGTCTGGGGACTACGGCGTAGTGGCCTAGTACGTCCGTAGTCGATGAGTCGAGTGAATTATTACAGAGATAATAATTCACTGAGTTAGAAGGAGTTATGAAGGGTATGACTCACGGCCAGCTCGATATTGGGCCTAGAGGGTCACACACATATGGTAGGTATTGCGATGAGTAGAGGTTATGATATGAGATATCCGACGGAGCCCTTTGTCTTATTGGATACAGATCCAATACCCACTAGGGGAAGACCCATTTGTTGAATCTCGGGTTTTGATGATGAAGTCAATTGTCATTTGTTATCTAATCTATGTGTTGAGATAAGTGTGCAGGATTAACTACGATAAGAGTAAGACAAGCAGCAGGAGTTGCGCCGGAGTCAAGATCATGATCACGTTGGGAGTTCGAGAGTTCGACGGAAGTTCGGACGGTCGTCGGAAGTTCAGAGAGAACAGATCCGAGAAGTCCAGAAGCTTGCCAAGCGAAGCTCGTCGGAACTCGCCAAGTGGATCGTCGCAAAGTCCAGGAGTATGCCGGATGTCCGCAGAAGGATCACCGAGGGTTATCGGTTGATCGACGGAAGTTTGCCGGAAACTCGCCGGAAGAAGCGATTGACGCATCGGAGCAAAGCTGCAGAAGTTGTCTTAGAGTTAATCGTAGTTAGCACGATGATTAAGCATGAAAATGGGAGGTGATCCCATTAGCTTAATCTTGGGGCAATTGGGCCCCTGAAAAGATTCAAAGTGGGCCGAATGGAGTGAACCATTCGGACCCAGATTGCACCAGGAGGTGCAACTGCCCCAGCCAGGAGGTGCAACCGCCTGGGCTGTGGGGTTGAGAGGTGCAACCGCCCCAGCCAGGAGGTGCAACCGCCTGGGCTGTGGGGTTGAGAGGTGCAACCGCCCCAGCCAGGAGGTGCAACCGCCTGGGCTGTGGGGTTGGGAGGTGCAACCG
This sequence comes from Musa acuminata AAA Group, assembly GCF_036884655.1. Classification (NCBI taxonomy): domain Eukaryota; kingdom Viridiplantae; phylum Streptophyta; class Magnoliopsida; order Zingiberales; family Musaceae; genus Musa; species Musa acuminata. The sequence continues at coordinate 12,506,813 of NC_088353.1, read as the reverse complement.
CCCCAGCCAAGAGGTTGCACCGCCAGAGCTCAAGTTTCGAGCTCTGCCAGGCGATGTAACCACCGAGCTCAGTCTTCGAGCTCTGGCAGAGAGGTGCATCAGCCTGAGCTAAGTCTCGAGCTCTGCCAGGTGATGCATTCACCAAGCTCAGTCTTCGAGCTCTGGCAGAGAGGTGCATCAGCCTGAGCTCAGTTTGGAGCTCTCCCAGGTGATGCAACCACCGAGCTCAGATTTCGAGCTCTGCCAGGTGATGCAACCACCAAGCTCAGTCTTCGAGCTCTGCCAGGTGATGCAACCATCGAGCTCAGTCTTCGAGCTCTGGCAGAGAAGAGCAATCGGCTGAGCTCAGTCTTCGAGCTCTGCCAAGCGGTGCCACCTCTCCAGTTGAGAGGTGCAACCGCCTGATCCCAGAATTCTGGGATTTGATCGATTTGATCGTTTTGAGCTCGAAGTTTGAATTGGGTTGGGGCCTATAAATACCCCACCCATTCAGCACTGAAAAGATACAGACCAATACCGAAATCTTGATCTTTTCTGTGATTCTAAGAGCTCAAAAGTGTTGTAAAGCCTTTAAGTCTCCTCCTTCTGTTCTTCAAGTTTTCAATTGTAAAGTGAGGAGAGAAAGGTCTGTAAAGGTTGTCTCCTAAGCCTGTCAAAAGGAGAGAAATTGTAAGAGGGAAGTTTGGCCTTCGCCCATTGAAGGAAGGCACCTAGTTGACGTCGGCAACCTCATCGGTGGAGGAAGCCAAAAGTGGAGTAGGTCAAGGCTGACCGAACCACTCTAAATCTCTGGTTTGCGTTTATTTTCGAGCACTTTATCATTACTGCAAACCTCCCTCATCACTACTGCTCTCTGCGCTTTCACGAACAAATTCTAAGTGCTGTTCTTCCAAATCTGCACTCAGACGTAAACTCGTATTTTCATACAGTACAGTTTACGTTTACGTTTGATTCTGCAGAACTGTTTTTCGTGCTTTTACGAACGAGCCTTTTTTGCAGTTTACGCTTACATTTTAATCCTATTAATAACTGCAATCTGTCCTCTGTGATTTTACGAACGAGTTTCAACATTTAGACGCAAAACTGCATTCAGACGTAAATCGGCTTTCCTCGCTCAATCGTCAGATTTCAGTTCACGTTTACATCTTGATTTCAACTGCATACTGCCTTCTGCGAGTATACAAACGAGTTTCAAAGTTTAGACGTAAATCTGCGTTTAGACGTAAATCTGCGTTTAGACGTAAAACTGCGTTTAGACGTAAATCTGCGTTTAGACGTAAAACTGCGTTTAGACGTAAAACTGCGTTTAGACGTAAAACTGCGTTTAGACGTAAATCTACGTTTAGACGTAAATCTGCGTTTAGACGTAAATCTGCATTTAGACGTAAATCTGAGTTTAGACGCAAAACTGCGCTTAGACGCAAAACTGCGCTAAACGCAATCTGCGCTTAGACGCAAACTGCACCTAGATACAAACTGCGAATTTGCTTTTGCATCATAATAGTTTTTGAACGAACGCAGCTTTTGGTTTTTAAATTAATATAAGATTTCCGCTGCACTAATTCACCCCCCCCCCCTCTTAGTGCTCTCGATCCTAACAATTGGTATCAGAGCAAGGTTAACTCTCTAAAGGATTAAAACCCAAGAGAGATGGCATACGCCGGAAACCAAGAGGGGCATTCGATTACACGTCCACCCATGTTCAGTGGAACGGACTACACTTACTGGAAGACCCGAATGAGGATCTTTCTTATTTCTATGGATTTTGAACTGTGGAACCTTGTTGAAAATGGATTTTCAAAATCTTCTCTTCCAATGATCGATTGGAACGATTTGGAGAAGAAGGCTTTCGCTCTTAATGCAAAGGCTATGAATGCCTTATTTTGCGCACTTGATAAAAACGAGTTTAATCGTGTTTCAACTTGCGAAACTGCTTTTGATATTTGGCACACACTTGAAGTGACCCACGAGGGCACAAGTAGAGTGAAAGAGTCAAAAATCAATCTGTTGCTGCATACTTTTGAACTTTTCCGAATGAAACCGAGTGAAACCATTGGCGACATGTTTACCCGTTTCACGGATGTCGTCAACGGTCTAAAAGGACTCGGAAAGAGTTTTTCGGATTTTGAGCTTGTTAATAAGATACTAAGATCCCTTCCTAAGAGTTGGGATCCTAAAGTCACCGCCATTCAAGAGGCAAAAGATCTGCGAAATTTCCCTCTTGAAGAACTAATCGGGTCATTAATGACCTACGAAATGACTTGCAAAGCTCATGAAGAGCAAGAAGACATCCTTCCAAAGAACAGGAAGGATATGGCACTTAAAACTTCTGAATGCCACTTGAGAGAAAACTCAAGTGATGAGGACTGTGATGACGACTTGGCACTTTTGACAAGAAAGTTTAAAAAATTCTTCAAAAGAAACAAGTTTAAAAACGATGTGAAAAATAAACTTGAACCTAAGAAGGACCAAGTGATCTGCTATGAATGTAAAAAGCCAGGACATTACAAAAGTGATTGTCCCCAAGTCAAGAAAAGAACAACAAAGAAGAAGGCGCTCCAAGCAACATGGGATGACTCGAGCGCATCTGAGGAAGACGAATCCAACACCGAGCAAGTTGCTCATTACGCCTTTATGGCAATCGAAGAGGAGGTAACGGATTTATTAGATGCTGATTTATCTTTCGATGAATTATTAAATGCCTTCCATGATTTATTTGATGAATGCAAAGTTATAAATAGAAAATACAAGTTGCTAAAAAAGGTACATGATAATCTTACTTGTGAGTTTGATAAATTAAAAGTCGAACATCATGATAGTTTAAAGTCATGTATCAAATGTCATGATTTAGAAACTATACAAAAAGAAAACTTGCTACTTAAGGACACCTTGAAGAAATTCGAGGTTGGTAGCAAGTCATTAAACATGATCCTTACAAACAAGGGTCATGCTCCCAAAAGAAGTGGGATTGGATTTGTGAGGGGTCCTCACCGAAATCCAACTACCTTTGTAAAAGGCCCCATCTTACACGTTCATCACCAAACCAAGTGCAACTTTTGTTGCAAATCTGGACACAAGACACATTGTTGTCCATTCAAGAAAATAAGTCCAAACAAATTAATTTGGGTTCCTAAAGGAACCATGATAAACTCTATGCAACATGATAGAAAATGTAGATCTATTTATGAGGCACCCAAAAGCAAATGGGTTCCTAAAGATCATCCGTTCCTATAAAAACATTAAAAGTCTAGGCCGGAGCAAGAAATAATGTTCTGCTCCTTGACTCTCAATGGTCAGAAACCAAGAATCAAAAAGGAACTCGCAACGCTTAAGTAACAAGTGAAAGCTATGAAATCACAAATACGATACAATTACAAACATATGATATCCAAATTCACATACCCCCCTGATCTTCAAAACCTGTTCATCTACGAATTAATTCTTGTAGAAACTAAATATGTCATGATCTTAAAAGGGACACCAAACAAACATACATATGCACGTTAAAAGATCTATCTTACAAAGAGCTTCTTCCTTAAAAAAAAACTCATACGAAATCATGTAACAAACATCAATTGCTCTGAAACTCTCCTCAAGGCAAAGGCTCCCTAATCAAATCATCCTAAGTACTCACCTGCTGCCGGCGGTGGCACCTCTCCAGCTGGCGGTTGCACCTCCAGCTATCACGGGTTGCCAGAGGTTGCACCGCTCCAGCCAGAGGTGCAACCGCCAGCAGCTCTGCCCTTTAAAATCACGCTAGGGCCGGCTAAGGAACCGACCCCAACTCACCCCCATTTCCTCCTCTACTCTTCCAAGTCTCCTCCATTCCCATTTCACTCCTCTAAGCCTTCCAAATACCTCCTATTTCGGAGCAAAACATCAAGAATCCTTCCTTCTCTTGAAGATTTCACAAAGGTACTCTCTAAGAAGCTCTTAAATTCTGCTTTGTTCTTCATTTACTTTAGCTCATCATCATCCCTCTAAACAGCAGTAGTAATGGGATCTAGAAGATCCTCAAGGGACAAGGGAAAGAGGAGAGTAGTAGAAGAGTTTGATCTCACTCTTTTTGATTCCAAAAACCATGCTGAAAAATTTCTCTCCTTCGAACTAAGAAGCATCAATAAGGGAAAATACGTAGATCTGAATGAACTAAGAGATGTAGAGACTATCCATTGGTTTGCAAACCTAAATCTACTTCCCATCTTGCAGATCAACGAACCCATTTATCCTAGACTAGTTAGATTGTTTTACAACAACATGCAAAAAGATGATGAAGAAAGGATATCAACCTATCTCTTAGGACAACACATCTCAATCACTGATAGATTCATTTGTGATATGATAGGTATTCCCATGAAAAGCATAGGACTTTATTTCAAAGGATCATGGGATGAAAAAATTATTGAAACATCCTACGTTGAAGCCTTAGGAACAATCCTTGCCAATCCTAACATAGAATCTATTCCTAAAAGTTGTGAACATCTAATGCCCTTCAACACTAAGATACTTCATCATATCATGACTAGTATAATTCTTCCTAAGCAATACCATCATGATGAAGTGAGTCAATTGGAATTAGGAATTATGTACCTAATCATGAAAGAACGTGACATTTGTCTTGGCTATCTGATCCAACAAAACATGTTGGAATTATCTACGAAAGATATGATGCTCCCATATGGTGGAATTATTACAAGAATAATGAAAGCTTACGACATTCAAATACCACTAGAAGAAGAAGTAATGAAATCAGATAGATTCAGCATAATAAACAAAAATCTACTTCACCGACTAAGATGTCACTATAGAAACGGTAACTGGGTTAGAATGCCTAGAAGAACTGATCCCCCTCAACCTGAACCTGAACCAGAGCCGGAAACCCCAGTCTTTAGGAGTACCCACTCTCCTCCGATCTGTCCCTTTGAGGAAACACATCCGGTTGAGCAAACTCACACATCATCCATCGAAGATATCGGGATTCGGATGGACCGATTTGAACAAAGACAAGAAAGGCTTGAACTTCGACAAGATCAAATCCTAACCGAGCTGCAGCAAATCCATCGACAATTTGACTCTTTACTTAGGCACTTTAATCTTCCACCTCATGAATAAGCTTGTATGAACATATGATGTTTTTGATATGACATGTTGTAAACTCCTTATGATATTCATGAAAGACTTTGTCTTTATGGTTACCTGATATGCTGTACATATGTTACCCTGATATGGTTATCCTTGTTTGTGTAAGCATATTTGCAAACATCTCTTGTTGTTTATCTCGGTTTTTGCACTGAAACTAAAAAGGTTTAAAAAGCCTATGCCTTGAAAAATATGAAGCAACATACCAATGTAAGTTGTTAAGTCAGCAGTATGACATTGATATGGTTGCTATTACTAATATGATTACTATGATATCAAACAAAAATTTGCATCGTACGAGCTGATATCTCACCATGTGATGCAATGCTACAAAAATCTTGCTATGCAATATGATACAATGCTACACTTGCTGAAATAAAAATCTTGCTATGCAGTATGATACAATGCTACACTTGCTGAAATAAAAATCTTGGTAGAATACTGCACTTGAAATGATTGTGTTACTATATCAAAAGCTTAACACTCAAAAATCAAACACATTGATACTAGACCTCACTCTATACGAGATCATGTCACTAATCATGATGTAACCATAGAGTTTATTGATACCAAACATCAACTAGCTGATATCTTCACAAAACCCCTATGTGAAGAACAATTTGATTACATACGAAGAGAATTAGGAATGTTGATGTGTCCGAATACTTAAACTAGTTAAAATTATCTTTCGGATGTTATTACATGCCTTGACAACGCTTGATCAAATAACATGTTGCAAAATATGTGACAAATACTTTTAACCAAATGCATGTAAGAAGTTCATTTTTCGGGTTATATGCTAAAAATGGGATGTTCCCGTACACTCTTATGAAAACTCTTTGGAAAATGACTTTCCTCCGTCAAGCAAAAACAATAAAGAGATATATGTGTCATGACTTCCTTTATATGCTTGATAATGCTATCATGCTTTTTGTTGATGACAAAGGGGGAGAAACATATGAATTGATAAACATATGAATTGATAAACACTATGTCATAACTGAACTGCCATAATCATATGTCATAGTTGCAAATACTTGTGTGATGCTATAAACAATGTTATGCCATCCTTGCATCACCAAGAGATATGTGAACATGTGCTATAGTTTGCATCATATCTTGATTTGATATTCTATAGAAAATGCAAACTTGCTAGAAAATCTCAAATGTAAGCATCATGTAAAAAGTCCTTCGTAGCTTTATATGATTACATGATGAATGGTTACAAACACTATCATACAAACTTGATGATGTATGTCATGCCTTGACATAATTCTTGAAGAGATACATCATGATGGGCATCATGATGGGAGCATTGATAAGTTTAACTGATCTAACTTATCAATACGTCACTTGAATTCTTAGGTCTTGAATTCAAGGTTGACTTATCTCAACTATGGCATATAGATAGGGGGAGTTAAGGACAACTCCTTTATCAATTGATTGTCATCATCAAAAAGGGGGAGATTGTTGAATCTCGGGTTTTGATGATGAAGTCAATTGTCATTTGTTATCTAATCTATGTGTTGAGATAAGTGTGCAGGATTAACTACGATAAGAGTAAGACAAGCAGCAGGAGTTGCGCCGGAGTCAAGATCATGATCACGTTGGGAGTTCGAGAGTTCGACGGAAGTTCGGACGGTCGTCGGAAGTTCAGAGAGAACAGATCCGAGAAGTCCAGAAGCTTGCCAAGCGAAGCTCGTCGGAACTCGCCAAGTGGATCGTCGCAAAGTCCAGGAGTATGCCGGATGTCCGCAGAAGGATCACCGAGGGTTATCGGTTGATCGACGGAAGTTTGCCGGAAACTCGCCGGAAGAAGCGATTGACGCATCGGAGCAAAGCTACAGAAGTTGTCTTAGAGTTAATCATAGTTAGCACGATGATTAAGCATGAAAATGGGAGGTGATCCCATTAGCTTAATCTTGGGGCAATTGGGCCCCTGAAAAGATTCAAAGTGGGCCGAATGGAGTGAACCATTCGGACCCAGATTGCACCAGGAGGTGCAACTGCCCCAGCCAGGAGGTGCAACCGCCTGGGCTGTGGGGTTGAGAGGTGCAACCGCCCCAGCCAGGAGGTGCAACCGCCTGGGCTGTGGGGTTGAGAGGTGCAACCGCCCCAGCCAGGAGGTGCAACCGCCTGGGCTGTGGGGTTGGGAGGTGCAACCGCCCCAGCCAAGAGGTTGCACCGCCAGAGCTCAAGTTTCGAGCTCTGCCAGGCGATGCAACCACCGAGCTCAGTCTTCGAGCTCTGGCAGAGAGGTGCATCAGCCTGAGCTAAGTCTCGAGCTCTGCCAGGTGATGCATTCACCAAGCTCAGTCTTCGAGCTCTGGCAGAGAGGTGCATCAGCCTGAGCTCAGTTTGGAGCTCTCCCAAGTGATGCAACCACCGAGCTCAGATTTCGAGCTCTGCCAGGTGATGCAACCACCAAGCTCAGTCTTCGAGCTCTGCCAGGTGATGCAACCATCGAGCTCAGTCTTCGAGCTCTGGCAGAGAAGAGCAATCGGCTGAGCTCAGTCTTCGAGCTCTGCCAAGCGGTGCCACCTCTCCAGTTGAGAGGTGCAACCGCCTGATCCCAGAATTCTGGGATTTGATCGATTTGATCGTTTTGAGCTCGAAGTTTGAATTGGGTTGGGGCCTATAAATACCCCACCCATTCAGCACTGAAAAGATACAGACCAATACCGAAATCTTGATCTTTTCTGTGATTCTAAGAGCTCAAAAGTGTTGTAAAGCCTTTAAGTCTCCTCCTTCTGTTCTTCAAGTTTTCAATTGTAAAGTGAGGAGAGAAAGGTCTGTAAAGGTTGTCTCCTAAGCCTGTCAAAAGGAGAGAAATTGTAAGAGGGAAGTTTGGCCTTCGCCCATTGAAGGAAGGCACCTAGTTGACGTCGGCAACCTCATCGGTGGAGGAAGCCAAAAGTGGAGTAGGTCAAGGCTGACCGAACCACTCTAAATCTCTGGTTTGCGTTTATTTTCGAGCACTTTATCATTACTGCAAACCTCCCTCATCACTACTGCTCTCTGCGCTTTCACGAACAAATTCTAAGTGCTGTTCTTCCAAATCTGCACTCAGACGTAAACTCGTATTTTCATACAGTACAGTTTACGTTTACGTTTGATTCTGCAGAACTGTTTTTCGTGCTTTTACGAACGAGCCTTTTTTGCAGTTTACGCTTACATTTTAATCCTATTAATAACTGCAATCTGTCCTCTGTGATTTTACGAACGAGTTTCAACATTTAGACGCAAAACTGCATTCAGACGTAAATCGGCTTTCCTCGCTCAATCGTCAGATTTCAGTTCACGTTTACATCTTGATTTCAACTGCATACTGCCTTCTGCGAGTATACAAACGAGTTTCAAAGTTTAGACGTAAATCTGCGTTTAGACGTAAATCTGCGTTTAGACGTAAAACTGCGTTTAGACGTAAATCTGCGTTTAGACGTAAAACTGCGTTTAGACGTAAAACTGCGTTTAGACGTAAATCTACGTTTAGACGTAAATCTGCGTTTAGACGTAAATCTGCATTTAGACGTAAATCTGAGTTTAGACGCAAAACTGCGCTTAGACGCAAAACTGCGCTTAGACGCAAAACTGCGCTTAAACGCAATCTGCGCTTAGACGCAAACTGCACCTAGATACAAACTGCGAATTTGCTTTTGCATCATAATAGTTTTTGAACGAACGCAGCTTTTGGTTTTTAAATTAATATAAGATTTCCGCTGCACTAATTCACCCCCCCCCCTCTTAGTGCTCTCGATCCTAACACCATTAGGGTTTGACAAGGGACCTCTATAAATAGGAGGGATTCAGAGCCTCATAGGCTAGAGTCTTTGCTTGCCTTTCCTATTCTCCTCTCCCTCTCCACCTCAGAGCAGGCCTGGAGTTTTGAGGAGCGTCGTCGCAACCCTGCTGTGTAGATCATCACTAGAGAGGAGGACGCTTGACCTCCTTCACCCTCTCCTAAGGGTCTGTAAGGAAACAGGGATATACGATCTCCCTAGGTAACACAATATACTTTATACGTAGTTTTGAGTTTCGCGGATTTTGCGCACCAATCTTCGCACGACGACGAACATCTTTTTGGGAATCGGGGATTTTGTTTTCTTGTTCTTCCGCTGCGCATGTGATGTCGCCCCCATGATTTCCCAACATGTAAGACATGCAGTAGGAGTTACACCGGAGTCAAGACTATGATCACGTTGGGAGTTCGAGAGTTCGACAGAAGTCCGGACGGTCGTCGGTGGTTCTACAAGAACAAATCCGAGAAGTCCAGGAGCTTGCCAAAAGAAGCTCGTCGAAACTAGCCAAGTGGATCATCGCAAGTCCAGGAGTTTGCCAGAAGTCCGTAGGAGCATCACCGAGGGTTCATCGGATGATCAATGGAAGTTAGCCGGAAGCTCGCCGGAAGCAGCGATTGATGCATCGGAGCAAGTTGCAGTAAATGTCTTAAGAAAAATCGTAGTTAGCACGATGATTAAGTTAGAAATGGGAGGTGATCCCATTAACTTAATCTAGGGACAATTGGGCCCTTGACAGACCCAAATTGGGCCGAATGGATCAACCCATTCAGATCAGAATTCTTGCTAGGCGGTGGCACTACCAGGGTCGGCGATGGCACTGCCCAGGAGATAGTCTCCCAAGAAAGCTGGGCGGTGCAACCACCCAGGTCAGGTGGTGGCACCGCTTGGGCTCAGTCTCCGAGCGAGACTGGGCAGTGCAACTGCCCCTGACAGGCAGTGGAACCGCTTGAGCTCGGTCTCCGAGCTCTGCCAAGCGGTGCAACCACCCTTCTCAAGTGGTGGCACTGCCTAGAAGCTCAATCTCCGAGCTCTGCCAAGCGGTGCAAGTACCCCTGACAAGCGGTGGCACCGCTCAGAGGCTCAGTCTCCGAGCTTTATCAGGCGGTGCAACCGCCCCAATCAGGCGGTGAAACCACCAGACCCCGGAATTCCGGGAGATGACAATTTTGAGCTCGGAATTCAAACTGGTTTGGAGCCTATAAATACCCCTCCCATCCCTGGGTAAAACACACAAGCACAAAGAGATTAAAAGAGAGAAAACGTTACTGTAATCTCTAGAATTTCCCTCCTATAAATTCTAAGTTTTAGAATTCTGTTTAGAGAGGAGAGTGAGTGCTTGTAAGGGTTGTCTCCTAAACCCAATAAAAGGAGAAGAGGGGTGTAAGGAGGTTGATCTTCGCCTAGTAAAGGAATATCGTTAGTGGATGTCGGTGGCCTTAACGGAAGAGGAATCGGAGGAGTGGATGTAGGTCACGATTGACCAAACCACTATAAACTCCCATCTTCTCTGGTTTGCATTTTGTTTTCTGCTATTACCTTACTGCAAACCCCTTCAATAGCTTACTGCCTTTAATACATTTACGTATACTTTCAAGCTAAGTTTCCGAAATCGATTTTACGTCGGAAACGGTTTTTATCGTATGAGAGATTTGACGAAGTTGACATTTTTATCCGCTGCACTAATTCACCCCACCCCCCTCTTAATGCTCTTGATCCTAACATGATGAACTTCTTCAACCAGACTCCCTCCTTTGCTACATCTAATGCAGCAATGTACTCCGCCTCTATGGTCGAGTCAGCAGTAGTATCTTGCTTGGAACTCTTCCAGCACACTACTCCATTCAAGGTGTACATGTATCCCGAATTTGACTTGCTACCATCGACATCAGACTATAAACTTGAGTCTGTGTAGCCTTCAACCTTAATGCTACTACCTCCATTTACTAGTAAATGATCCTTACTCCTTCTTAAGTACTTAAGGATACACTTTATTGCTTTCCAATGCTCCAAGCCTGGATCCGCCTGATACCTGCTCGTGACACTTAGAGCATGCGCTATATCAAGCCTAGTACATGACATGGCATACATGATAGACCCTATTGCTGAGGCATAAGGTATCATATCCATATTCGCCCTTTCTTTTGGAGTCTTTGGGGACATACTCGTAGAAAACGATATCCCATGTCTCATCGGTATGAGACCTCTCTTGGAATTTTCCATGCCAAACCTTTTGATAATGGTTTCTATGTACTTGGACTGGGACAAGCCAAGAATCCTCTTGGATCTATCTCTATAGATTCTAATCCCCAAGATATAGGATGCTTCCCCTAAGTCCTTCATGGAGAAGTGTCTAGATAACCAAGCCTTTACTGTGGATAGTATTCCTATGTCATTCCCAATGATCATGATGTCATCCACATATAACACCAAAAAGGTGATAGTGCTCCCACTTACCTTCCTGTACACACAAGGCTCATCTTCATTCTTAACGAAGTCATAAGATCTGATTGCCTCATCAAATCTTATGTTCTAAATTCGGAAAGCTTGCTTTAGTCCATAAATGGATCTAAGCAACCTACACACCTTATATGGGCAGTTCTTGGACACGAATCCCTCAGGTTGCATCATATACACCTCCTCCTTGAGGTTCCCATTGAGGAATGCAGTTTTCACATCCATCTACCAGATCTCATAATCATAGTGTGCTGCAATAGCCAATAGAATTCTGATGGATTTTAGCATTTCTACGGGTGAGAAGGTTTCGTCGTAGTCAACACCTTACCTTTGACGATACCTCTCAACCACTAGCTTTACTTTATAGGACTCTACCTTTCCATCTACTCCGATCTTTTTCTTAAAGATCCACTTGCAATTGATGGGTACAATACCTTCGTGTCACGGACTTAGCTGGATTTGCCTAAGTCGTGCGGTACCCTTGCGTGTCCGTCCATAAAGGTCAGCCTCCCCGAAGCCTCCCATTGTCCCTTAGGACCACCAAAAGAGAGAACGGGTTAGAGAGAACGCCTCAATCGGGATCCACAAGCAAACATCTCCGAAAAACACTTCATAGACAATGCAAATTACAAACAGACTTTACAAGCTCTGAACAGTGGCACAACAAAGGGTAAAATAGTCCATTATAGACCAAAAATCTCTCGCACGTGTCCACATGACACAACCTTTATTTACAAGCCTAAAGAGGCCTCCAACCCAACTAAAATGGGACTATTAAGCCTTCGACCGCCCCTCTACATGCCGTACAAGGCATGAACATGCCAAAAGACATGGACATACATAAGCATTACATCAAACACCTTGTTTAGAAGTTTATCCGTGACATTCTCCCCCACTTTTTCCTTCGACGTCCTCGTTGAAGCCTTTGTCAACACTGCAATTCCTCGCCTTTGCTGAGTCTTCAATCTTCTGCTCCAGCTACAATGCGCCTCTTGGCTCTTTGCTGCTCTCCGCTGCTGTTTTTGAGTAGTCGAACCTTTGATCCGCCATTCTGCTTCAACTCACCAATGACTCTGACTCTGGTGTGGGGTTGGCTGAGTTGTGTTGATCCTTGTTGATTCCTGCGGAGCCCCCAGATAAAGGAAAAGACCATCCTTACTGCGCTAGTCTCTCAAATTCCTCATGCTGCTTGAACTGGGTGGATGCTTGTTGGAGCTTTAATGAGCATCGTCTCGTAAACTTCTGAAGTTTTGGGTCCTTCCTCCACAAAATTTGCTCATTGACTCTTCTTTCACTTAGTTGTCATATCCAAGTAGGTTCGCATCACTTCTTCTTTCGATTGGCATTTCGTTGGGAAATGAAGCAGACAATCTACTCTCAGTAGCACTGATCACCGTTGGTGAGGATTTGACAACTATTGTCTTTCATTATCTTCGAAGGGTCTTTGAACTTGTGTAGAGCTCCTCTGTTGGATAGATAAGAGAATTGGGGTACTCGGTTTCGCCCATTCTCTTGAGAGTTGAGAAGGCAAAGGTTACTTGACTTCGCCCGCCTCCTCGAGGTTGTACTCCATGCATCGAGCTGGTTACTGGTCTTCATCTGCTCTTTGCTCACACTTCTGAAGCACTTGAAGTGTTTGCACTCCTTGCGTTGAGTTAGCTACTTGGAGTAATTCTCTCATATGTTTGGTCGCCTCTGGGATTGTACCATCTTCTCCATCAACCCTGCCGCCTACTCCTCTGAGTAGCAAAGGTACAGCACCGCGTACTGCCTACTTCGTTCCTTGGTTAGGAGACAACCCTTACAGAATTTTCTCTCCTCTCTTTACAGCTCAGAACTTGGAAGAAAAGAGGGAGAAGGACTTTTGGCCTTTACAACAATTTTGAGCTCTAAAAATCACAGAACAAGATCAAGATTTCGGTGTGTATTATGTGCTCTATCAGTGCTGAATGGGTGGGGTATTTATAGGCCCCAACCCAGTTCAAATTTGGAGCTCAAAACTGTCAATTCCCAAAATTCCGGGATCAGGCGGTTGCACCTCCTGACTGGAGCGGTTGCACCGCTTGGCAGAGCTAGAAGACTGAGCCTCTAGGCGGTGCCACCTCCTGTCAGGGGCGGTTGCACCTCCTGCCAGAGCTCGAAGACCGAGCTCAGGCGGTGCAACCTCCTATCAGGGGCGGTTGCACCTCTTGCCAGAGCTCGAAGACCGAGCTCAGGCGGTGCAACCTCCTGACTGAGGCGGTTGCACCGCTCAGCCAGTGCTCGGAGACCGAGCCCAAGCGGTGCCACCTCCTGTCAGGGGAGGTTGCACCGCTCAGTCTCGCTCGGAGACTGAGCCCAGGCGGTGCCATCGCTTGGCTGGAGCGGTTGCACCTCCCAGTCTTGCTCGGAGACTGAGCTCAGGCGGTGCAACCTCCTTCCTTGGGCGGTTCAACCGCCTGGCAGAAATCAGGGTCCGAATGGGTTGATCCATTCGGCCCAATTTAGGTTTTTCAGGGGCCCAATTACCCCAAGATTAAGTTAATGGGATCACCTCCCATTTCCAACTTAATCATTGTGCTAACTACGATATTCCCTAAGACATTTACTGCAACTTTCTCCGGTGCGTCAATCGCTTCTTCCGGCGAACTTCCGTCGATCATCCGATGAACCCTCGGTGATGCTCCTACGGACTTCCGGCAAACTCCTGGACTTGCGACAATCCACTTGGCGAGTTCCAATGAGCTTCTTTGGCAAGCTCATGGACTTCTCGAATTTGTTCCTGCAGAACCTCCGACAACTGTCCGAACTTTCGTCGAACTCTCGAACTCCCAACGTGATCGTTGTCTTGACTCCGGCACAACTCCTGCTGCATGTCTTACTTTTATCGTAGTTAATCCTGCACACTTATCTCAATATATGGATTAGATAACAAATGACAATTGATTTCATCATCAAAATCCGAGATTCAACAATCTCCCCCTTTTTTATGATGACAATCAATTGATAATGGAGTATCCTTAACTCCCCCTGTCTATATGTCATACTTGAGATAAGTCTTTCTTGAATTCAAAACTTATCAATACTTCTATCATGATTCCCATCATGATGTATCTCTCTGAAGATGATATCAAGGCTTGACATTCATTTTCAAATTTTACATTATAAGTTTGAATGATGGTAATAGTAGCAATTTATCATATTGTAAGATATCAACATGTAAATCTGCGAAGTAAGATTTTGATATCAGTACATAATGCACACATTTCAAATGCTTTAGTAATTATTGCATTTCATCACATGGTAAGATATCAATACGTATATTACGATGCAAGTTTTTTGTTTGATATCTTGACCTGATACAAATAAGGCATAATGCAAATTATAGCAATCATAGCATCTCTTGGTGATGCAAGTATGGCATTAATACTCATATATTTCTCCTCCTTTGTCATCAACAAAAAACATGGTAATTGTGATACCAGGAGAACAATATAAGCAAATTTTAAGCATCAGTGTGATAATTGTTCATGCCTTTACTCGGTTCATGTTATTTTCCAATAGTAAGTGATAGGAAATCAAGCATGATATGTAGATCACTTTGAATACTCCTTCCTTTTTATTTTTTATAATCTTTTTGCATGAAGGAGGAAGGCCATTTGTGATACCAGCTATTTGTGAGTTTATACTGAGTGAAATTAAAACCGATGAGAGATTAAATCATGCTTCAGGTATCAAGATATGTATGTGAAGCAAATCTTTGCAAGTAAAAACACTATCATTCATATTTCAAGATGGAATTCATAAGCAGGAATCATTTCATCAAATCCATTTTAGAAAAATATTTTTCACATATAAGTGTATGAGAAAATCTGATTTTTAGGATACCAATTGTTAAGCGAATCCAAACATAAAATGAACACTTTCATTCATTCGAACAAGACTATGCTACAGATTTTCAAATACAATCATGAAGACAAAACATGCTTATTGTTATGGAAATTTTTGTATTCAGCACATAATTTCCAACAAGTTATTTTGGCATGTAATGGCAATCAAGTGATTTGATCATTCAATAAAGTCCGAAGGATAATTGTAACTAGTTTATGTACTCGGACACATCAACATTCCTAATTTTCTTCTTATGAAATCAAATTGTTCTTCACTTAGAGGTTTTGTAAAAATATCAGCTAGTTGATGTTTAGTATATCATGATGCATCAACTGCATTGGTATATCATTTTCACAAATCATATTTATCATGGAAATCAAGACACAAGGTTTTCAAAAAAACATTTAGTTTCGATGTAAAATCTGACAGTGAGTAACGAGATTAAACAATGAGTGATGTTTGTAACTTTGCTCACAAATAAATACATCAAGGCACAAGGCATTGTGATCATAAAGAGTTTACAATACACATACAAGCTCATTCAGGAGGTGAAAAATTAAAATGCCTAAATAAAGAGTCAAATTGTCGATGAATTTGCTGCAGCTCAGATAGGATTTGATCTTGTCGATGTTCAAGCCGTTCTTATCTTTGTTCAAATCGGTCCATCTGAATCCCAATATCTTCAACAAATGATGTATGAGCTGGCTCAAATGAATGTGTTTCCTCAAAGGGACAGATAAGAGGAGATTGAGTACCCCTAAAGACTGGTGTTTCTGGTTCAGGTTGAGGGGGATCGGTTCTTCTAGGCATTCTAACCCAGTTACCGTTTCTATAAACACATCTTAATCGGTGAAGTAGATTTTTATTTATTATGCTAAACCTGTCTACTTTTATTACTTCTTCTTCTGGTGGTATTAGAATATCGTAGGCTTTCAGTATTCTAGTGATTATACCACCATATGGAAGCATCATGTCTTTCTTAGATAGTTATAACATATTTTGCTGGATGAGATAACTAAGACAGATGTCATGTCCTTTCATGATCAAATACATAGTTCCTAATTCTAATTAGCTTACTTCATCATGATGGTATTGTTTAGAGAGAATGATGCTAGTTAGGATATGATGAAGTACCTTAGTGTTTAGTGGCAGTAGATGTTCATAACTTTTAAGAACAAATGTTAAGTTGGGATTGGCGAAAATAGTTCCTAAGGCTTCAACATATGTTGTCACAACAGTTTCATCATCCCATGATCCTCTAAAGTAAAGTCCTCTACTTTTTATGGGAATGCCTATCATGTCGCAAATGAATTTATCCGTAATGGAGATATGTTGTCCTAAGAGATAGGTAGACATTCTTTCTTCTTCATCTACTTGTATGTTGTTGTAAAACAATCTAACAAGTCTTGGATAGATGGGTTCATTAATTTGTAAAATAGGGAGTAGATCTAAGTTTGCAAACCATTGGATTGTCTCTAAGTCTCTTAGTTCATTTAAATCAATATGTTTTCCCTTATTGACACTCCTAAGTTCGAAAGAGGAAAACTTTTCAGCATGATATTTTGAATCGAATAGGGTAAGATCAAAATCTTCCACTAATCTTCTCTTCCCTTTGTCCCTTGAGGATCTTCTAGACCCCATAACTACTACTGTTTAGGAGGATAGTAATGAGCAAGAGTAAATGAATCAAAAACATAATTTAAGGGCTTCTTAGAGAATACCTTAGTGAGATCTTCAAGAGGAGGAAAGATTGTTGATCTTTTGTTTCGAAATGAGGAGTATTTGGTATGCTATGAGGGGAGAAATGGAGGTGGAGAAGCTTTAGAAGAGTAAAGAGGGAAAGGAGTGAGTTGGGGTCGGTTCCACCGCCGGCCCTAGCTCGGGTTAAAAAGGGCAAAGTTGCAGGCGGTTGCACCTCTGGCTAGGGCGGTGCAACCGCTTGCAACACATGACAGCCGGAGGTGCTACCTCCAGCTGGGGCGGTGCCACCGCCTGTAGGCGGTGAGCACTTGTTCTGACCGTAATGTGATCTAATTTGAGAGTTTTTGTCTTGAGAAGAATTTTCATTCAGAGCAATCAACTTTACTTACGTAATTACGTAAGAGTTTTCATTTTAAGATAAGAACTTTTGCACGATCAAGATAGATCTTTTGACATGCATACTCTCAATGTCGTACATATGTTTGTGACAGTTTGTTCAAGTTGTTAAGCCTTGCAAGTTCATGACAAACTTAGTCAGTTCATGATATAGAGTTGGATTCGAAAGTTATGAACGGATGAAATCGATGGGTTCGAAACTCCAGAGGATATGTGAATTGAGAATCATGCATTTCTAATTCTGAGAAATCAAATAGGATTGTATCTAAATCGCATTTGTGATTTTAAATTTCTAATCTTCATCTGTTATTTAGGCTAGAGAGCATCGCGAGTTCTTTTTGGATCTCGGGTCATGAATATCGAGAATCCAAGGAGCAGAATATTATTTCTTGCTCCAACTTATAATTTTTTATGTCTTTACAGGAAAGGATGATTTTTAGGTACCCATTTGCTTTTGGGTGCCTCAAAAATAGATCTACATTGTTTATTATTTTGCATAGAATTTATCATGGTTCCTTTAGGAACCCAAATTAATTTGTTCGGACTAATTTTCTTGAATGGACAATAATGCATTTTGTGTCCAAGTTTGCAACAAAAGTTGCATTTGCTTTGGTGTCGAACATGTAAGATGGGGCCTTTTATGAAGGCGGTTGGATTTTAGTGAGGACTTCTCACAAATCCGATTCCACTTCTTTTGGGAACGTGACTCTTGTTTGCAAGGATCATGTTCAATGACTTGCTACCAACCTCGAATTTCTTCAAGGTGTCCTTAAGTAGCAAGTTTTCCTTTTGGAGAGTTTCTAGATCATGGCATTTTATGCATGAACTTAAACTATCATGATATTCAGTTTTTAACTTATCAAAATTACAAGTAAGACTATCATGCTCCTTTTTTAGCAATTTATATTTTCTACTAATAATCTTGCATTCATCAAATAAGTCATGGAAGGCATTTAATAATTCATCAAATGATAAATCTGCATCTATTAAATTCGTTACCTCCTCTCCGATGGCCATTAAGGCGTAATAAGCAACTTGCTCGGTGTTGGACTCCTCTTCTTCGGACGCGCTCGAGTCATCCCATGTTGCTTTGAGCGCCTTCTTCTTTGATGTTCTCTTCTTGACTTGGGGACAATCACTTTTGTAGTGTCCCAACTTTTTGCATTCATAGCAAATAACTTGTCCTTCTTGGGTTCAAATTTATTTTTTATTTCATTCTTAAACTTATTTCTTTTAATAATTTTTTTAAATTTTCTTGTTATAAGTACCAAGTCATCGTCATAGTCCTCGTCACTTGAGTTTTCTCTCAAGTGGTCTTCTGAAATTTTAAGTGTCATATCCTTCCTGTTCTTTGGAAGGATGTCTTCTTGCTCTTCATGAGCTTTGCAAGTCATCTCGTAGGTCATTAATGACCCGATTAGTTCTTCAAGAGGGAAGTTGTTTAGATCTTTCGCCTCTTGAATAGCAGTGACTTTAGGATCCTAACTCTTAGGAAGGGATCTTATAATCTTATTTACGAGCTCAAAATCCGAAAAACTTTTTTCGAGTCCTTTTAGACCGTTGACGACATCCGTGAAACGGGTAAACATGTCGCCAATAGTCTCACTCGGTTTCATCCGAAAAAGTTCGAAAGAGTGTAACAAAAGGTTGATTTTTGACTCTTTCACTCTACTTGTGCCTTCATGAGTCACTTCGAGTGTGTGCCAATTATCAAATGTGGTTTCATAAACCGAAACACGGTTGAACTCGTTTTTATCAAGTGCACAAAATAAGACATTCATAGCCTTTGCATTAAGAGCAAAAGCCTTCTTCTCCAATTCATTCCAATCGATCATTAGAAGAGAAGACTTTGAAAATCCATTTTCGACAAGATTCCAAAGTTCAAAATCCATAGAAATAAGAAAGATCCTCATTCGGGTCTTCCAATAAGTGTAGTCCGTCCCATTGAACATGGGTGGATGTGTAATAGAGTGGACCTCTTGGTTTTCGGCGTATGCCATCTCTCTTGGGTTTTAATCCGTTTGAGAGTTAACCCCGCTGAAATCTTTCGACGATGAAAACGTTCGAACGATAAAAATGATTTCGGTGTGAAAGCCGATTCTAAGATTACTTTAACTTAAGATCAAGCGAGATGAGGTTAAAGTCAATCTATGAAGGTAGTTTGCAGTTATGATGAAAACCAGAATATGAGCGCAAACTGAAATATGACGTTCGTACGAAGAAACTGATTTACGTCTAAATGCTGATTCGTAAATCACTTGATTAGGCGAGATGCAGCTTAAGCAAGGATATTAAGGTAGTTTTCAATTAAGATAGAAATCAAAACGTAAACGCAAACTGAAATATGGTGATCGTACGAAAAAAATAGATTTACGTCTAAACGCTGATTCGGAAAGTACAAAGCTTGAAACCCGATCGTATATGTGCAGAAAGTAGTAAGCTTTAGAGGAGGTTTGCAGTAAAGATAAAATGCTCAAAGTAAATGCAAATCGAGATTTAGAGTGGTTCGGTCAATCTTGACCTACTCCACTTTTGGCTTCCTCCACCGACGAGGTCACCAACATCAACTAGAGGCCTTCCTTCAATAGGCGAAGGCCAACCACCCTTTTACAGTTTCACTCCTTTTGACGGGCTTAGGAGACAACCTTTACAGAATTTTCTCTCCTCTCTTTACAGCTCAGAACTTGGAAGAAAAGAGGGAGAAGGACTTTTGGCCTTTACAACAATTTTGAGCTCTAAAAATCACAGAACAAGATTAAGATTTCAGTGTGTATTATGTGCTCTATCAGTGCTGAATGGGTGGGGTATTTATAGGCCCCAACCTAGTTCAAATTTGGAGCTCAAAACTGTCAATTTTTGGAATTTCGGGATCAAGCGGTTGCACCTCCTGACTGGAGCGGTTGCACCGCCTGGCAGAGCTCGAAGACTGAGCCTCTGGGCGGTGCCACCTCCTGTCAGGGGCGGTTGCACCTCCTGCCAGAGCTCGAAGACTGAGCTCAGGTGGTGCAACCTCCTGACTGAGGTGGTTGCACCGCTCAGCCAGTGCTCAAAGACCGAGCCCAGGCGGTGCCACCTCTTGTCAGGGGAGGTTGCACCGCCCAGTCTCGCTCGGAGACTAAGCCTAGGCGGTGCAACCTCCTGCCTTGGGCGGTTCAACCGCCTGGCAGAAATCAGGGTCTGAATGGGTTGATCCATTCGGCTTAATTTGGGTTTTTCAAGGGCCCAATTGCCCCAAGATTAAGTTAATGGGATCACCTCCCATTTCCAACTTAATCATTGTTCTAACTACGATATTCCCTAAGACATTTACTGCAACTTGATCCGGTGCGTCAATCGCTTCTTCCGGCGAGCTTCCGGCGAACTTCCGTCGATCATCCGATGAACCCTCAGTGATGCTCCTACGGACTTCCGACAAACTCCTGGACTTGCGACGATCCACTTGGCGAGTTCCGACGAGCTTCTTTAGTAAGCTCTTGTACTTCTCGGATTTGTTCCTGCAGAACCTCCAACGACTGTCCGAACTTCCGTCGAACTCTCGAACTCCCAACGTGATCATTGTCTTGACTCCGGCACAACTCTTGCTGTATATCTTACTTTTATCGTAGTTAATCCTGCACACTTATCTCAACATATGGATTAGATAACAAATAACAATTGATTTCATCATCAAAATCCGAGATTCAACATAAAATTCTTTATGAACCGTGAAAAGAAATCTGGTAGAGACTAAAGCACAATGTCCACACACAAGTTATCCTCTAGGACCATTCTTAGACCTGTGAGTTTCTCTATCTACTCAATCATCTTTAGGACATGGTTCTGAACCGGTGTCCCCTTAGTCATCCTAGCGCGGAAGAGGCTCTTAGATATCTCATATCGCTGAGTCCTTCCCTGTTCCTCAAATAATTTGCGGACATGTAGGAGAATGGATCTGGCATCCATCTTTTCATGTTATCTCTATAACTCAGGAGTCGTAGAGCCCAACATATAGCATTGAGCAAGAGTGGAGTCATCAATGTACTTCACGTAACGAGCGATCTCATCCTTGCTTGCCCCTTCTTCGGGTGCAGGCATCACTGTATCAAGGACGTACACGATTTTCTCTGCCATGAGAACAATTCTCAAGTTACGGAGCCCATCCATATAATTTGGACTAGTGAGGCGGTTGACACCAAGTATGCCACGTAAGAGATTTGAAAGCGAATCTGATTCATATTATACAGATCTATGAACATCATAATATATGCAATAAGCAATATAAAATGAGAAAATTATCAAATAAATAATAAGTAAAAAAAATATATATGATGTCATACGTGTTATCACTTACATAATTGGCTTACAGAACATATATAACTAATATGATTAAGATCGAACACCTTTAGAGAGCATTTGATACAACAATATCTCGAATGCATATTCTTGCATACCATCTTATAAGAGATATGCCTTTGCCAGCTCTTTGCCATCTTATAAGAGATATGACTCAATGAAGTGTTGTGCCAAGTGGCACTCATTGCATGGTCGATCAGGATTGAACACCTTTTGACCAGAGAGCATTTGATGCAATACTATCTCGAATGCTTCTTTTTGGATGTCATCTTATAAGAGATATGGCTAAATGAAGTATTGTACCAAGTGGCACTCATGGTCGATCCGAATTAAACATCTTTCAACTAGAAAGCATTTGATGCAACACTATCCCAAATGCATCTTTTTGCTTGCCATCTTATAAGAGATAAGGCTCAGTGAAGTGTTGTACTGAGTGGCACTCAATGCATGGTCGATCAAGATCGAACACCTAACGACCAGAGAGCATTTGATGCAACACTATCCCGAATGCATCTTTTGCATGCCATCCTATAAGAGATATGGCTTAGTGAAGTGTACTCGAGAGCATTTGTAGCAACACTATCCCGAATGCATCCGTGTCGATTTTTGTACCCATATAGTTTGATTGTTGGGATGGAGAATAAGACCTTTAGTTTTTTTTTTATCTAGGGATTAACCATCAAAGAACATTATTTAAAAAAAAACCAACAAAAAGATGTCATGATTCGATACTTCCTGACAATTTTCATAGAAAAAATTAAGATTTCGGTATATGATAAAAATTAATTTAAAATTTATTTTCTCTTGAATTTTTGCATCATCTCGTATAAACTCAGAATAATTCTTCTCTCAACCCTCTTTATATTCACTAGAGAATAATATCTCAAGAAAATCTAGTGTTTTCGTCTCATACTTCTCTCTCACTAACACTTTGAGGTTGATGGTGAATTTATAGAAATAAAATCTAATCTTCTAATAATTACTATTCTTACTACTTAATATGCACCTTATTTTTGACAAAGAAATTAGATCATAGAAATCGAAAAAGAGAAGATCACATATGGAGTGTAGCAGGATGAACTCGACGGACGTACCTAATGAAAGTTCATTAGAACTAGACGGAGTAAAGCAGGATGATGCTTGCCAACATCAGAAATCCTCAGTCCGTCCGTCTTAGAACTAGATGGACATACCTAATGAAAGTTCATCTTCACATATGCTAAATGCTGTACAATAGATGAGCATGTAGAACAAATATTTAATCTGTCAACAATCATGTCAAGATAATAAATTGATAATATTAATGCTGGCATATGCTATAGACACTCACGTGGACTGTCTTTATGTACAGCCAGCTTTGTCTTGCTCTCGAGGATGATGTTCTTCTGTGATGAATGTACAAGCATTAGATAGAGATTGCTATTTTGATTCTTGACATCCCACATTTACTGGCAAAAAAAAAGAAAGAGAGAAGCTTACAATGTCACTTATCGTGACATTGTTCTCTTGTATGGCATATAAATACATGGTGATCCTCACGAATAATCATCCTTGCCTTGACCACCTTAGCTACAGATACCATCCATATTTGACCATCATAACTACATTGAGTCTCCATGTATGATGGCTAAATTATCAGTATGAAATAGTCAACACCAACTCTATAAGCATAGTGTTTCAGAGGCACCATACCACAGGTGATTTTAGTCACTATCCTTCTTCTAGAATATGTAATGTTGAAATTTTAATCCTTGATTTTTATGTAAATATGCCACACCGCAGCTTGCAAACTTGAAAGCTCATATTTATATATTTCTTAAACTTGCTGCACCTCTGGATTAAAGTTGATAATATTTAATCTATCAATCAGGTCAAGATAATAAATTGATAATATTAATGCTGACATATGCTGTAGACACTCACGTGGAGTGTCTTTATATACAGCTAGCTTTGTCTTGCTCTCGAGGATGATGTGCTTACGTGATGAATGTACTAGTATTAGATAGCGATTGCTATTTTCATTCTTCACATTCCACATTTACCGGCAAAAACAGCAAAAAAAAGAAAAAAAATAAAACTTTTATCTATTTGACAACTAGTAAAATTAGTATCGGTACAAGTAATCAATTCATGATTTTTAGTTTTTGGATACCATAATCCTATATTAAAAGTTTCTTTAGGTATCTAAAAATCTTTTTAACAGCTTTTAAGTAAGATTACTTGGGATTAGATTGAAATCTAGCACATAGTCTAATACTAAATATGATATCGGGTCCAGTTACTATGAGGTATAATAAACTATCTATCATACCCTTATAAGTCTTTTGATCAAAATATTCTTCATTAATATTAATATCTAATTTTGTAGAAGTGCTCATTGGTGTATTAATAGCCTTAGCATTATCCATATTAAATTATTTTAATAGATCTAAAACATATTATGTTTGACTAACCAAAAATACATCACTTAGTTGTTTGATTTGTAAACCTAAGAAAAAAGTTAATTCCCCCATCAAACTTATTTCGAATTCATGGCTCGTACTATTGGTAAAAGATTCACATAAAGACTCATTTGAAGATTCAAAAATGATATCATCAAAATAAATTTGAATAATGAGAAAATTATTTTCAAAATATTTGATAAATAATGTAGTATTGACTTTGCCTTTCATAAAATTATTTTGAATAAGAAAAGAACTAAGCCTCTCACACCAAGCTCTAGGGGCTTGTTTTAATCCATAGAGAATCTTAGTCAACTTAAACACATGATACTGAAAGGTAGCATTCTCAAATCCAAGAGGTTGTTTAACATAAACTTCTTTAGAAATAAAATCATTGAGAAAAACACTTTTAACATCCATTTGGAATAACTTAAAATTATTACAACTAGCATAGGTAAGGAGAATCTTTATGGCTTCAAGTCTAGCCATAAGAGTGAAGGTTTCTTCATGATGGATACATTTTTCTTAGTTGAAACACTTGCCCATTAATCTAGCCTTGTTTCTAACCACGATACCAAGTTCATTTTGCTTGTTTATTAAAACTCATTTAGTACCAAATAGTCACTAGGTCTAAGAACAAGCATCCACACCTCATTTCTCTCAAATTAATTTAATTCCTCATACATTACAATAACTCATGAATTATCTTTCAGGCCCTCGTGAATGCATTTAAGTTTAATTTGAGATAAAAAGATTGTATTCGCACAAACACCTTCTGAAGTGTCTCCAATGATTAGCTTCATAGGATAAGCATCTACATACTTCCAATCCTTAGGCTCCATGAATGCATTCGCCTCGTGAATGCATTTAGATTCAATTTGAGATAAAAAGGTTGCATTCACACAAAAAATTTTAAGAGAAGAACGAGTTTGAACACCTTTTGAACAAAAGTATCTCCAATTATTAGCTCCTTAGGATGAGCATCTACATACTTTCAATCCTTAGGTAAGGATTCTTTAGAAGAATATGCATCTAAGTTGCTAATGGAAGGAGAAGGTTCATTCAAATTTAAACCATCAAAATCAAATCATCATCAAATCATTTTTCTTGGATTCGAAAACCTGAAAACAACATGAATAGATTCTTCTATAACCAAAGTTCTTTTATTAAACATACAAAATGCTTTAGAAGTGGAAGAATAACTAAGAAAAATACCTTCATCGGATTTTACATTAAATTTTCAAGGCATCTTTTTTATTTAAAATAAAATATTTATAATCAAAAACTTTAAAATATGATAAATTGAGTTTTTTGTTATTCCACACTCATAAGGAGTTTTGGAAAGTAATGCTCTTACTAGAACCCTATTTATGATATAGCATGTTGTGTTAACAGCTTGTTCGTTTAACATGGTTCTTGCTATTTCTTGTAAACTCCTTTGTTTTTTTTTCAACTACTCCATTTTGTTGTGGGTTTCTTGGAGTAGAGAAATTATAGTTATACCCATTTTATTCATAAAAGTTCTGAAAATCATGATTTTGAAACTCACCATCGTAATCACTACATATAGATAAAATTATAAAGTCTTTTTTTATTTTGAACAAGTTTACAAAATTTTAAAAAAAACTTAAAATAATCACTTTTGTGTGCTTTGAAAAGTTTCGTTCGACAAAATCGTTTGGTCAAAGCCTGTATTGGAAAGTAATTCTAAGTAATGACTTAGAGTAAATGTAAAGTGTAGAGTGCATATAAGTAATGAAAGAAAATAGTAAGGAAATTACACACTGGATTTATAATGGTTTGGTCGTTATGACCTACGTCCACTTCTGATTCCTCCTCCGTCGAGGTCACCGGAGTCAGCTAATGATCTTTAATAAGCGAAGACCAACCACCTTCTTATAAAGCTTTTCTCCTTTTGATTAGAAAGGAGAAAAGATGTTAAGCTTGATCAAGCTTGAATTCAACTTAAACACAATCTCAAACCATTCATGATCACATATTCATAATTGATCCAATTAGCAAGCTAAAAACATCATTTACCCTCCTGCTAATCATTTGTTATGTTGTTGTCTTCAAGCCAATAGGAAGAAAAAAAGATGACTTGGTCCTTTTAAAGACGGAGGATTGGTTGGAGTTCATAGGTGGCGCTGCTATGCATTGCACCATGACCACCATCTTTTGCTGCACTCTTGAACCTTGCAAGGGTAAAACTTGGAAGTGGCAGACTACTTGGAAGCGGTGAGAGAGAGTATAGGGACACCTTTTCTTGTTCTTCTTCTTCTTCGCACTCGTACTTCGTCTCCGACAAAGCGTTTGCCTTTTGTATTATTTTTGTGGGTTCATTGTTTGGCTGACGGACTCTCGGTGATCAGCGTTAACAATGGTGCTGGTTCTTTTAACGCATCAAATATGGATCAAACAATTATAGATATATATTTATAGAACATGGAAGCATACCTGATGAATCCATTAGAGTATTTTCTGAATTAATCGGTAATTTGGTCTTACAATTACAGAGTATCTTTAAGAACTTTAGATTTCTCCTTGACGAGTGAAGAGAAACTTCATTAGATATTGTAACCGGGGATCATAACCTTATTTATAGTCTGATGAATCTACAATTATAATTATATTCGTAATTGATGAATCTGTAATTATGTCTCAAGAGTTTCATATTCCTAACTTATCTCTTCATTAAGTTAGAAATATGACTAATGGTATCAACATAATTAATTTTCATAATAATTATGTCCCTTAGCCAAATAACTTTACTTTAGTTTGATCACTTTAATTTTGGCTAATCAAAATAATGACTTAACATATTTAATTATACATATATGACCCTTAAAATTCTAACAATCTTCCACTGAGTCACATATGTATCATTATAAATGTGATATACTTTATGAGCTCAAAACTATTGTCATTACTAAATAGGACATACAAAACAATCTCGTCTATTGACCATATTAATATAGGACCAAAGCGGTCTTCGCTATATCAATCATAGCTAAACTCATCAATAATCACTAATATTAACATAACCAGATGACATAGATCAATTATGAAATGTGTAGCATGAAAATTATATGAATGTGATCTATACATGTCAATTTTCAACTGGTCTAACTTTATCTTTATGAGATCATTAATAACTTTAATAGGCATAATGTACAAAGTATAATAAACTGAAGCTTTATTTCTGATCAGAAAATATGTGTACAAATACAAAATCTGGCATAGAACATACAACAAATATATGATAGACTCCCACTAAACTAAAGTTTCCTCAAATTCTGATATACCCATATGAGTAGTATGCTAATGAAAGACCATGGGTGGTACACCTTTTGTGAGATGATCTGTCAACATCAAGTTTGTTCCTAAGTGTTATATAGATATTTGTTTACTTTGTACCCTTTCTTTCATAATTAGGAATTTGATGTCAATGTGCTTTGACTTAGTCGAGCTCCTATTGTTATTGGAGTATAAAATAGCTGATTTATTATCACGGTATATCTTTAGTGGTCTTTCAATCCCTTATACTATTTGTAGCCCTGTGACAAAATTCCTCAGCCAAATTCCATGATTGGACACCTCAAAACATGCTACAAACTTCGCTGCCATGGTGGAAGAAGTAATAAGAGATTGCTCAGCACTACGCCAAGAAATCGCCCCACCAGCCAACATATAAATGTAGCCCGAAGTGGATTTCCTATTGTCTTGGCATCTAGCAAAATCGGAGTCAAAATACCCAATGATCTTCAAATGGTCTAATCTCCTATATGTGAGCATATGATCTTTTGTCCTTTTTAAATATCTCATGACTCTTTTAGTTGCCTTCCAATGATCCATTCCAAAATTGCTTAAATATCCGCCTAACACTCTAACAATGTACGCTATATCCGGATATATACAAACATGTGCATACATTAGATTCCCTATAGCTGATGCATAGGGAATCTTTTGTATTTCTTGAGTTTTCATATTTTCTTTAGGGCACTGATTTAGACTGAACTTGCCTCCCTTTGTAATAGGGGTGTCTCCTGATTTACAATCTTGCATACCAAACCTTTTGAGTACTTTATATATATAGCTCCTTTGTGATAATCCTAGAATACCCCGAGATCTATCTCGGTGTATCTAGATTCCTAATACAAAAGAGTCGTCACCAAGATCTTTCATCTCAAAATTTCTAGATAGAAATCTCTTGGTTTCGTACAATATGCTTATATCATTTGTGGCAAGTAGAATATCATCCACATACAATATCAAGAAAATGAATTTGCTTTCACTGAATTTGTGATGCACGCAATCATCAATAGCGTTTACCTCAAAACCAAATGAGATAATTACTTGATGAAATTTATAATACCACTAACGGGATGCCTGTTTTAGCCCATAAATAGATTTTATCAATTTATAAACTAGTTTCTTTAGGTCTCCTGACACAAAGTATTATGGTTGTACCATATAAATTATTTCATCAATATTTCTATTGAAAAATATTGTTTTAACATCCATCTGATGAAGCTCCAAATCAAAATGTGCGGGTAGAGTCATAATTATCCTAAAAGAGTCCTTCGTTGAAACCGGAGAGAATGTCTCCTTAAAGTCAATCCCTTCATTTTAAATATAGCCCTTTGCCATGAGATGTGCCTTATACCTCTCCACATTACCTTTAGAATCTCTTATGGTTTTAAAAATCCATTTACAACTAATGGGTTTCACACCTTATGGGACAAGTTCCCAGACTTTATTGTCTTGCATAGACTTATACTCTTGATTCATTGCTTCAATCTACTTATCCGAATTGGAATCCTCCATAGCTTGACGGAAGTTGATTGGATCATCTTCCATTATACCACTACTTTCTTCATATTCCTGGAGAAATACCACATAATCATCGAAAATGGCTCTCCTCCTTTCTCTAGTGGATCGTCGCAAAGGTTTGGCTCTTACGGCATAGATTCTTGAGGATGTTGAGTTTGTTCCTCATGAACAATTTCCTCATACTATATGCACATGATCTCTTAGGTTTGGTTTGTTTACCTTTAATGCATTCAACACAAACATCTAAACTTGATAAGTCAATGGGATCAAGAATCCCTTCTGACATAAGTCTTTTAACTCTATTTCTAGATATGTGACTCAAACGTTTATGCCATAATACACCAGAATTTTTAATTTTATGTTTAGTACATTGCAATTCCGTATTCAAGGATTCATGATAGGATGCTATAGTATCAAGTAAATATAGATTGTCATAAGCTATATGTGAACCAGTTCCAATCACATTTGAATTTAAAGACAAAGTAAACTGATTGTTTCCAAATGAACAAGAATAACTAGATTTGTCCAAATAAGAAATAGAAATTAAGTTGTGTCTAAATGATGGTACAACAAAAGTATCTTTCAAATCCAAATGATATCCGGTACACAATAACAATTTAAATGTGCCTATAGCTTCCACATCTACCGATTTTTCGTCCCCCACATAAATGCATCTCTTAGCATTATTGGGCCTTCAGTAGCTCAGGCAATCCTGCTTTGAAATACTGATATTAGTAGTTGCACCAGAGTCTAACCATCAAGTGTTTCTAGGTACTGAAGTTAAATTGACTTCAAAAGAAACCAAAGTAAGGAATGTATCCTTTTTAGCACACCAAGTATGATATTTGGCACAGTTCTTCTTTAAATGCTCAGATTTCTTACAGAAAAAACAAGTATCATTCTTATTTTGTTTCTTCTGTATTAGACCCTTATCAGCCTTATTCTTTTTAGATTTATATTTTCTTTTCTTGCCCTTAAAGTTGGTTTCGTTTAGAACCGGTACAGAATCGAGGTTAGCAGATATTGTTACAAGAGAACATAAACAAGAGAACAATAAACAACTAGAAATTATGCTCATATCTATTACCATAAACTTAAGTAAATTTAAATAATGGTATAACCCATCTTAAGATACCAAGTGCAACATTAATATCTTGTCTTTGGACTTCAATATTAATTGCTAGTGGTAGTCTTGTTGTAATGATCAAACACTGATAATAAGACATGTCAAATAATAAACATATCTTTGGATTGATTTACCATTTACATATATAACTTTATAATTGTCACGTATTTACCATTACAGGTATATATAAAATCCCGCCAGTCATTAACGGGCCGGGTAATTACCGTATGAATATAAATACACACTACATTTAATATTTTCATAAGAAATGTTATACATGAGAGGTAACTTTGATAACTTCATGCATTAAATTACTCGATCTAATATTAAACAATCACTAATTAAATTTTAACCATATTAGTCAAATTGACTTAACCTTAATTTATTGACTAAAATATTTAATGCATGTAAATCATTCAATTTATGTCAACAAACAACTTTATAGAATCAATATTATGTTTAAACTAATATAATATTACAAAAATATTATTGTTAATTAAATTTACATATTGCAACAACATAATTAAATCATCATAATATTGCAACAATATTATTATTAATTAAATTTGCATATTGCAACAATATAATTAAACCAACATAATATTACAATAATATCTAATTAATTAAATTCATATAAATTTAATTAATTAGATAAAATCCAGAGGAAATTTGAAAAATTTATGCTTTATAGTACAAAAATGAATTTGCATATTGATGAAAAGGAAAAGGCACGAAAAGAAAAGGACGTCTCAAAATTAAAGTGATATAACATTAAAGAAAAAAAAAAGGCATTGAGCTGAATGTGAAGCATGCTGTAGCATGATTACATAAAACCATCATTTTTTCCAACAATGATAGAACCAAATTACTCTAAAATACTGATAAAAACATCATTAAAATACATGCAAAACAAGTTTAGATGTTCAGCAATCATTGTAGGATGGCTTTGATACCAATTGTTAGTTCATTTAATATATCGAATATGGATCAAACAATTGTTTTATAGAATCAAAACCAAATTTTTAGTTCAAAACATACTTTATAGATCCAAAACAATGGTTTTAGAATATTTCCATAAAACTTATTAAATCCACTATAATATGCATGAAATCCTATAATAATTAAGAAACATATTAATACGGGAGTGTACATGATAATCCATTAGAGTATTTTCTGAATTAATCAATAATTTGATCTTCTAATTATAGAGTATCCTTAAGAACTTTAGATTTCTCCTTAACGGGGGGTGAAGAGAAATTTTATTAGATACTGCAACCAACCGAGGACCATAACCTTATTTATAGTCATAACTGATGAATATACAATTATGATTATATTCATAATTGATGAATCTATAATTATATCTCAAGAGTTTCATATTCCTAACTTATCTTGTCATTAAGTTAGAAATATGACTGATGGTATCTACACAATTAATTTTCATAATAATTATATTCCTTAGCTAAATAATTTTACTTTAATTAGATCATTTTAATTTTGACTAATCAAAATAATAATTTAATACACTTAATTATACATGTGTGACTCTTAAAATTCTAACAAATGGCTCCTCCTTTGAGCTTTCGTTTCTTACTTTGAACTCTTAATCCAACGGCACTGTTATGACGTTGTTGGCAGCATATGTCTTATTGCTGGGTAATGAAAGTGTTACAGATTTGGAACAAGTAGGTAGAGCAAGGAGAGGAGAGACCGTCGAAGCAGTGGCAGAGGAGGACAAGAGACCCTGGGTTGAGCAAAACAGAAGAAAGCAGGAAGAGAGGTATGACGCGGCATTGCCAGGAGACGGGATCCATATGATCCAAAAATACCGGTCCCGAGATTAAGGGAAGAACAAGAATCAGGAGAATCATTGGATCTGATCATGGCGAATCCTCTATAGCCGCCATTGGCATGGACGGAAAAACCAGAAATGCCACTCCTCGCGTCCAACGGGGATTGATCTACCAGAAGACTCTCCATGAAACTGGTTATAGGAGGAAAGCAAAACCCTCCTTATTCACAAAGAGAAGAGATGTTTCTGTTTCTTACATATGACACGAGGAAGAGGAAAGCTAAGGTTCGATCATCCACGATCTCATAAGCAAAACCCTCCTTATCCACTTGTCGCCAATTTGTTTTCGCTGGGGTGGCAACCGACCTTTTGATGTTGTTCTATCTTCACC
This sequence comes from Musa acuminata AAA Group, assembly GCF_036884655.1. Classification (NCBI taxonomy): domain Eukaryota; kingdom Viridiplantae; phylum Streptophyta; class Magnoliopsida; order Zingiberales; family Musaceae; genus Musa; species Musa acuminata. The sequence continues at coordinate 12,474,538 of NC_088353.1, read as the reverse complement.
GTTCTTCGTGCATGGGCTCTTCCCAGTGGGAAACTGACGCCTCACTCTCCCAACTTGGCAGTGTACTGTTTTCTTAAACTTAAAATCCACATTATTTATATATTATTAATGTCTCATATTATTGTTTATTTGTTCTTGTCATGTGCGACACACTCACGTAGGCATCCACAGACAAAAGGATGCTTGCATCAAAGAGTGGCAATTTCCTGAGCCAGATGTTGAACCTCGAATCGCATTGAAGCATAATACCAATTAAAGGAAAATTCTCCATTCTTATACCGATAAGCTACGGAAGTTGTTTGCAAGCTTCGGCCCATTGCCATCTTCTCTCCTTCTATAAATTGCCACAGATTTGGCTGTGCAGTAATTTAGTAGTCTATTGCCGGTTTTATTACTTTCAAAATACAAATGTGTTATGAAAGAACCTTTCTACTGCACAAGAATTCACTTACCATTATTATTTTTAAATTGCATTGTGATAGATACGTCTACTTCCATATTGTTTGTATAGTAAGATAATAAAAAATTTAAATATATTATAAATATGATTGAATTCTGATTATGATTATTAAAAAAGAAATTCATATTAAAATATAATTTCTTAGGAGATAACTTTGACATGAGGAACTCTCGTAATAACTTATCCTAGACCCTCTATTCTCGCCTATAAATAGATAGGACCTCTAGGGGCTAAATAAGACGCATCTCAATGCAATTGAGAGATTAAAGTTTTTCTCTCAATCTCCCTAATCTATGTGATCCTGTAAAAAGATAGAAAGAGAGGGGAATGATATAGTTCTCCTTATAGATTGATATCTTAGATCCGACGATGAGGCGCTTATAGATCAGATAAGATTTATTGTTAGATCTAATCTTATTTTATTTTAATTTTGGCATAAAAATTTTTCATATTATAGATAGTATGATGATAGATTTTATGCTAATAAGAGTAGCCTACACTCTCAAAAGTTAAAAACTATGCATGACCATCCAAAGTGATCCGTTTGAGGGAAGGTCTTCATGATTTCGATTCTTCCTTGGAGTATATTTGTATTTTGTGGGAGGATGATAGAGATGCTAAAAAAATAAAACAATCTAGATTGTTTCTTGGAAAAGAACTACCCAAGGGACTTCGTAAGTGACAAGCTTGGACTTCTAGAGGCTGCAACTTACTGCCTCCTCCTTCTTCCTTCTCTCCTATCTCTAGGGTCGGTTGTTCTTTCTTTCAACTGCTGCTGGCTCTCTCTATTCTGTTGTGTTAAGGTTTGCTGCTGATCAGGGACAAACAAACCCAGTTTGAGCCATTCTCCAAGTTAGCTTAACCCCATTTTTAGTCGTATAATCAAGTTCAAATGAACTCTGATTCAATCCCAATCTAGCTGAACTAAGTCCAAGCACAAACCCAAGCTCAATGATCAGATTTGGTCTTTGCAAAGAATCAACTCAGCCCAACCCGAGTTTGACTCAAATTGGAATTTGAGTTGGACTCCGATTGAGAGTCCAACCCTAGCTAGGAGTTCTCTCTTCCAAGACTATAAAACAAAGGTGTGCGGCAGCCTTAGAGGGACATCAAGGAGCAACCTAGAGAGCCCAACCGACCCCAGAAACATCAGAGTGGCCTATGAAAACATCAATAACAAAAAGATCAGCTTCCAGCTAGCTCGAAGGAAGGAGAGATCAGAATTCTAACCTCCAATCTTCCCGACTTCTTCCTCTTCAAAATGTTGCAGTAGCTTCTTCTTCCTCGACTACAATAGTAGGTGGTAGTAGCAACTCTAATAGCAGCCGACCATGGAAGAGGAGAAAAAGCTGAAGGTAGCAGCAATCTGCAACCTCAAATATGTCAAACTCTATCACTTATGAAGTCCTTTCGATATTTCCATATTTAGGTTCTTCTTTTCAAGAGCAATGATTTTTCTTTTGGAATATATCTTCCTATAAAGATCTTTTTAAATCCTCCACTAGACATAAATCTACTTATCAAGAGAAAATATCGTTAACGTTCTTATTAGCCCGATGTAACACTGATCCATATACACCGAGTCGTCAGAGAGGTGGAAAGCATCTCCTCCCAAGATGAAAATACTGTGCTCTTAAGGTGGAAATACCATGCTTTGGGAGTGTTATATGCACAAAGACCAAAGTTGAGAGAGGCTTCTCAAGCTAGTCTCCCCGACGCTCAAGTTAGTCTCGATGTCAACTTCTTTGGGTTTATGTTCTTGATTTCAGTGTCTCCTACCTAGAGTTAACGATGTATTTTTATACTTGAAATTGAAAAGATATAATATACTCATGAAGATTTTGTAGGAGAGGTGATTTGTATCCATCTCAAGCTATCCCTTAGAGCTTTATCTATACGAGCAAGTGGATGACAAGTAGTCTAAGCATTTTTCTCCTAGGAACCTTATGTGGCATTTGCGTGACAGGCAATGGTTGACCGATCCCTATCATTACTCAATGAAGGGATCGAAATCATTATGTCCTTCCCTTAAATGGATTAGGTAGTATTAAAGCATCATTTCCTATATATAAACGGTTATTTACATGACAATGATACAAAAATTATGGAGAAAAACTAAAAGAATTGGGTTTCAACCCCATTCACCAATGAAAGGAGATGATGTCGTGATGGCAGTAAGTAGCCTAACGGCATCAACGAACCTTGCCACCCAAGTTATAGTACCCTTGTAAAAGATGGAGAATATGTTGGGTTAGATCCGATCTCAAGCTAACCTAACAACAAAGGATGATGGAGACAAGTGTATTGTACCCAAGGAGAATGAGCCATCTTCATCAAACATACAAATCAGTTCACCAAAGGTGCATTGTGACGCTGATGATGATGTTGCAGAACTAGTGGAAAAGGTAAGATTTAAACCTTTTCGTGTTGAGGCCTAGATTGACATCCCCTCCAATGACGGATCTATCGTATAGAGATGTTAGATGTGTGATTCGATCAACTCAATACATAGTTTATCTTATACGGATATAGTAGTAAAGACAAAGTCACACTTATATAATTAAAGTTGATTGGTCATGCTCTAAAATAGTAGAATGCTTATATATAATATATTCTATGATGATGAAGAGGTGATATAGGGCAACTCAAAGATCCATGGAAAAGATAACACAACTTACACACAACTTACACTAAGGATAAGACTAGTTAGTTTTAGTGTAAGGCTACACCATCATGTTTGGAAGACAGGTGGTGGCACTTAAAATTTTTCTTAACCACTCAATAATGATGATAATTACATATATTTTAATTGACTTTTGTTTTGATATATATATATATACATATATGTGATTAATTAAAAATTAAGTGTAAAAAGAATTACAAGTGACTGATGATAGGTAAGTAGGTAATCACAAACGAAAATCATAATGAAAAGAAGGAATGATATTGATTCAATCTTCCTGACCTACATCCACTCTCTATTCCTTTGTTCTTGAGGTTATTAGCTTTCACTAATGATCTTTCTTGCAATGGATGAAGATCAATTAATCTTATTATAATTTTTTCTTTTTCTAAGTTTAAGAGAGAACCTTCATATTAACTCTCTTATAAGAGATCTCTCACATCTTACCACTTAGGATGACAACTAAACTCAAGAGAGAGAAAGAGATTCAAACAATACTGAAAGAGAGATATATAATATTTTATGAACTTAGAAATAGATGTTTCATCAATCAAACTCAAGCGGTGTATTTATAGCCCATAAAATATTTAAAAAATAGAGCTAAAAGCTAAAATTCATAACATTTTGGGATAGGGTGATACTACCATCGTAATATTTAAAATGGGGTCATAAATCTGGACTCTAATGGTCCTAATATCACTATAGGTGGTACCACTACTATCCAAGGTGGTACCACTGTCCAAAGGCTCATAAAGTATAAACAACTCTTATCAATTGACCTAGGTAGCATTGTTGCTTGGGCCTAGCGTCATTATCACCCCGAAGCAATTTATGCCATATGTTTAGCTTTCCAACGAGCCCAATTATAGCCCAAACTCAAGCTCAAAAGTTGCTAGACACTTGGGCTCTAATTTAGCCAAATATCAACTTAAATTAGCCCAAAAATCATCATGACCAAGCCTTAACTCATCAATCACTCATTCGTTACATCTTCAAAGTTTTTGGCATATTGTCCACTCTTTCAGTCCGATATTTCAAAATTTCGTTTGAAGCTTCGATACATCATCTTATCCTCTAGTATTATTCAATTCTTCGACATATCAATTTCATCATGACATTCAATCTTTTAATGAGATATCTAATTCTTTCAATATGATATCTAAGCCTCTAGCACGGAGTTTATTCTCTAACACATGGACCAATTCTTCAACTCAATGTCCAATTTTTTACATAATGTTCTACTATCAAGTTCAACATTTGGACCTTCAATTGTCCGAGTTTATGATTAAAATATTTTATTTATCATTTAGGTCAATAATATAATAATTTATCAAATTTATCAATTGATTTTATCATCAAGATTCGAGATTTAATCATCTTTTCCTTCTTGATGATGATAATTAATTGATGATAAGATTTTAACAAGACTCTCATATCTATATTTCACTTTAATAAAAGTTATGATAAACTTAAACTCAAAATAAAAAGAGTATATATCCTTTTAAATGCTTCTGTTGAATTCAAGTCGATGAAATTTGATCTTGTCGATTTTAAGATTTAATCATTTCAAGCCTAAATATCAAGATACAATCAAGTTTTAAATTTTAATTTATAATCATAAATAATATTCAACCATTATCAATGTATAAGATCAATCAAAATATAAATACAAGTTAACCATTTGCATAAAATAAATCAAACATGAATTGTATAACCACCAAAAATTATATTTTGACTTGCTCTTAGAATTAGACGTACGTACCGAATGAAATTTCATCTTCACATATGCTAAATGCTGTAGAACAGATGAACATGTCGAACAAATATTTAATCTGTCAATCAGGTCAAGATAATAAATTGACAATATTAATGCTGACATATGCTGTAGACACTCACGTGGACTGTCTTTATATACAGTCAGCTTTGTCTTGCTCTCGAGGATGATGTGCTTCCGTGATGAATGTACAAGTATTAGACAGCAATTGCTATTTTCATTCTTGACATCCCACATTTACTGGCAAAAACAGATAAATAAAAAAATAAAAAGAAAGAGAGAAGCTTACAATGTCACTTATCACGATCATGAAATATGACACATCGAAATTAGTCTCTTTATGGCATATAAATATATAGTGATCCTCACGAACAATCATCCTTGCCTTGACCACCTTACCAAGAGATACTATTCACATTTGACCATCGTAAATACATTGAGTCTCCGTGTATGATGTCTAATTTATCCGTATGAAACAATCAACACCAACTCTACAAGCATAGTGTTTAAGAGGCACCATACAACAAGTGACTTTCGCCACTATCCTTCTTCTAGAATATAGTGTTGAAACTTCAATCCTTGATTTTTAATGTAAACATGCCACACCTCAGCTTGCAAACTTAGAGGCTCATATTTATATATTTCTCAAAACATGCCACACCTCTGGATGGTGTACTAACAACCTCCTTGGAAGGCAATGATGGTCGAGGGGACCTCATGAACTTTGAAGCAAAGCAGGCTCAGTGATATATGGCTGAGACGTCACATGATTGAGGGCAACAACCACATCGGCGATGATGGGCCGAACGTGGGGCTGTTCTTGAAGACACATTGAGGCAATGACAACCAACTGGTGAAAGCCCCGTGGTGAGTAGCGGCCTTGAAGAAATGGATCGGCCAACTGGTGGAACTTCCTCCTATCATTGAGAAATGGCCTTGCCTGAAATACAGAAACAAAACGTAAATGATAGAAAACAAAAAACAGAAGTTGGAAAATTATCAAGCCTACCTACTCAATACTGACTGCATTTATTCAGTTCGTCAAATGATGCATGCATTCCCAAAAATGCACGACTTACATGTGTTATGCAAGTTATACAAGAGTTTGCCTTTGTAGGATGGATGTTCATCTCCAAATGTTATTTTTTTTTATCTCTGTATGTATTTATAGCAGCAACATATGAAATAAATTTTGGCTACAACTATATGAAAAATAAAAAAAAAGCTTGATGTGCAAGAAATGAAAGAATAGCAACATGAATGTGTTTATATGCAGTGTCTGAGCTAGAGATATCAATGATAGCTAAAAATATATGGAATAATAAAGACTGTTTCCATGTGGAGAGTACATTTAAGAGCATTAAGTTTCATTCACTTGCTTCTAGATTTGGCAAATTAGATAAAAGAAAAACCTATTAGAATTTTCTTCTGATGTAGAATGTTAAAAATTATTATGTATTCAGTGTCACAGTCCAAATTGCTGTAAACTACAAGGTAAAATATAACAGAAATTTACAGATATGTTGAATTTGTATAAAGTATTTCTAAAAGAACTGAACAATTTTACTAGCCACTACTAACTGACAACAAAATCAAGACAACCAATGTAATATGCATCTTTTTGCAGAAAAGTAAGATCAAGCAAATCTTTGTTTAAATTAGATTTATTTGATAGTACAACAGTACAAGAAGAGTTCGCCTGTAGGAAGAATTGAATGTGAGACATCCTGCTGTTGAAAAAAATGGAGATGATTTGTTGAGGAGCTATTTTGTGTTATAAAAGGGAAAATGTGTTCGTGCATGGCCAAGAAGACAAAGGCTTGCAGTCATGTTGCAATAAGATAGCTACATTTTATGTATCACCTAGTAGCCTGAGCCACTTGACAAAAGTGAGCTGGCTAGTCTTAGCATGGCACAAAAATACATGTATGGTGAGGCATGGCAGGCAGATTCATATATGCCTTTGACAATAAGTATCAGGATAAATATGGGCCAGACATGGTCCAAGTATGAATGCACTTTAATTAATGGGCAGAAACATCAAGGCATGACATGGCATGGCGTAGACTAGATCAATAAAAATTGTACTGACCGAGATTGCTTACCCAAATTATTAGATTTTGTTCACCACCACATTTTGAAGAATCAAAGACCCTTCGCCCAGTGATCAGCTCCAAAAGAAGCACACCAAAACTATATACATCAGATTTCAGTGTCAGCTTACCAGTCATCGCATAGTCAGGCGCACAATAACCATAAGTTCCCATCACCCTTGTTGAAACATGTGTGTTGTCACCAACAGGCCCAAGTTTTGCAAGTCCAAAATCAGAAAGTTTTGGATCGAAGTCATTGCTTAACAATACATTTGCAGCCTTCATGTCTCGGTAAATAACAGGAGGATTTGCAACATCATGTAGATATGTGAGCCCTCTGGCTACACCAAGAGCGATCTTCATTCGTGTGTTCCATTCGAGCGGTGGTTTGACAGGAGATGGATCTGAGATTTAACAAATAAATATAAATCACATGGAAGGGCTTCAAAAATAAAAAATGTGGTTTATCTAAAAGGCAACCAAAATATGACATGCAGTTGAGAAATTTAAGGACATATACAAAGGAGCTGCACACCCATGCATTAGCACCATTAATGCAATTAATAGAAAATTATACATTTCGTGACTGTCATTGAAGAAGGAAAGCATCTGTTTCTGCACAAAAGATTAGTTCATTAAAGCATCAAATCCTTTTTCTTTTCTGGAGTTGTTGATTGCAAATCATAAATTATTGTTCAGCAGGATACTCACCACATTCCTTAGTACCCTTGATAATGTATGTCTCTTACTTTAGAAGCAAATGTTATAGTTAACTAATATAATTTCCGATAATATGTTTGAAGTCTTCAGTCATAAAATGATTTTCGAACAAGCTATTCATAGTCAGCCATCCTTGAAATTGACACATATTTTTGTTACGTTCTCAAATCCAGATCACTTAGCATACAAGTTTAGCTCGGAGCTGAAGTGCTGAACATTAATTAGTTTCATACTGGATTCTAAATGATTATTATGAGAGAACGTAAGCCCATATTATAGTGGAGCTTCGCTGTTTGGAATCCCCTTGCATGTATACGAATGAGCATATGCATTTCAAGTGAACATTGAAAAACCACTTTATGTGCCAGGAAGTTCTTCTGAACACAACTTGAAGAAATATGTTAATCTTAGACAGTAACGATTCCACTTTTGAAACAAGAAACTGAAATGGAGTTAAGAACATGTTTACTCTGGTTTTCAAGTTTTTATTTACTTGTAACAAATAATAAACAGGAAAAAAGAAGTAATACCAGAGAGGCCAAAGTTTCAATTCATAACTCATCGAACTAGACATACAAGTGAAAGACTCTCCGAACATGAATCAACCAGAAGTGCATTTTAGAATAAACCAAGTGTCTGTGATATAAGGAACCAGTAATGGTATGTTTTGGTCATTTCGATGAGTTTGCCAATAGCTAAAACCAGTCCAGATAAGCATAACTGCTATGAGACAAAATTTTGGACAAACAACAACAGCTATTTGGAATAGATAATATACATCATAGCAGTTGATACAAGTCATGCTAGTATCTGGTCACTTGTATAAGAGTTTGTCTATTAGCTAAAAAGCTAATCAAATGTAGCATAACTTCTTAAATAAGCTAGTCGAAATTGCATAAACCAAAGGTATTGTGCAATTGTGTTGATACAGTAAGATAATACTTGAAAACACCATGTAGCTGTGACAACAGAGAATTGTACTTCCACACTAATACCCTGTAAATGAGACAAAAGAATGTTAAAAGTAACCATAGTCCAATCAAATCCTTTTCCTTGAAAGCTGGTGCTTTAGGTTATACATTTTTTAATCATTGTCCTTCAACAAAAAGTTGTCTGGGCTTTTCCAGTGTCTAATGAATTCAATTCAATTCAATTGTTCTCCAATCGCTGGGTCTTTGGCAAAGTTATCCACGCAAACAAGGTCATCACATGAGAAGATGGAAATGCAATTAAACAAATCTGCACCAATTTTTTATGTCAACTGCAGCTAACAGTACACTAATGAAAATCCAAGGGCTTGGGACATAGATCAAGGTCATAACATACGAACAAGCGAATTCAATTAAACAAATTGCTCTGTACTTACTAGAATTAGAAGTATCCTCTACTACAAGTCCACACACCAATATAAAAACTGCATCAGATCCTAGAACAAAATATCTCAGCAATGGACAGGGCAGAAGAAACCAGTCAAAGGAGAAGCAGAGCAAAGAGATGACATTGGATCTGGAATGTTTGCGAGAAAGAAAAAGAGAGCTTACTAAACAAGTGATCTTCCAAGCTTCCCTTTGGCATGTATTCATAAACCAAGAGTCTCTCATCTCCATCAGCGCAGTATCCAAACAAACTCACAAGATTCGGATGCCGTAGCATGATCAGCATGAGAACCTCGACCAGGAATTCGTTGTTCCCCTGAAGCCCATCCCGGTTTAGCTGCTTAATAGCCACCACCTGCTCGTCAACATCCAAACCCGATTAAAAAGCACAATCGTGATGCAAAAATGACCAGAATCACAATTAAAAAAGGAAAAGGACGAAAAGAATGGGGACTTGCCTGGCCGGAGTCTAGCCGCCCTTTGTATACTCTTCCGAAGCCCCCTTCACCGATCAAGTTGGCTTCTTTAAAATTCTGAGTGGCGATAGCGAGATCTCGGAAAGCAAAGCTCCGCGCGCAGTTACCCGGATCCGCAGCAAGTGATGAAATCTTGTTCCCGCTCTCTAATCACACATAAAAAACCAAAAATTTCGGTGAAAATCCCAAAGAACAAGATTATGTGAAAGAACACGAAAAAGAAGTTCGAATGTAGACGCCAGAGACACCCACTGGAAGAATCGCTAAGCAATCCGGAGTTGGTCTGGACGCCTGCGCTGTCCTTTTTCCTGCAGCTCGTCTCCCTACAGCAAGGGCAAAAACAAGCAAAGCAGCTCATCTACGCCAAAGATCTCCACCCCGAACTCCCGATCAACACAAATATGCTCCCAGAAAAGGAACCTCAATCGCACCCACCTTCATTGCCCTATCGCCGAAGGGAAAGAGGAACCACCGCGATTTCCTCTCTCCCCTCCTCGCCTCAACTCCTCCCTCTCTCTCTCTCTCTCTCTCTCTCTCTCGCAGTAGCAAACAAAATATGACTTTTTTAAACCGAAATCTAGAGACAGGATTCGTCCTATAACCCCAATTAAAAAATGGGGACGGTCTCAGCTCGTTCCGTCCTACATCCGACGAAGTCCATCGAGGCAGAAAAAGGGGAGTCCACAAAAAATAGCAAGAACACACAGACAAAAGAAAAGGGAGGCGGAACGAGAATCCCGAGGGGAGGGAGGGGAGAAAACGGTGGAGTCGCTAACAGCTGCTAACCAGGACAACAACAGTTTATTTCGTTATCCATGGGAGCTGGCTCTTTCCTCTTCCTGGTTTGTCCTCTTTCTCTATTGTTCCGGCGCCGCAGATGAAGCGAAGAAAGAGAGGCAACGAGAGGTCGAAAGCAGACATGGAAGAAGCACTTTCTTCGCCTTTACCTCTCCTCGTTCTTTCATGGGTTCGTGCATCTTTATCCTCCGCTTTCTCCGTCGGAGGCCCTCCTTTCTCGCGCGGGCTCTGCTACCGGCACGGGGCTGAACGGACCCGGAAAACAATCGGGGATGACCCTACCACTCGATAGTGGGGTCGGCACAAGAATCCCGGCCCCTTCCTCGCTCGAAAAGCAATCTCGACGATCATACGAGTGACACAGAATCACGTCCCAAGTGATTTCTCATCGTGCGTGGCTCTCGTCTCACTGTGAGATCCGTGCATCACATCGCATCCGTCCGACTATGGATGCAAGCGCTTGATTATAGTCTTTAAGATACGCAAATTGATCTGATCCCCCGTCGCTGCGCCATCGCACCCCCTCGCAACCGGGGATTCACAGAATCGGAGCTGCAGGGTAATGTCGACCGGCGGGGTCCGCTATGAGGTCTGTGGTAGACACGAAATTGAGTAGGGATTTGGGGGACACTCCGTCTGCGGTCCACCGGGCTCTCACGATCGGTGGCGGTCAACTACGTAAACGTGGGTGTGTTTGGAACCCAATGACGTTAGATTGCGCGTGAAACGAGTCAATGTGGTGATGTGATGTGTGAAACCGTCCCTTGTCTCTCCCTCTTTCTTTTGTTTTTTCGGTGCAACTCGTGTAGCGGATGACACAGCAAACACGAACACGAAAGGTATGCATTTTGGTTGAAACAACGTAACAAAACCGCAAGTATAAAGTCGTAAGAATGAACTAACTATATTGTCTTACTTATGGTAAGTATTAATTACAAGATGCATTCCTTGTGCTTGATTATACAGAAATACTATCTCCAGCTCACCGTTATATGAGGTATGTATCAGTTTCAAGAGTGTGTACCGGAGGAGTTCATAGGATGTGTTGGGAGAATTAGAAAGGGTGATGTGTTGGGACATGAACGGTCGGTTTGAGTGTGTCGTGTGAATGACGAACCGGAGGTTGGGACGGCGAGGGTTTCGGTGGTTGGGTACGACGGGTCAGGGAAGGGGACAAAGATAACACTCGTCTTTTGTCGGTCACTCGACATGTGTGCCGCGGGAAATTGAGCGGTGGGCTCCAGAAATGAAAGAAGCTTTCCACGGATGCAACATTAATTGGGGAACGATACAAGGATTAAGAGATACAATGATGTCACTACAGATTAGGATTATCGGGTGCAATAATTAAGGACGCTTAAACGAATCAAAGCGTGTTGGGAAGGATGCTCTCCAATCCCTACCCATGGGTTTCTCGTTGTTTTCCGACTCATCCATGGTCCTACCTACCATGATGATTTTAGAAATATCTGATCATACCTAGAAATACATAAGCTGAGTAAATCACAGTAACCATTATCATCTAGTCCATTCCCTTTTGGTTTTCCTTCTTTTAATGTTCTTCCATTATGAGAATATTTTCCTTCCATTTGCTTTCTCCTAGGCCATTCCATTGATGCAGGAACAGAAAGGAGCAAGCAGGGGTAGGCCGTAAAAAGAGAGAGATGAATGAAGTGGGTCTCCATCCTGTAGGAAACTTAGAACAACCTTTTGATTCATACATCAAGTGCGGTGCTGAGAAATCAACGTGCAGCAGAAAGAAAACCTACCTATAAACTCACTATTATTTGTACAATAATACAACAGTAAGTAGATCGAGTGGTATTTACGTACTCTTGTCGCTCGTGACTGATACTTGCGTCACCACCTCACCAATATAATGGCATTTCGAGTGTCATCTGTCTCTAACGTCGTCTCCAACGAAAAACACTTGTATACCTCAGATTATGATCTCTTCTCCACCATTTCCTTCCATCGTCGAGCATAATCTTGCACCCGAGTCCAAACACAAATTACCACGACCAACATCGGTTACCTGAGAAAATATTAAGTAACACTCCTGACGAAGAAAGAACAGAAAAGAAATGTAGCAAATGACGACCGGGTCTGGCTTTTCCTATTGAGTTTGAGATGGATGACGACCCTGCAGGGACAATTATGCAGACGTTAACGGTCGAAGGCTTCTTCATGTTGACGTACTAAATATGCTTGCCGGTTGAAGGCTTCATGTTTACGTACTAGACATGCTTAAAAAATCTTGTATTTTATCGGGTGGTGGACTTTACGCAGCGTTATTTAGTACTCACAATGTATATATACTTTATGGTACATGTCCACTGACAAAATAAACAACACCTAAATCATCAGCATGAGATGAACCATGAGCTTGATCACGGAAAGCAGACCACCACACTGACCGTTTTATCATCGACATGTCTTTTTGGCTTTCTCGGAGTGGCAAGATTATATCGAACATTGAACAAGTGGCTGTCTACTTTTAGAGACAAAATTATTTCTTATACTGTGAACAAAGATAGGTGAACCTTGTGTCGGCGGATGTGTGTCCGAAGATGTGTCTTTAAAGGTTACACTTAAAAGAGTAGAATTAGATTAATAGAAAACATCAATGATTTCTTACATTCATCCGCTTCGTTATTGTCGTCGGATCCATGCGTTGTCATCATAATGACTGCATCATTTATTCATCCACTTGGTTCCATAGTTGAGGTCGAGGATAGACTACGCTGTCTAAGCGATTTGTGTAACCGTTATTATTAAATATCTAATTTAATAATAATATAATTGTTATCATTAAGATTCATAATTCATTATCATGAATTTCTTCATTAACTATGGTTTAAATGATTTCAGTTTTTTATTCTTTATGCATGAAACCGTTATTATTAAATTAAATATTTAATATCATTAAAGTTCTTAATTATGGTCCAAACGTTACAAATTTGAATTAATTCTTGAACGTTATGATTTGGTGATAATAAATGTTCTTGATGGGAGAACATTTATATATATGAGAATTTTGGTCTCTTAGCTCAATCATCTCTTTAAAGCGAAAGGCTTTCCTACACCATCTAAAGCGAGAGTTCTGAGCCGAGAAGTACCAAAGTTCAAGAAGAAACCTCTGTAGAAATTCTTGACGACAATGGCTGAAGGTACGTTATTTCGTTTTCGCATTAGTTTTATTGTGTTTCTATTACAATGATTTAGAAACATAAGTTGGTTTCAGTAATTTATTACATTTGGTATCATAGCCTTTTGACCTCTTCCTTGATACGAAAGAGTTTTCATTTTTTTATGCCATGAAAATGATTTGATTTTGGTTTCTTCTTGGAAACTTCTTGATATGTTTTATTGAAAATCATAAGGAAATATCATTTTCAACATTTTAATTGATAAAATGCTCATATTATGTATGCATATTTAGTTATATTAAATTATGCTTATGAGCAAATTTTTTATGTTTAAAATGTCTAGTGATCCATATAATCTTAATTAATTAAGAATTAGCCACAGTATCCTTAATTAATTAAAATTATATATAAAGTTAAAATAAGGATCACATAAGTAATTAGACATTATATTGTGATTGATTATATTTCGTATAATAATTGTTATCCCACAGGATCTTTTATTATATTTAATATAATTAATCAGGATAAAATATCAGATTATTTTCATAATTTACCCACAGGGATTATGAATTGGAATATAATTTGATAGTTTTATCATAAAGACCATATGAATCTATTTGAATTAAGAATTTAGCCTACAGGCAATTTTTATGTCATGAGATTCATAAGCATGTTTCACATTAGTAAAACATGTAATTTAGTCTATTAAGCTTCAAATTTTGACATAAGCATGTTTGATTTTATGTAGTTTCTCAAACTGTTAATTTCTCTTATATTCGATGTGATATTCCTGAACTTAATGGTAATAACTATAAGATATGGAAGGAAAGGGTTCTCCATTTAGGGTGGATGGATATCGATTATGCTATCAGGAAAGACGAACCACCTATAGTCACTAATACCAGCACTCCAACTGAGATCACGTTATACGAGCGATGAGAGCGATCCAATCGGCTCAGCGTGATGTTTATCAAAACTAAGATGACTGCTAGCATACGTGGTTCTGTTAACCAGCATGAAAATGTCCGAGACTTGCTAAAAGCTACTGATGAACAATTCGTCACTTCGGATAAGGCACTAGCAAGTACCCTTATTATGAAATTTTCATCTCTTAGACTCACCAACATAAAGGGTGTGCGTGAGCACATAATGCAAATGCGAGATATTACGGCTCAACTTAAGAAACTTGAGGTTAATATGTCAGAATCCTTCCTGGTGCACTATATTCTGAACACCCTTCCACCTCAATATAGCCCTTTTAAAATTTCATACAATACACATAAGGACAAATGGTCAATCAATGAATTAATGACCATGTGTGTTCAAGAAGAAGAGAGGCTAGTGATGGAATTGGGTGATAGTGCATTGGTAGTAACCACTCGAGGGAAAAACAAAACTGACAAACATCAAGCCAATCAGAAAGCTCATCAGCAGGGAAAAGGTAAAATACCACCCCAAGCTGATATCAAGAAAGAAGTAAGGTGTTTCTTTTGTAAAAGAAAGGGACACATGAAGAAGGAATGCACGAAATTCCAACAATGACTTGAAAAAAAAGGTAAACCAACCTTATATGTATGTTATGAATCTAATATGGTCAATGTTAATATTAACACTTGGTGGATTGACTCTGGATCAACAATCCATATTGCAAACTCTTTGCAGGGTATGCAAAACCTAAGGAAGCCAGTGGGAAGTGAGCAAAGCATCTTATTAGGAAATAAGATGGGCTCACATGTGGAAGCAATTGGAACATGCATTTTAACTTTTAGTGGTTTTATTTTAAAATTGGAAAGAACATTTTATGTACCAAGTTTCTCACGAAACTTAATTTCTGTTTCCAGACTCGTACCATTTGGGTATTCCTTTAATTTTAAAGACACATCATTTCGTTTATTACATAAATATGATTGTGTTGGGAATAGTATTTTGTCTGATGGTCTTTACCGTATTTTATTACAAAATGATAATACTTAAAGTTCAATGCATGTTCACGCTGGCATTAAGAGGTGTAATATTAATAAGGACTCATCTATATTATGGCATCGAAGATTAGGACATATCTCCATAGAGAGAATTAAAAGATTAGTTAAAGATGAGGTACTTAGTACTCTTGATTTTACTAATTTTAAGACTTGTGTGGACTGTATAAAGGGAAAGCATACCAATAAGTCTAAAAATGGTGCTAATAGGAGTTCAGACTTATTAGAGATAATTCATACTGATATATGTTGTCCAAACATGGACATACATGGTCAGAAATATTTCATCTCCTTTATAGATGATTACTCACGATATATGTATATATATTTGCTTCATAACAAAAATGAAGCATTGGATGCCTTCAAAGTCTTTAAGGCTGAAGTTGAGAACCAATGTGGTAAGCAAATTAAAATTGTGAGATCAGATCGGGGTGGAGAATATTATGGTAGATATACTGAAAATGGACAAGAACCTGGTCCTTTTGCTAAGTTTCTTCAAGAACATGGGATTATTGCCCAATACACTATGCCTGGTTCTCTAGACCAGAATGGTGTTGTAGAAAGAATAAACCGAACATTATTAGACACGGTGCGGAGTATGCTTAGCAACTCCAGTCTTCCTAAGTTCTTGTGGACTGAAGCACTAAAGACCGCTATGTATATATTAAACTGAGTTCCAACTAAGGCTGTCCAAAAGACACCATTTGAATTATGGAAAGGTTGGAAATCGAGTTTGCGACATATGCGCATTTGGGGATGTCCGTCTGAAGTCAGGATATATAATCCACAAGAGAAGAAATTGGACCCGAGGACTGTTAGTGGGTATTTCATTGGATATGTCGAAAAGTCCAAAGGTTACAGGTTCTATTGTCCATCTCACACAACTAGGATTGTAGAATCAAGAAACGCTAAATTTCTTGAGGATGATGTGATTAGTGGGAGCGATCATATCAAGAACATAGTTTCCGCACATGATCATATAGAATCTCAACCTTCCATATCAAATGATAGATTGGTTATAGTTCATAGCACCCCTCAAGTACAAACTAGTGCTGAACAACCAATCATTGAAATTCCACAAGTTGTTGATAGTATTCTAATATATCAAGCAGTTCAGGAATTACAACAAGCTCCTGAACAACTAGTTGAACCACAAGTTCCTCAAGGAACCATTGGTACAACATTAAGAAGATCTACTAGAAATAAAAGATCAGCAATTCCTAGTGATTATGTTGTATATCTACAAGAATCTGATTATAATATTGGAGCCAAAAATGATCTTGAAACATTTTCACAAGTCATGAGTTGCAAAGAATCAAATTTATGGTATGATGCCATGAAAGAAGAGATGAATTCCATGATGAGCAATGGAGTTTGGGATCTTATAGAGTTGCCTAATGAAGCAAAAGCTATTGGTTGCAAATGAGCCTTTAAAACTAAGAAAGATTTGTTAGGCAACATTGAGAGATACAAGGCAAAACTTGTTGCAAAGGGATTTACTCAAAAAGAGGGAATCGATTATACGGAGACGTTTTCTCCTGTATCTAAGAAAGATTCTCTACGTATAATTTTGGCATTAGTTGCTCATTTTGATATTGAATTGCAACAAATGGATGTGAAAACGGTATTTCTAAATGGAGATCTAGAGGAAGAGGTTTATATGAAACAACCTGAAGGTTTCTCCTCTAGTGTTGGTGAACACTTGGTTTGCAAGCTTAGGAAGTCTATATACAGCTTAAAACAAGCCTCCCGCCAATTGTATTTTAAATTTCATGAAGTGATTTCTTCATTCGGATTTGTTGAAAATCTCATGGATCAATGCATATATCAGAAGGTTAGTGGGAGTAAAATATGGTTCCTTGTTTTATACGTAGATGATATTTTGCTTGCAACCAATGATAAGGGTTTGCTGCATGAGGTGAAACAATTCCTTTCTAAAAATTTTGACATGAAGGATATGGGTGAAGCATCTTATGTCATTGGCATTAAGATCTATAGAGATAGACCTTGAGGCATTTTAGGTCTATCACAAGAAACCTATATTGATAAACTTTTAGAAAGATTTTGGATGAAGGATTGTTCACCAAGTGTTGCTCCCATTGTGAAAGGTGATAGGTTCAATTTGAACCAATGCCCAAAGAACAACTTTGAAAGGGAATCAATGAAAAACATCTCATATGCTTCTGTCGTAGAAAGCCTTATGTATGCTCAGGTCTGTACAAGACCTGATATTGCATTTATTGTGGGGATGCTAGGTCGATATCAGAGTAATCCAGGTATGGACCACTGGAGAGCTGCAAAGAAAGTGATGAGGTATCTACAAGGAACCAAAGATTACATGCTTATGTATAGACATAAAGACAATCTGGATGTGATTGGTTACTCAGATTCAGACTTCGCCGGTTGTGTTGATTCTCGTAAATCAACATCAGGATATATTTTTATGATGGCCGGTGGAGCTATTTCTTGGAGAAGCGCTAAGCAGACCTTGACTACTACTTCTACCATGGAAGTTGAGTTTGTCTCATGTTTTGAGGCTACTTCACATGGTGTATGGATTAAGAGTTTCATTTCTGGGCTTAGAATCATGGATTCTATTTCTAAGTCATTAAGAATTTTCTATGACAATTCAGCTGCTGTCTTTATGGCTAAAAATAATAAAAGTGGAAGTCGAAGTAAACATATCGACATTAAGTATCTAGCCATAAGAGAACGTGTAAAGGAAAAGAAAGTGGTCATTAAGCATATTAGCACTGAATTAATGATTGCTGATCCTTTGACTAAATGCATGCCACCTTTGAAATTCAAGGATCATGTAGAGAAAATGAGACTTGGTTCCACTTTGTAAGAATATTGAAACTCTTATATATTATGTAATTTTCTCATTCATGTGCACATTATTTTGAGAAAATATATTGTTACTGGACCAAGAATAAACATAAAGTTTATTCATTAAGTAATATTACCATATTAAGATTAAGAAACTAAATACATCATGATACATAGATGATAATACTCATTTTTAGAGGACTCATCGCTATGATTCGTGTATTTATTTCTTAAGAAAATTATTCAAAAAAAATTAATTTAAATTATTAAGATAAACGTATGAACCAAGTGAAAAAATATAACCGTTATTATTAAATATCTAATTTAATAATAATATAATAATAATTATTAAGATTCATAATTTATTATCATAAATTTCTTCATTAATTATGATTTAAATAATTTTAATTTTTTATTCTTTATATATATAATTATTATTATTAAATTAAATATTTAATATCATTAAAATTTTTAATTATGGTCCAAACGTTACAAATTTAAATTAATTCTTGAACGTTATGATTTGATGATAATAAATATTTTTGATGAGAGAACATTTATATATATGAGAATTTTGATCTTTTTACTCAATCATCACTTTGAAGCGAAAAACTTTCCTACATCATCGAAAGCAAGAGTTCTGAGTCGAGAAGTACTAAAGTTCAAGAAAAAATCTCTACAAAAATTCTTGACGATAATGACAAGAGATATGCTATTTCGTTTCCCCATTAGTTTTATTGTGTTTCTATTATAATGATTTAGAAACACAAATTGGTTTCAGTAATTTCTTACAATTTGTTCTCGTATCAGCCAAAGCATAAGAGGAAAACAGTGTTTAGATTTGCTTCGTCAGGCGGCGGCACATGCCGCGCAGCCGCAATTAGGTCGGCACGTACATGCCGCGCGTCCGACAGTGGGACGAACCACCGTCCGGCCGCATGTGCACGGGTTGCAGATGCAGTGATCTCCGCACCTGCACAGAGAGTGTCGGACTTCCCCTCTCCTCGCCGAGCACCTGCCATTTGTCCCCGGAAGAGAAGAGGAAACAAGAAGATCGTAGTTAAATCACCGTTGAAACCAGCGATTATGGAGAAGAAGAGGGCGACATCAGACTAGGGTCCACAGAAGAAACGACGGCTAGGAGTACCTGCAGGTGTCGTCACCAGGGCACGGCACCGCGCAGCCGCAAGCGTCGTCGCAACCCCTATCCGCCATTGCTGATCGCTCTCGTTGTCTTCCTCCCTCGTGCGAAGGGAAGCAGAGGAGAGGCCCTCTTTTTCTAAGCTAGTCGAGTCTTCGAGAGGTACCGATGGACGGAAACGTGTCGCTCCACATCACTCGCTCTTCGGCGGTGTCGAGCACGTGGCTATGCATGGATCTGCTTGCATCACTGGGTTTGGCTTCGACGTTAGAATATTTCCTTCTTCCTTGTACTAAAAGCTGTTGGTGAGATATAAAAGAGGGTTAAGTAGTTAGTAATTGGTTTAATTTGCCAAATAATTTAAAACTAAGGAGGCTAAATTATTACAGCCAGAAAATTTTAATCCGACTAGTGTAGAATACGAAAATTAGGATAACAATGAACCGGAAAGACCTGCAAGCTAACATGGGAGTTTTAATTCTCTAACTACATTAGATTGCAGTGTGGATGTCAGTCACGGCAAATCATGAAACCGGAGCCTTCATTGATCCCATCTCGAACCACATATTTAAGAACCCGAGTCGACAGAAGGAAAATTGGATCTGGATCCTACCAATTTTGTTGTCCGGTCGGGTCCAAGCTCCAGTATGACAATGTGTAATAGTTTACATTAAGTAACTTATGAAAACCTTTAGAATAATCTCCGATAGGAATATGTAATAATTTAGATATATCTTACTAGGTATCTTAAGGATATCTCACAAAGAATGCAAGAGATTTTCTTATATTGATATAGTATCCACGTCTCACACATATTAAATTATAATTAGCATACCAACACAAATAATATATATATAATATATATATAATACTCTCACTTAGTAATATAATTTATGATATTTATGATTTATAAATATGATAAATAATATGCTTATATTTTTTACTTTTAAATTGAAGTACATGTTTTTCAAAAATATTATTTTCAGAATTCTATGAAATATTGGTTGAGCATCCATAAAAATCAATGTTTACTTTAAACATATTTTATAACGAAAAAGATATGGCCGTTTAGTGCAACAAGTTTAAGTGCGCTAACGGATTTAAGTACGTGGGTAACTTAGGCAGTAAGCATGCATATAGTAGTGATTAGAAGTCGTGGCTAAATTATAATCAACTTTAAGTAAATCTCAAGATTTGAATGAGTTTAAACATGATTAAAAGTAAGAAAATTTAAGTTTTAACATATATGTGAAGAATAACAAGTTAAGGCATGGATAAAGTAATAAAAAATTAAATAAAAATATAAATCAAAGATGAGTGTTATCTAAAAATATTGAGATAAATAAATGAGATTGTAAGATGAGTTTAGATTGAAAATATCATTTTTATCAAACTAAATTGACTTAATTAAAGTTACTAAAATTAAAATAAGATCCAATGGGATTGAATCATAAAACCTAGGTAATCTTTTAAGCATATTTATCTTATTTTAACCTCATCCTCTTTACTAACATATAACCTACGACTCTTTCTCTCCTTCCGTTGTTCTCTTAGCTTTTCTCATGAAAGCTATGAATCCTTAGCTCTAAGGAAGGTTGAGATAAGAAAAACTCAATTCTTCTCTTGCTATATCTTTCAGCTACTTTTGAATAACCTATACTTCAAATTAATATTTAATTTTTTGATATATTTTGTATGATTCTTTTATGGTTCCAAGGCCTTTAGTATGATCTTAATATGATATTAGTATATATATTTACGAGTGTCCCAATACTCAAAATCCTCTATTTTCTAATAAAGAGTTTTATTCAAGATGAATTGAACCCCTTAAAGATATAATTAGGCTTTGTTATTTTGAAATGTTTTAAAAATATTTTAAAAATTTAGAATTAAGTGAATATCACATATGCAAACCAAGATATAAGGTTTATAAATTTAGATAGTCTCAACCCAGTCTTAGTAGAATAGAATACATATTGGTAGTAAATTAGGATAATAGTTTAGCTTCCAAATGATTTTATTTTAAGATAAAATTAATTGTATATTTAGTTCTATATGTCTCATAATTTTCTACAAGATTTCATGATAAGTTAATATTATTTGATTATCTAAAAGAGTGAAGTAAGATTTTTGTAGAATTGTGCAATAGTTTTAGTGATACTAACTAGTTCATTTGATTATAGGATGAATTATTAAAAATTAATGATGAAATTTAGATAAATTTTTAGGTTGAGTTTAGTATATTTTATTAGATTTTATCAAAAATTTTGTATGAATTATTATTATAAATTATTATAAATCAATAATTCAAGAGGTAGTATTCTTAATTAAGAAATCTCATGACTATATACTCTAAATTTGATAGATATACTACTCCCTAGCACACTCGATCACGAAGGAATATAGTCTTTTACTATCATCTTCATTTTTGAATTAAATCAGGTAAGTATAAGTTTAATTCACTATAAAATAATGATCATATAAATTATTATATTTATAATATATTTTAAAAAATATGTTTCGAATGATATGATTGTCATTAGTTAGACATGAGCTAAATATGAATATATATATATATATACATATATATACATATATGTATATATGTATATATTTATATACATAAATATATACATATATATCATACATATATATATATATATATATATATATATATATATATATATATATATATATATATATATATATATATATTGTAAGAAAATATATATATGAACTAAGATGAAAATATATGGTATACATGTATATATAATAACGTGCGATATGGGAGTACATAGATATATTACGACGTGCAATACATATATATGTTATGACATGTAGTGCAAGAGTGCATGTATATATTATGATACAGAATATAGAAGTTCATGAATTTGTTATGTTTCTATGTAAGAATTTTTAATTATTTCGATGTAGAATTTTATCTCTTTAATTTGTATATGCTATATTGTAAAGTTATACTTGTTAAAGAAGTACTGGAATGAGGGGTTTACTATTAAATATCTCATACAAATAATTTTAAAATATTATAATATGATATGATATATGTTTACTAAATAAAAGTATAAAGACTTATACTTATTGAGTGATTAATCACTATAAATCCTATTTTGTATGTAAAGATATTAGTATCCCACCTAAGTGATTGGTTAGAAAATGAACACGTGCGAGTTCATGCTAATGCAAATATAAATGATAGCCTATGAATATTTATATGTGTATAACTTTTGGATATGTGTAGGTAAAAAATTCTTTTGGTTATATGTTATAATTATTTTATTTAAATTATTAACATGTTTTATTTTTAAGAATTGTTTTTTTGCTATACTCCTATTGATAACATAAAAAAACTGAAAAATGACATCCTACTTTAATTATGCAAATAGGGTATAGGTGGGATTAGGAGTAAGGTGTTACAATTGGCCCCCGTCCAGATTCATTGGCAAACTATAGTAGAGTATTATCATGAATAAATATGATCAAAGAGACATTTGTGATGAAAAAAAATAAAAAGGTCAGTTGAATACCACCTTGGATAGCTACAAGATTTAAGTGGTTGGAAAAATTCTACATAACAAGCAAAAAGAGATATATGCCAAAGGCCTCTACTCCCTTTTAGAAACCATCTACTTACTCTATTTAAATTAATAGAAAAAGTTATACGTGTGATGCAAGCGTAAACCCATCCAATAAAAAATCTTATCGTATTGAATCATAAGCCTCGTGGAGATTAATTTTTAAACTCGTTCTTCGAAGGTCTCCATTGAAATGATAATTATGTATAATTTTTTGAAAGAAAATAATATTTTTATAAATTAAATGATCCTTTAGAAAAGTATGTTGGTTGGCATCAATAATATTATGAAGGACCTGAACAAACCATTGGATATAATTTTTAAAATGAATTAACAGAGAACTTTGCATATAGAAAGAGGCCTAAAATTAGCAAATGATCGGGGGGTTTTTCTTCTTTAAAATAAGAGTAAGAGAGATAACATTTACCTCTGCAAGCAACTTCCTAAAGATAAAGAAATACCTAATAACAGTTGTGATATCGCATCCTATAATATGTCAGCATGAAATATAGAAATAAGCATTAAAACAATAGACCCCCAATGCCTTATCAGGATTAGAGTTCTAAATAATATCTTTAATTTTTTTTTATCATAAATGGGGTTCAATAAAACCAACTAGGAATCTTAAGTCCACCAAGCTTATTATCTTTTCATGTTGTTGCTCTGTTTAGATTAAATGATCACGGGAGTCCACTAAGGTTAAGATAAAATTTTAATACCTATGGGTATAAATAGATGGTTAGAAATAAGAAGAATTAGCATCACCATGATTCAGATAAAGATCTCTTAATTTTTGTTTTATATATTTTTTAGTTCGAAAAATTTACATAGCTCAAAAGTAAGTGTCTACTCTTGTTTATGCAATCTTTCATTGAAAGAAGTAGAGTCAATATCGTATTACTTAAAGTGCAATTGATCTTGAATAAATTACAAAGAATTTCCATGTTACTGGTAGACAAAATAAGAACAAGCTTTGAGGCTTTCAACTTTTGCACTAAGACAAACATGTGAGCAATTGTTTTAGAAGTCCAATAATTAAAAAAATAAAAAAAAACCTATTGCCCTTCCTTAGTTAGCTAAAGTCAACTAACCATAGCGTAATCTAGAAGGAGAAACCAAGTTTTAGAGTTAACGAAGTTTAAAACCTGGTTATTGTTTACCAATACTAAGATCTAGCTTACACATAATACAGTATGCGCCAACTATTTTATTTGACCATGTTAGATATTGTCTTTTCATTTTGAGATTGAATAAAGTCAATTCTGAGAGGTAATTGTCACTATCAAATTCAAAACTAAGCATCCTTTGAGTTTATCTTGAGGATAAATAATATGTAAAATCTCCTAGAACTATCCAATAGCCATGAATAGAATTAAAACTTTAGAAAAGAAAATCCTAAAAAACTCTCCTATTAGCCTTAGCATATAATCATACACTATTAAAAAAGTAAAATTTTCTTGAGACTAATTGACGTTGAGAAGCCCCAAAATGATTTTAGAAGAGATACAAGATTGAAAGGTTCCAAATACACCAAATTCAAGAGAAAATAGAAAAATAGTTGGTTAAACACCTCCGATCACAAAATAAATTATTGAGTATGAAAGACACCTTAGCTTCATAAACTCGAGGTTCTAGGATAAATAAGCAATTGATATAGTTTTTAATAATAAACTCTATGATAGCTTTTTTTCTTGCAATGGATTTTAAGACCCTTAATATTTCACATATCATATATCAATTTTTTTGGAAGATTATGGATTAGAAGGTGTATTCGAGGGCTCCAATGCTAAAGTGATAGTCCTTCACTTTTCTATACTTATTATAACTTAGAAAATTTATTACTATATAGAGATTTTTCATCATCGTAACGTAATGCTCCATGGAAGGGGAGAAATAGTTTGTGACATTCAATCTGAATTTTTAGGATCATGCCCCTTTAGATGCTCTAGTGATAATAAGTTTATTAAGGTTGAAGCAAAATAGTTCAGCTAAAAGAAATCAATACCCATTACATATACCATACGCCTCTTTGCTAAGAGGGAACGATTAGATTAATTTGCTATATCATAGCCTACAGAAGACCCATCAACCACTATAACTTCATTTATTGTAATTTCTTCACCTATATTATTAGAGGACTTGCAGGATTAGAAATAGCTAATTCATATACTCCAAAAATCAACATGATCATATTATTTTTGATCCTTTGTTTCATAACCCATTTAGTTGTTGCATTATGTTTCAAATATTTTTTTTTTATCACATGGCAAAAGTTATTATATCAAGAGCATCATACTAGCTTCAATCATACTTTACTCTTTAGAATCTTTCAATTTTAAATTATTATGATATTACTAATTTTTAATTATTTTAATATAAGATTTTATTTAATAATTTATTTTATTAAATAATTTTATATTAAAATTTTATTTAATAATTTATTTTATTAAATAATTTTATATTAAAATTTTAGTAATTTTAGAATTTGAATATGATTTATTAAAGTTTTTATATTAAGTTTTAAAAAAGATAAGACATACGATACTAACAAATAAAAGAGAGTCACATCATGCTTGCTATATGTTGACACCATTTGATGCGTGTTTATCATCTTGTATCGATAAAGTTTATTTAAATATTTATAATTAGAGAACAAAAGTTAAAACTTTAGTTAGATTAATGCCTATGCTGCTATGTAGCTTACACTATAAGAAAAGAAAAAGAAGAGAATTGTTCTTACCTTTGGCTTAAGGAATTTTGGACTAATTCGATATCTTACGGAAGTAGTTCTAAGGCAAATGTTTTATCTAATCCTATAGTACATTTTATCTTTGATTTCTTTTTATTTATAAGTAATTAGTAAAGTTTTAACCCTTTTTAAGTGTAAAACATTAATTGAGTTATAAACCCCAAAATTTTGGAATTATGAAAAATCTAACTTGTTTGTCTTATTTCGATTGGAATGTTCTACACAAAACTTTAATTTGAATAAAATATTTTTTTATCAGAAACTAGACTCTTATATCATTCTTTCGTTATCTTATTTGAATGATCCAAACTACAAATGCTTATTTAAATATTTATTTAATTGATCTCTTGAATTCTACTAAATAGAAGTAAAATAATACTATAATCTATATTAAATTATATGTAACATTTTATAGATAATTCTAATTTACACAAAACTTACTCTATTGAAAAGTAGACTCACATATCTTTCTAACAACAACTTAGTTGAATAAATTAAAGCATTATTACCTATTTAGATATCTACTATTACTTACCTTTCAAATTCTATCAAGATAGATTGCTCTTAAACTTAAACAATAAGAATTGCTTCTACCTTTTAGGAGTTTGATTTCAGCTGAAATCTTTCCTCATGTAAACCTCATGTTACTACTTTAAACTTTTTATCTCTTAGTCAATAATTCTTATTATAATTGAATGACTTATGTACATATTCATGTTAGCTTGATATTGCTTCATAAATACACATATATGTCTTTTGTTGTTTTATATATTCTTCCAATACATTTCTAATTTCTTAATTAGAATGTCAATATTTTACTTTGGTGTTTGTAGATTTCTTAGTCCCTTTTGTCACGGTCTTAGCTGGAATTGCCTAAGGCGTGAGGTACCCTTGTGGCCAAGACACGAACTTAGCTTACGTTGCCCAAGTCACGCTTCGCCCTTGCGATATTGCTCCGCAAAGATCAGCTCACTTGTAACCTCTCGCAAGTCCCGAAGGACCTGTAAAAGAGAAAGTTGATTAGTTCGAAAGAACGAGCGACGGATAAGTCCCGACGTCTCGCGAAAGGAGGGGAAGCTTTACAAGTAATTCAGCGAGCACCTTGCGTGCACAAGAGAAAAGAGGGAGAGGGGGAAAACAAGGGCTTTAGAAGGTTGAACGAACAGCTGCAAGCCCACAAACAGTTGCTCACCGAGTCCCGGGCGCGACAACAAGTTCCCGTCAAGGCAACGTGCGAACTTGCGAATGAGTGTTCAACACCCGGTACTATACCGAAGCCCCATCTAGCCCTATGCCACCTGGGGGGTTCAAAGGGGCTGAGATGGCTGACGTTTTGGTGAGCGGAGGCAGATTCCAGAAATCAGCCTGTGGCACACGAAAATAGAGCTGTTTTGGGCTGTTTTGGGGCTATTTTGCTCGGTTCGGTGAGCGGTGGCTTTGTAACGCTGCAGCTTGTTCGAACTTACATTTTTACAAGCAAAATGACTCAAAATCAAGGCAAAACAGGCTGCCAAGTAATTGTACATGTAGATGAGAGCGACGAACGGTTCATTGAACGGAGTTGTTGCGGGTGTGCGACCACCGTTCGTGACATTCTCCCCCACTTAAACTGTCGATGCCCTCGTCGACGCTTGTTGGTAGTTGTTGATGATCTCTTCTTCATGTCGTAGGGCGTCTTCAGGCTCCCAACTAGCTTCAGTTCGGGGAAGCTTTTGCCACTTCACCAAGTACTCTGTCTGCTCAGCTCCGTTGGGTAGCTTTATCTTGCGGTCCGCTAGAATGGTTTCAACTCGCTTCTCGTAGGAGGCTGTGATGAGAGGTAGCCGAGTTGGAACACTTTGAGAAGCATCTTGTGGATTCGAGTGGTAGGCTTTTAGGTTGCTGGCATGAAGAACATTGTGAATTTTGAACCACGCCGGCAGCTACAACTTGTAAGAGACGTTGCCTACCCTACTAATAATGGGGAAGGGCTCTTCATACTTGCGCACCAATCCTTTGTGGACTTTGTTCCTAAAGAATTGGAGTGATGTTGGTTAGAGCTTTACCAACACCAAATCACCAACTTTAAACTCTTGCGGTCGCCTTCCCAAGTCTGCCCATTTCTTCATCCTTTTTGTTGTCTTCTCTAAGTAAGCCCGCGCAATATTTGCATTTTGATGCCACTCCTTTGCGAAATGGTAGGCTGACGGACTACTCCCAGTATACCCATTGGCCATGGTGTGTGGAGTCGACGGTTGTTGTCTGGTAATGATCTCGAAGGGGCTCTTGTTGGATGCAGAGCTCCGTTGCAAGTTGTAGGAGAATTGGGCAATGTCCAATAGCTTCATCCAATCTCGTTGGTTGGCACTCACGTAGTGCCGAAGATATTACTCCAGGAGCGAGTTTATCCTTTCAGTCTGGCCATCCGTCTAGGGGTGGAGGCTTGTGGAGAAGTATAACTTTGACCCCAACAATTTGAATAGCTCGGTCCAAAATCTGTTAGGATCAGGAGCACTAAGAGGGGGGGGTGAATTAGTGCAGCGAAAAACCTTCTACGATAAAAATCATGTTCGTTTGATAAAAATGATTTCGGTAGGAAAACCGATTCGTAAATTACTTTAACTTTTGATTAAGCGAGATGCAGCAAAGATATAAGTGCAGTTTGCAGTTATGGTTCAAATCAGATAATAGGCGCAAACTAAAATATGATATTCGTACGAAAAAACTTATTTATGTCTAAATGCTGATTCGTAAATCACTTGATTAAGCGAGATGCAGTTAAAGCAAGGATATAAAGACAGTTTGCAATTATGATAGAAATCAAAACGTAAACGCAAACTGAAATATGATGATCGTACGATAAAACTTATTTACGTCTAAACGCCGATTCGGAAAGTGCAAAGCTTGAAACCCGATCGTATATGCGCAGAAAGCAGTAAGCTTTTGAGGAGATTTGCAGTAAGGATAAGATGCTCAAAGTAAATGCAAACTGAGATTTAGAGTGGTTCGGTCAATCTTGACCTACTCCACTTTTGGCTTCCTCCACCGACGAGGTCACCGACGTCAACTAGAGGCCTTCCTTCAATAGGCGAAGGCCAACCACCCTTTTACAGCTTCACTCCTTTTGACGGGCTTAGGAGACAACCCTTACAGAATTTTCTCTCCTCTCTTTAAAGCTTAGAACTTGGAAGAAAAGAGGGAGAAGAACTTTTGGCCTTTACAACAATTTTGAGCTCTAAGAAGAATCACAGAATAAGATCAGGATTTCAGTGTGTGTATATTTTCTTTCACTGCTGAATGGGTGGGGTATTTATAGGCCCCAACCCAGTTTGAATTTGGAGCTCAAAACTATTAATTCCCGAAATTTCAAGATCTAGCGGTTGCACCTCCTAACTGGAGCAGTTGCACTGCCTAGCAGAGCTCGAAGACTGAGCCTTTAGGCGGTGCCACCTCTATCAGGGGCGGTTGCACCTCCTGCCAGAGCTCGAAGACCGAGCTCAGGCGGTGCCACCTCCTGACTGAGGTGGTTGCACCGCTCATCCAGAGCTCGGAGACCGAGCCCAGGTGGTGCCACCTCTGTCAGGGGCGGTTGCACCTCCTACTAGAGCTCGAAGACTGAGCTCAGGTGGTGCCACCGCCTGACTGAGGCGGTTGAATCGCCTGGCAGAAATTAGGGTTCGAATGGGTTGATCCATTCGGCCCAATTTGGGTTTTTTTAGGGGCCCAATTGCCCCAAGATTAAGTTAATGGGATCACCTCCCATTTCCAACTTAATCATTGTGCTAACTACGATTTTTCCTAAGATATTTACTATAACTTGCTCCGGTGCGTCAATCACTTCTTCCGGCGAGCTTCCAGCGAACTTCCGTCGATCATCCGATGAACCCTCGGTGATGCTCCTACGGACTTCCGGCAAACTCCTGGACTTGCGACGATCCACTTGGCGAGTTCCGACGAGCTTCTTTGGCAAGCTCATGGACTTCTCGGATTTATTCCCGTAGAACCTCCGACGACTGTCTGAACTTTCGTCGAACTCTCGAACTCCCAATGTGATCATTGTCTTGACTCCGGCGCAACTCTTATTGCATATCTTATTTTCATCGTAGTTAATCCTGCATACTTATCTCAACATATAGATTAGATAACAAATGATAATTGACTTCATCATCAAAATATGAGATTCAACAATCTCCCCCTTTTTTATGATGGCAATCAATTGATAATGGAGTTAACCTTAACTCCCCCTGTCTATATGCTATACTTGAGATAAGTCATTCTTGAATTCAAAACCTTTGAATATTGATAAGTTAAAATCATTTAAACTTATCAATACTCCCATCATGATTCCCATCATGATGTTTCTCTTTGAAGATGATGTCATGGCTTGACATTCATTTTCAAATTTTACATAACAGGTTTAAATGATGGTAATAGTAGCAATTTATCATATTGTAAGATATCAACATGTAAAACTGCGAAGTAAGATTTTGATATCATTACATGATACAAACAAGGTATAATGCAAATTATAACAATCATAGCATCAATTCATATATCTCTTGGTGATGCAAGCATGACATTAATACTCATATATTTCTCCCCCTTTGTCATCAATAAAAAGCATGGTAATTGTGATAGTAGGAGAACAATAAGTGAATTTTGAGCATAAGTGTGATAGTTGTTCATGCCTTTACATGTTATTTTCCAAGCATATAAAGGAAAGCATGATACATAGATTGCTTTGAATACTTCTTCCTTTTTATTTGTTATAATCTTTTTGCATGAAGGAGGAAGGCTATTTGTGATTTTACTTTGAGTGAAGTTAAAATCGATGAGAGATTAAATCATGCTTCATTTTTACAAGGATCATGATATATATGTGAAACAAGTCTTTGCAAGTAAAAACACTATCATCCATATTTCAAGATGGAATTTATAAGTAGGAATCATTTCATCAAATCCATTTTAGAAAAATATTTTTCATAAGTGTATGAGAAAATCCGATTGTTAGGATACCAATTGTTAAGCGAATCCGAAAATGAAATTAACACTTTCATGCATTCGGACAAGACTATGCTATTGATTTTCAAATAGAATCATGAAGACAAAACATGCTTATTGTTATGGAAATTTCTGTATTCAACACATAATTTCCAACATGTTATTTAGGCATGTAATGGTAATCAAGTGATTTGATCATTCAATAAAGTCCGAAAGATAATTTTAACTAGTTTATGTATTCGGACACATCAACATTCCTAATTCTCTTCTTATGAAATCAAATTATTCTTCATTTAGATGTTTTGTAGAAATATCAACTAGTTGATGTTTAATATTATGGCAATATGATGCATCAGCTGCATTGGTATATCATTTTCTCAAATCATATTTATCATGGAAACCAAAACATTTAATTTCAATGTAAAATCCGACAGTGAGTAACGAGATTAAACAATGAGTGATGTTCGTAACTCTGCTCACAAATAAATACATCAGGTAACCATATCAAAGTTCAAGGCACAGGGCATTATGATGAGTAACATAAAGAGTTTACAATAACAATAGGTGATTATGTTCATATATACACGTACAAGCTAATTCTGGAGGTGGAAAATTAAAGTGCCTAAAAAAGAGTCAAATTGTCGATGAATTTACTCCAGCTCAGATAGGATTTGATCTTGTCGATGTTTAAGTCGTTCTTGTCTTTATTCAAATCAGTCCATCCGAATCCCAATATCTTCGACAGATGATGTATGCGCTTGCTCAAATGAATGTATTTCCTCAAAGGGACAGATCGAAGGAGATTGAGTACCCCTAAAGACTGGTGTTTCCGGTTCTGGTTCAGGTTGATGGGGATTGGTTCTTCTAGGTATTCTAACCCAGTTACCGTTTCTATAAACACATCTTAATCGGTGAAGTAGATTTTTATTTATTATGCTAAACCTATCTACTTTTATTACTTCTTCTTCCGATGGTATTAGAATATCGTAGGCTTTCAGTATTGTAGTGATTATACCACCATATGGAAGCATCATGTCTTTCTTAGATAGTTCTAATATGTTTTGCTGGATAAGATAACCAAGACAGATGTCATGTCCTTTCATGATCAAATACATAGTTCCTAATTCTAATTGGCTTACTTCATCATGATGGTATTGTTTAGGGAGAATGATGCTAGTTAGGATATGATGAAGTACCTTAGTGTTTAGTGGCAGTAGATGTTCACAACTTTTAGGAACAAATATTAAGTTAGGATTGACGAAGATAGTTCCTAAGGCTCCAACATATGTTGTCCCAACAGTTTCATCATCCCATGATCCTCTAAAGTAAAGTCCTCTACTTTTTATGGGAATGCCTATCATGTCGCAAATGAATTTATCCGTAATGGAGATGTGTTGTCCTAAGAGATAGGTAGACATTCTTTCTTCTTCATCTACTTGTATGTTGTTGTAAAACAATCTAACAAGTCTTGGATAGATGGGTTCATTAATTTGTAAAATAGGGAGTAGATCTAAGTTTGCAAACCATTGGATTGTCTCTAAGTCTCTTAGTTCATTTAAATCAACATGTTTTCCCTTATTGACACTCCTAAGTTCGAAAGAGGAAAACTTTTCAGCATGATATTTTGAATCGAAAAGGGTAAGATCAAAATCTTCCACTAATCTTCTCTTCCCTTTGTCCCTTGAGGATCTTCTAGACCCCATAACTACTGCTGTTTAGGAGGATAGTAATGAGCAAGAGTAAATGAATCAAAAACAGAATTTAAGGGCTTCTTAGAGAATACCTTAGTGAGATCTTCAAGAGGGGGAAAGATTGTTGATCTTTTGCTTCGAAATGAGGAGTATTTGGGATGCTATGAGGGGAGAAATGGAGGTGGAGAAGCTTTAGAAGAGTAAAGAGGGGAAGGGAGTGATTTGGGGTCGGTTCCACCACCGGCCCTAGCTCGGGTTAAAAAGGGGCAAAGTTGCGGGCGGTTGCACCTCTGGCTGGGGCGGTGCAACCGCTTGCAACATGTGACAGCCGGAGATAGGTAGACATTCTTTCTTCTTCGTCTACTTGTATGTTGTTGTAAAACAATCTAACAAGTCTTGGATAGATGGGTTCATTAATTTATAAAATAGAGAGTAGATCTAAGTTTGCAAACCATTGGATTGTCTCTAAGTCTCTTAGTTCATTTAAATCTACATGTTTTCCCTTATTGACACTCCTAAGTTCGAAAGAGGAAAACTTTTCAGCATGATATTTTGAATCAAAAAGGGTAAGATCAAAATCTTCCACTAATCTCCTCTTCCCTTTGTCCCTTGAGGATGTTCTAGACCCCATAACTACTACTATTTAAGAGGATAGTAATGAGCAAGAGTAAATGAATCAAAAGCAGAATTTAAGGGGTTCTTAGAGAATACCTTAGTGAGATCTTCAATAGAAGGAGAGATTGTTGATCTTTTGCTTCTAAATGAGGAGTATTTGGGATGCTATGAGGGTTGAAATGGAGGTGGCGAAGCTTTGGAAGAGTAAAGAGGGGAAGGGAGTGAGTTGGGGTCGGTTCCACCGTCGGCCCTAGCTTGGGTTAAAAAGAGGTAGAATTGCTAGCGGTTGCACCGCTGGCTGGGGCGGTGCAACCGCTTGCAACACTTGACAGCCGGAGGTGCTACCTCCAGTTGGGGCGGTGAGCACTTGTTCTGACCGTAGTGTGATCTGATTTGAATGTTTTTGACTTGAGAAGAATTTTCATTCAGAGCAATTAACTTTACTTACGTAATTACGTAAAAAATTTCATTGTAAGATAAGAAATTTTGCATGATCAAGATAGATCTTATGACGTGCATACTCTAAATGTCGTGTACATGTTTGTGACAGATTGTTCAGGTTGGTAAGCCTTGCAAGTTCATGACAAACTTAGTAAGTTTATGATATAGTTGGATTTGAAAGTAACGAACGGATGAAATCAATGAGTTTGAAAATCTAGAGGATATGTGAAGTGAGAATCATGGGTTTCCAATTCTGAGAGATCAAATAGGATTGTATCTATATCACATTTGTAATTTTAACCTTCTAATCCTCTTCTGTTATTTAGGCTAGAGAGCATCGCGAGTTCTTTTTGGATCTCGGGTCATGAATATCGAGAATCCAAAGAGCAGGATATTATTTCTTGCTCCCAGCTTAAGATGTTTTATGTCTTTACAAGAAAAGATGATCTTTAGGTACCCATTTGCTTTTGAGTGCCTAAAAAATAGATCTACATTGTTTATCATGTTGCATAGAATTTATCATGGTTCCTTTAGGAACCCAAATTAATTTGTTTGGACTAATTTTCTTGAATGGATAATAATACGTTTTGTGTCCAAGTTTGCAACAAAAGTTGCATTTGCTTTGGTGTCGAACATGTAAGATGGGGCCTTTTATGAAGGTGGTTGGATTTTGGTGAGGACTTCTCACAAATCCGATTCCACTTCTTTTGGGAACGTGACCCTTGTTTGCAAGGATCATATTCAAGGACTTGCTACCAACCTCGAATTTCTTCAAAGTGTCCTTAAGTAGCAAGTTTTCCTTTTGGAGAGTTTCTAGATCATGGCATTTTATGCATGAACCTAAACTATCATGATATTCAGTTTTTAATTTATCGAAATTACAAGTAAGACTATCATGCTCCTTTTTTAGCAATTTATATTTTCTACTAATAATCTTACATTCATCAAATAAGTCATGGAAGGCATTTAATAATTCATCAAATGATAAATTTGTATCTATTAAATTCGTTACATCCTCTCCGATGGCCATTAAGGCGTAATGAGCAACTTGCTCAGTGTTGGACTCCTCTTCTTCGGACGCGCTCGAGTCATCCCATGTTGCTTTGAGCGCCTTCTTCTTTGATGTTCTCTTTTTGACTTGGGGACAATCACTCTTGTAGTGTCCCGGCTTTTTGCACTCATAGCAAATAACTTGGTCCTTCTTGGGTTCAAGTTTATTTTTTGTGTCATTCTTAAACTTGTTTCTTTTAATGAATTTTTTAAATTTTCTTGTTAGAAGTGCCAAGTCATCGTTACAGTCCTCATCACTTGAGTTTTCTCTCAAGTGATCTTCTGAAGTTCTAAGTGTCATTCCTTCCTATTCTTTGGAAGGATGTCTTCTTGCTCTTTATGAGCTTTGCAAGTCATCTCGTAGGTCATTAATGACCCGATTAGTTCTTCAAGAGGGAAGTTATTTAGATCTTTCGCCTCTTGAATAGCAGTGACTTTAGGATCCCAACTCTTAGGAAGGGATCTTAGAATCTTATTTACGAGCTCAAAATCCGAAAAACTTTTTCCGAGTCCTTTTAGACCGTTGACGACATCTGTGAAACGGGTAAACATGTCGCCAATAGTCTCACTCGGTTTCATTAGGAAAAGTTCGAAAGAATGTAACAAAAGATTGATTTTTGACTCTTTCACTCTACTTGTGCCTTCGTAAGTCACTTCGAGTGTGTGCCAAAAATCAAATGCGGTTTCACAAACCGAAACACGGTTGAACTCATTTTTATCAAGCGCACAAAATAAGGCATTCATACCCTTTGCATTAAGAGCGAAAGCCTTCTTCTCCAATTCATCCCAATCGATCATTGGAAGAGAAGACTTCGAAAATCCATTTTCGACAAGATTCCAAAGTTCAAAATGTTGGGAAATCATTGGGGGCGACATCACATGTGCAGCGGAAGAACAAGAAAATAAAATCCCCGATTCCCAAAGAGATGTTCGTCGTCGTACGAAGATTGATGTGCAAAATCCGCAAAACTTAAAACTGCGTATAAAGTAGGTTGTGTTACCTAGGGAGATCGTATATCCCTATTTCCTTGCAGATCCTTAGGAGAGGGTGAAGGAGGTCAAGCATCCTCCTCTCTAGCGGTGATCCACACAGCAGGGTTGCGATGACGCTCCTCAAGTCTCCAGGCCTGCTTTGAGGTGGAGAGGAAGAGGAGAATAGGAAAGGCAAGCAAAGGCTCTAGCCTATGAGGCTCTAAATCCCTCCTATTTATAGAGGTCCCCTGTCAAACCCTAATGGGTCCTCCCCTAGTGGGTATTGGATCTGCATCCAATAAGACAAGGGCTCCGTCGGATATCTTATATTCGAACCTCACTCATCGCAATACCTACCATATGTGTGTGACCCTCTAGGCCCAATATCGAGCTGGCCGTGATTCATACCCGTCAGAACTCCTTCTAACTCAGTGAATTATTATCTCTGTAATAATTCACTTGACTCATCGACTATGAACGTACTATGCCACTACGTCGTAGTCCCCAGACGATACAGGGGAATCCAATCCATTGGACCTGTCTGTCCTCAGTTACCGTGTACCTATAGTCCCTCATCCATCTAATATCCCATAGACCGTATATCGAGCATGGTGCTGTCAGACCCATACGGTTTCTACTCGAGTCTCGCTCTAATCGGATTCTCCCGGAGAACACTTTCTCTCTTAACCCGAATTACCCTAGCCAGGGATTTGTCTGAGCAAGAACACATGGGATATTCCTCTCATGACGTCGAGAGTGGATGATCCTCTATCGACACTCAATAGCCCTCGTAAGGTCGACTACCACTCCTAATGACCAACTGTACTAGATCTAGGACAGCCAAACCTATAAGTCTGGTATCAAAGAGTGGAGCACTCATACAGGACATCCTTGGTGTCTCAAGTCTAAGGACCAGATACACCACTAGGACTACGGAATCGCTGTCTGACAATAAGGCATCATCAACCATCCAGCATTCCGTAAGCGGATCAATCAGTGAACTCATTCTCCAATGAGCACTTGTACTGTATCCCTAGTGTCCCTACACGAGCAGCTATGAGATCAGCTGCATCCATCATATGAACGGGTATACAGCACACCAGTATATCCGGTTATCACGATGTCCCTCTCGAGTAACCTATGACCGGGATCATTTAGGATATGTGTTTAAAGATGAATCGATCTCATTATCGTGATCTCATCACGATCCGATTCCCATTGCACAAATCCAAGGACATCACAATATATGTATGCATTTATGCAATAGTTATAAAGTGATATACGCCAAAATATAATAAGCAAAAAGATTCTGTATCAAGTCACACGTGCCATCACTCACGTGATTGGCTTGCTGGGCACCTATGACTAGCAATCTCCCACTTGACCTAAAGCCAATCACCTTTGTGTCTGATCCCCATCAGACCCCTGTGATGCTCAAAGACAATCTGAGACAACGACTTTGTCAGTGGATCTGCAATGTTATCTTCGGATGGAACTCTTTCCACTACTACATCTCCTCGGGCTACGATCTCTCTGATAAGCTGGAACCTCCTCAGAACACTTCTGATGAGACCCGGGTTCCCTTATTTGAGTAATCGCCCCATAGTTGTCGCAATATAAGGAAGTCAACTTCTCGCTATCCGAAACGACTCCCAAATCTGTGATGAACATCTTCAACTAGACTCCCTCCTTTGCTACATATAATGCAGCAATGTACTCCGCCTCTGTGGTCGAGTCAGCAGTGGTATCTTGCTTGGAACTCTTCCAACACACTACTCCTTCATTCAAGGTGTACACATACCCTGAATTCGACTTGCTATCATCGACATCAGACTGAAAACTTGAGTCAATGTAGCCTTCAATCTTAAGGCTATTACCTCCATATACTAGTAAAAGATCCTTAGTCCTTCTCAAGTACTTAAGGATACACTTTACTGCTTTCCAGTGCTCCAAGCCTGGATCCGCCTGATACCTGCTCGTGACACTCAGAGCATACGCTATATCAGGCCTAGTGCATAGCATGGCATACATGATAGACCCTATTACTGAGGCATAAGGTATCATATTCATGTTTGCCCTTTCTTCTGGAGTCTTTGAGGACATACTCGTAGAAAGCGATATCCCATGTCTCATCGGTATGAGACCTCTCTTGGAATTTTCCATGCCAAACCTTTTGACAATGGTTTCTATATACCTGGACTAGGACAAGCCAAGCATCCTTTTGGATCTATCTCTATAGATTCTAATTCCTAAGATATAGGATGCTTCCCCTAAGTCCTTTATGGAGAAGTGTCTAGATAACCAAGCATTTACTGTGGATAGCATTCCTACGTCATTACCAATGATCAGGATGTCATCCACATATAACACCAAAAAAAAAGTGATAGCGCTCCCACTTACCTTCCTGCACACACAAGGCTCATCTTCGTTCTTAACGAAGTCATAAGATCTAATTGCCTCATCAAATCTTATTTTCCAACTTCGGGAAGCTTGCTTTAGTCCATAAATGGATCTAAGCAACCTACACACCTTATCTGGGCAGTTCTTGGACACGAATTCCTCAGGTTGCATCATATACACCTCCTCCTCGAGGTTCCCGTTGAGGAATGCAGTTTTCACATCCATCTGTCAGATCTCATAATCATAGTGTGCTGCAATAGCCAATAGAATTCTGATGGATTTTAGCATTGCTACGGGTGAGAAGGTTTCATCGTAGTCAACACCTTGCCTTTGACGATACCCCTTAGCCACTAGCCTTGCTTTATAGGTCTCTACCTTTCCATCTACTCCGATCTTTTTCTTAAAGATCCACTTGCAATCGTTGGGTACAATACCTTCGGGCCCATCAACTAGGTTCCAAACCTTATTGGAGTATATAGAATCCATCTCAGAATTCATGGCTTCTTACCACTTCCCGGAGTCTATACTCATAATAGTCTCCTTGTAGGTCTGAGGATCAATATCCTCAACATCCTCTCTTCTAATATGTCCCACATATCTCTCAGGAGGATGAGATACTCTATCAGACCTGCGTAAAGTTGAAAATTGTGTATTAGGTACCTGAACAGACTTGGGCTGTAGAGTGGTGCTTGAGCTTGGTTCTCCAACCTCGCTCAACTCTATCATTCTCCCACTGTCTCCGCCAAGAATGTGTTCCTTCTCAAGGAACACTGCTCTCTTAGCTACAAAGACCTTTTGGTCCTCGAGATGATAGAAATAATACCCACAAGTTTCCTTGGGGTGTCCCACAAATTTGCATCTCTCTGTCCTTAATTCTAACTTATCGGGGTTGTGTCTTTTAATGTGGGCAGGGCAGCCCCAAATCTTAACAACCTTAAGATCAGGCTTCTTCCCTTTCCATATCTCATATAGTGTAGACACTACCGACTTAGTTGGAACTCTATTCAGAAGGTAAGCTGCGGTCTCTAGGGCATATCCCTAGAATAAGATGGGTAGGTCAGCGAAACTCATCATGGACCGTACTATATCTAATAGCGTACGATTTCTCCTTTCAGAGACACTATTGAGCTGAGGTGTATAAGGAGGTGTCCATTGGGATAATATCCCACGGTCCTTGAGGAACTGAGTAAACTCTGTACTTAAGTACTCACCTCCTCGATCTGATCGAAGAGTTTTGATACTCTTTCCAGTCTGGTTCTCCACCTTATTCTTATACTCTCTGAATTTCTCAAAAGCCTTGGATTTGTACTTCATTAAGTACACATATCCATACCTTGAGAAATCATCAATAAATATAATGAAGTAGGAGTAACCTCCAATGACATGAGTTGACATGGGTCCACATACATCACTATGTATGAGTTCCAACAACTCAGTGGCTCTCTCTCCAATTCCACTAAATGGAGAGTTGGTCTGTTTTCCACGAAGGCAAGGTTCGCAAGTTGCATATGACACATAGTCAAATAGATCTAGATATCTATCATTTAGCAACTTTTGAATCATTCCCTCATAGATATGACCTAGCCTACAATGCCATAGGTATACACAGTTCACCTCCTCTCGTTTCCTCTTAGACACTTACATTTATGATATGTGGAGTAGTGTCTTGCATAAACAAACCTTTATGCAATATTTCTCTCGTCAATCTCCCCTCGGCTTTACTAGAATTTACAATAAATTGTAGATGTGATAAGCAATACTGGTATCCAATACCAATGCACTATCATAAAAATCTGCCAATTGAAAATTGATCATGAATGTACCTGAAGCTTCACCAAGCTTCATGTTTCGCCCTTTCTGCAGGGTACTCTTTGCAGTTCCTCTTCCAGTGCCCATCTTTACCACAGTGGAAGCATTGGCCTTTGTCCTTTACTGGGTCTTTCTTAGCAACCTTTGCTTTACCTGGTCTGCCCTTGCCCTTTCCCTTCTTAAGGGACCTTTCTGCTTTCCTTTTCTTTCTAGTCTCACTAGTGTAGAGAACTGGCTTCTCTTTCTTAATAGTACTCTATGCCTCCCTCAATATATTTAGGAGCTCTGGGAGAGTCACCTCAAACTTGTTCATATTAAAATTCATTATGAACTATGAAAAGGAATCTAGTAGGGACTGAAGTACAATGTCCACACACAAGTTATCCTCTAGGACCATTCCTAGACCTGTGAGTTTCTCTATCCACTCAATCATCTTTAGGACATGGTTCTGAACCGGTGTCCCCTCAGTCATCCTAGCGTGGAAAAGGCTCTTGGATATCTCATATCGTTGAGTCCTTCCTTGTTCCTCAAACAATTTCCGAACATGTAGGAGAATGGATCTGGCATCCATCTTTTCATGTTGTCTCTGTAACTCAAGAGTCATAGAGCCCAACATATAGCACTGAGCAAGAGTGGAGTCATCAATGTACTTCACGTAGCGAGCAATCTCATCCTCGTTTGCCCCTTCTTCGGGCGTAGGTATCACTGTATCAAGGACGTACACGATTTTCTCCGCTGTGAGAACAATTCTCAAGTTACGGAGCCAATCCGTATAATTTGGACTAGTGAGGCGGTTGACATCAAGTATGCCACGTAAGGGATTTGAAAGCGACATTTTCTGAAAATAAAGATGCAGCAGAAATGAATAACATGCAGATTTTGCAAGAAATAAACTATCAAGATATAGACTTCTATCTTAATATGATCCCACTATTTTATTAACGAGTCACGCGACACCCTCAGCACGTGAAACGGAAGTCTCCGGCAGACTTCTAGTGGGGATCAGGATCCAATCAGCATCTTAGTGTAACCTCGAGGGACTCGACCAATCACACTAAGCCTAAAAGGTAGGCAACTCTTGCCGATCACAACTCCTTGTGATTCCCGTCCTATTCGGCCTCCGAATCACCATGGCCTCGAGGGACTCGACCAACCATGATGCTCAGTTAAGTCAACACCTTCGTTACAAGATGAGTCTGATTTGATGATATACCCTCGAGGGACTCGACCAAGTATACCATGCCCTCAGGTCACCGGTGACATCTCTATGTCGTAAGCAAGATAGCGAATCGCGATATAGGTGAGTCTCGAGGGACTCGACCAACTCAACCTACACCGGGAATCGGTTCCTACTTATAACGATGGAAGACCACGTGGGTCAATCTAATTGCCTCACGTTTACCGACTTAATATTATCGAGAGATGTTTCTAAGATTTGGTCTCCTAATATGACATGTCACA
This sequence comes from Musa acuminata AAA Group, assembly GCF_036884655.1. Classification (NCBI taxonomy): domain Eukaryota; kingdom Viridiplantae; phylum Streptophyta; class Magnoliopsida; order Zingiberales; family Musaceae; genus Musa; species Musa acuminata. Next base: position 12,433,299 of record NC_088353.1, on the reverse strand, counting down.
CATATACATATTTAATATATATATACATCGCATGCAAATTTATATACTTATCTAGTATGTGTATAATCAATTACACCATATGATCATGGACCACAACCTAATGTGATTAGGCCCGAGCCAGAAGGCCTAATCATTCACATCAAGATCTATGTGTGCAACAGTGCATCTCCATGCCCTGTGATCGTCCATCTCGTCCTCATCGGTTCCGTCGACATCTTGATGCATCTTCATGCATCGCGATCGTCCGTCTCATGGGTCCCGTTATCGCATCCACGCTCTCATAGCGCCTCCTCATGTGATTACAACTTAATCATAGGCACGCAGGCTTGACAATAAACGAGAAATATAATGGAGGCTCACAGACCTCAATAATAATAATCACAAGTACACATATCACACGGTCCATGATCATCCGTCCACACATCATACATCACATGTATAAATAATCATCATCATGTAGGACTACTAGATAATAATAAACATAATAATCAACTAAACCTTTTAATTAATTAATATTTTCTGAAATCAGGGACATGTAGGAAATTTCTGAATTTATAGGGGTATTTTCATAATTTGGACAAAAGATAGAAACTAAAATTTCTCAAATTCCGAGGGGCAAAACTATCTTTTGCCTAGAAAACCCTAATGCTCTTTCCCCCTTTCGCTGCTGCCGCCGTCGCCACCCTACCGGCGGCGGCCTGTTCGGCGGGGCGACGGCACTGCCCTCGCCTGCAGGCGGCATGCCCGTTGGCGGCGATGCCGCTGCGGGTGGGCGCCCCCTTCGGGCGCCGCTGCCTCCGCAGGCGGTGCTGTCCCGCCGGGCGGCCGCCCTTGTGGGGGGGGGGGTTTCGCCCGCGGGAGCATTGGCGGCAGGCGCCTCTACCCGCGGGCTGCCAGCCCCGCCGGCCGCAAGCCTGCTGCAAGCAGACCGCCGGCCGTCTGCTGCAGGCGCAGCCCCTGTGCTGCCCGCCTTCGGTTGCGCTTCACGCACGCAGATCGAGGGCAGCAACTGTTGCTGCCCTTCCTTGTTTTTGCGTCAACGATTTTGACGTCAAAATTCTTCCTAAACACAACACACGCAGTTCAAAACCAATCATTCGCACGAACAACCTGGCTCTGATACCACTGTTGGGAAATCATTGGGGGCGACATCACATGCGCAGCGGAAGAACAAGAAAACAAAATCCTCGATTCCCAAAGAGACGTTCATCGTCGTACGAAGATTGATGCGCAAAATCCGCGAAACTTAAAACTGCGTATAAAGTAGGTTGTGTTACCTAGGGAGATCATATATCCCTGTTTCCTTGCAGATCCTTAGGAGAGGGTGAAGGAGGTCAAGCGTCCTCCTCTCTAGCGGTGATCCACACAGCAGGGTTGCGACGATGCTCCTCAAGACTCCAGGCTTGATCTGAGGTGGAGAGGAAGAGGAGAATAGGAAAGGCAAGCAAAGGCTCTAGCCTATGAGGCTCTAAATCCCTCCTATTTATAGAGGTCCTCTGTCAAACCCTAATGGGTCCTCCCCTAGTGGGTATTGGATCTGCATCCAATAAGACAAGGGCTCCGTCGGATATCTCATATCCGAACCTCTACTCATCGCAATACCTACCATATGTGTGTAACCCTCTAGGTCCAATATCGAGCTGGTCGTGAGTCATACCCGTCAGAACTCCTTCTAACTCAGTGAATTATTATCTCTGTAATAATTCACTTGACTCATAGACTACGGACGTACTAGGCCACTACGCCGTAGTCCCCAGACGATATAGGGGAATCCAATCCATTGGACCTGTATGTCCTCAATTACCATGTACCTAGAGTCCCTCATCCATCTAATATCCCAGAGACCGTATATCGAGCATGGTGCTGTCAGACCCATACGATTTCTACTCGAGTCTGGCTCTAATCGGATTCTCCCGGAGAACTCTTTCTCTCTCAACCCGAATGACCCTAGCTAGGGATTTGTCTGAGCAAGAACACATGGGATATTCCTCTCATGACGCCGAGAGTGGATGATCCTCTATCGACACTCAATAGCCCTCGTAAGGTCGACTACCACTCCCAATGACCAACTGTATTAGATCTGGGATTGCCAAACCTATAAGTCTTGTATCAAAGAGTGGAGCACTCATACAGGACATCCTTGGTGTCTCAAGTCTAAGGACCAGATACACCACTAGGACTACGGAATCGTTGTCTGACAATAAGGTATCATCAACCATCCAGCATTCCGTAAGCGGATCAATAAGTGAACTCATTCTCCAATGAGCACTTGTACTGTATCCCTAGTGTCCCTACACGAGCAGCTATGAGACCAACTGCATCCATCATATGAACGGGTATACAGCACACCAGTCTATCCGGTTATCACGATGTCCCTCTCGAGTAACCTATGACCGGGATCATTTAGGATATGTGTTTAAAGGTGAATCGATCTCATTATCGTGATCTTATCACGATCCGATTCCCATTGCACAAATCCAAGGACATCACAATATATGTATACATTTATGCAATAGTTATAAAGTCATATACACCAAAATATAATAAGCAAAAATATTTTGTATCAAGTCACACGTGCCATCACTCACGTGATTGGCTTGCTGGGCACCTATGACTAGCACAAAATCCATAGAAATAAGAAAGATCCTCATTCGGGTCTTCCAATAGGTGTAGTCCGTCCCATTAAACATGGGTGGACGTGTAATAGAATGGCCCTCTTGGTTACCGGCGTATGCCATCTCTCTTGGGTTTTAATTCGTTTGAGAGTTAACCCCACTCTAATACCAATTGTTAGGATCAGGAGCACTAAGAGGGGGGGGGGGGTGAATTAGTGCAACGGAAAACCTTCTACGATAAAAATCACGTTCGTTCGATAAAAGTGATTTCGGTAGGAAAGCCGATTCGTAAATCACTTTAACTTTTGATTAAGCGAGATGCAGCAAAGATATAAGTGCAGTTTGCAGTTATGGTTCAAATCAGATAGTAGGCGCAAACTGAAATATGATATTCGTACGAAAAAACTGATTTACGTCTAAATGCTGATTCGTAAATCACTTGATTAAGCGAGATGCAGTTAAAGCAAGGATATAAAGGCAGTTTGTAGTTATGATAGAAATCAAAACGTAAACACAAACTGAAATATGATGATCGTACGATAAAACTTATTTACGTCTAAACACCGATTCGGAAAGTGCAAAGCTTGAAACCCGATCGTATATGCGCAGAAAGCAGTAAGCTTTTGAGGAGATTTGCAGTAAGGATAAGATGCTCGAAGTAAATGCAAACCGAGATTTAGAGTGGTTTGGTCAATCTTGACCTACTCTACTTTTGGCTTACTCCACCGACGAGGTCACCGACGTCAACTAGAGGCCTTCCTTCAATAGACGAAGGCCAACCACCCTTTTACAGTTTCACTCCTTTTGACGGGCTTAGGAGACAACCCTTACATAATTTTCTCTCCTCTCTTTAAAGCTCAGAACTTGGAAGAAAAGAGGGAGAAGAACTTTTGGCCTTTACAATAATTTTGAGCTCTAAGAATCATAGAATAAGATCATGATTTCAGTGTGTGTGTATTTTCTTTCAGTGCTGAATGGGTGGGGTATTTATAGGCCCCAACCCAGTTTGAATTTGGATCTCAAAACTGTCAATTCCCGGAATTCCGAGATCTGGCGGTTGCACCTCCTGACTGGAGCGGTTGCACCGCCTGGTAGAGCTCGAAAATTGAGCCTCTGGGTGGTGCCACCTCTGTCAGGGGCAGTTGCACCTCCTGTCAGAGCTCGAAGACCGAGCTCAGGCGGTGCCACCTCTTGACTGAGGCGGTTGCATTGCTCAGCCAGAGCTCGGAGACCGAGCCCAGGCGGTGCCACCTCTGTCAGGGGTGGTTGCACCTCCTACCAGAGCTCGAAGACTGAGCTCAGGCGGTGCCACTGCCTGACTGAGGCGGTTGAACCGCTTGGCAGAAATCAGGGTCTGAATGGGTTGATCCATTCGGCCCAATTTGGGTTTATTTAGGGGCCCAATTGCCCCAAGATTAAGTTAATGGGATCACCTCCTATTTCCAACTTAATCATTGTGCTAACTATGATTTTTCCTAAGATATTTACTGCAACTTGCTCCGGTGCGTCAATCGCTTCTTCCAGCGAGCTTCCGGCGAACTTCCGTCGATCATCCAACGAACCCTCGGTGATGCTCCTGCGGACTTCCGGCAAACTCCTGGACTTGCGACGATCCACTTGGTGAGTCCCGACGAGCTTCTTTGTCAAGCTCATGGACTTCTCAGATTTGTTCCTGCAAAACCTCCGATGACTGTCCGAACTTCCATCGAACTCTCGAACTCCCAACGTGATCATTGTCTTGACTCCGGCGCAACTCCTGTTGCATATCTTATTTTCATCATAGTTAATCCTGCACACTTATCTCAACATATAGATTAGATAACAAATAACAATTGACTTCATCATCAAAATCCGAGATTCAACAGAATCATCTCAGGAATCGAGCGTCTCTATCACTAATGATATTATGCGGGACTCCCCAATACTTCACCACATCCTTCATCATCAGCTTAGCCGCCTCCTCTGCTGAATAGTGTAGGGGAGCAGCAATGAAAGTTGCATACTTTGAAAACTGATCGACCACCACGAGTATCGATCCGAGTCTCCCTACAAGTGGCAAGCTTGATATGAAGTCCAAGGAAATGCTCTCCCACGGCCATTCTGGTACGGGCAACGGCTCCAAAAGTCCCACTGGCTTCCGCTGCTCCACCTTGTCTTGTTGGCAAGTAAGGCATGTTCGAACATATTCCTCCACATTATTCCCCATCTTCGGCCAGTAGAAGGCCCTTTCCACGAGAGCCAACGTTCTGTGAATGCCTGGGTGTCCAGCCTAAAGGGAATCGTGACACTCTTTTAAGAGTTCACGCCTCAAATTGTCCGCTCGGGAAATATAAACCCTATTCCCTTTGGTGTAAACGAGTCACTCTTGGACCCAAAATCGTCGTGCCTTGACTTCTTTGATGAGCTGCATTAGGATAACTGCTTGGGGGTCACTATATAGTCCATCCCTGATCCTGGAAAGAAAGTTGGAGTGCAATTGACTTGCTTGGCCTCTACCCTCTAATTGTGTGGTATTCACACGCTCCACTTTCCGACTCAAAGCATCGGCCACGACATTTGCATTCCCAGGCTTATACTCCATTGCCATATCAAATTTAGCCAGGAAGTGCTAGTCATAGGTGCCCAGCAAGCCAATCACAAGAGTGATGGCACGTGTGACTTGATACAAAATCTTTTTGCTTATTATATTTTGGCGTAAATCACTTTATAACCATTGCATATATATATATATATATATATATATATATATATATATATATATATATATATATATATATATATATATATATATATATATATATATATATATATATATATATATATATATATATATATATATATATATATTGTGATGTCCTTGGATTTGTGCAATGGGAATCGGATCGTGATGAGATCACGATAATGAGATCGATTCACCTTTAAACACATCCTAAATAATCCCGATCATAGGTTACTTGAGAGGGACATCGTGATAATCGGACAGACTAGTGTGCTGTATACCCGTCCATATGATGGATGCAGCTGGTCTCATAGCTGCTCGTGTAGGGACACTAGGGATATAGTACAGGTGCTCATTGGAGAATGAGTTCACTGATTGATCCGCTTACGGAATGCTGGATGGTTGATGATGCCTTATTGTCAGACAGCGATTCCGTAGTCCTAGTGGTATATCTGGTCCTTAGACTTGAGGCACCAAGGATGTCCTGTATGAGTGCTCCACTCTTTGATACCAGACTTATAGATTTGGTTGTCCCAGATCTAGTACAGCTGGTCATTTGGAGTTGTAGTCGACCTTACGAGGGCTATTAAGTGTCGATAGAGGATCATCCACTCTCGGCGTCATGAGAGTAATATCTCATGTGTTCTTGCTCAGACAAATCCCTGGCCAGGGTCATTCGGGTTGAGAGAGAAAGAGTTCTCCGGGAGAATCAGATTAGAGCGAGACTCGAGTAGAAACCATATGGGTCTGACAACACCATGCTCGATATACGGTCTCTAGGATATTAGATGGATGAGGGGCTATAGGTACACGGTAACTAAGGACAAACAGGTCCAATGGATTGGATTCCCCTGTATCGTCTAGGGACTACGGTGTAGTGGCCTAGTACGTCCGTAGTCGATGAGTCAAGTGAATTATTACAGAGATAATAATTCACTGAGTTAAATGGAGTTCTGACAGGTATGACTCACGGCTAGCTCGATATTGGGCCTAGAGGGTCACACACATATGGTAGGCATTGCGATGAGTAGAGGTTCGGATATGAGATATCCGATGGAGCCCTTGTCTTATTGGATGCAGATCCAATACCCTCCAGGGGATGACCCATTAGGGTTTGACAGGGGACCTCTATAAATATGAGGGATTCAGAGCCTCATAGGCTAGAGCCTTTGCTTACTTCTCCTATTCTCCTCCCCCTCTCCACCTCAGAGCAGGCCTGGAGTTTTGAGGAGCGTCGTCGCAGTCCTACTATGTGGATCACCGCTAAAGAGGAGGACGCTTGACCTCCTTCACCCTCTCCTAAGGATCTGCAAGGAAACAAGGATATACGATCTCCCTAGGTAACACAATGTACTCTATACGTAGTTTTAAGTTTCACAGATTTTGCGCACCAATCTTCGCTTGACGACGAACATCTCTTTGGGAATCGGGAATTTTGTTTTCTTGTTCTTTCGCTGCGCATGTGATGTCGCCCCCAAGATTTTCCAACAGGAAGTCCTACCATCGCGCTTACTTTAGGGAGAGCTTCTTCTGAGTTTGGAAATAGCTCAGAGCGATGTTGTCCGTCCTCAGCACAAATCGCGATCCGAGGAGATAGTGTCGCCAAACTCGTAGATAGTGGATCACCGCTGTCATCTCCTTCTCATGCACTGGATACCGCCGCTTGGTCTCGTTGAGTTTGCGGCTCTCGTAGGCCAACGGATGACCCTCCTGCATGAGTACTCCCCCAATAGCGAAGTTCGAAGCATCTGTATGGACTTCAAAAGTGTTGGGAAGAAACCTGTTAATGCGGAATAATTCTTTTCCCTCTTTGTGTATCAAAATAGGTTCCTCATCAAAATACCAACTTGATATCAAAATGCTAAATCAATCAGCACAGCATAGACAATAGAGCAATAAATCAATCACATAGTGAGACCAAATCTTTTTAACGTGGAAAACCCAATGTGGGAAAAACCACGGGACCGCAATCCACCTCAAACTTCCACTATCAATAATAATGATAACAGGTTTACAGTATGTCTTCTCTAGAATAACTAGAGGACCAGAATAACATCAAGATCATAGATCTTGGCTCAAGAATAGCATATCTTCATCACATAGGATGAATCTCCTCAAAAGAGAATTCTAGGTCTCACGGAGTGGATATCGTAGGAAAGTACCTTAAAGAGGGTAAACTGCAGATCAACACCGTTAGGATTGTAGAGTTTACTGCAAGGATTCTCCACATAAAATTTGGGCCGAAACTGACAACGTTTGGCCACCGATCGTCAAGCAGAAAAACTCATAAACCTTACTTTCTCTCTCTATTTCTCTCTCCTCTTTTTTCTCAGCACGTCGTCGCACGGACGTTGCAATCAGATCTTTCTCTCCTCGCCTTCTCTCTCCTTTTTTAATTTATTTGATTTGTTGATTTGGGCTCAATAGGCCCAATTGTCCAAGCCCACATATGGGCTGGACCCAACAATTCTCCCCCTTCAACTCATATGGTGGGTTGTGCCCGCTCTTCGCTTATATGCTTCAAGCTTCTCCTTAGGTAAAGACTTTGTCAATATATCTGAACCATTATCATTGGTATGCACCTTTTCCAACTGTAATTCTTTCATCACATCACGAATCCAATGATATCTCACATCAATATGCTTGGATCTAGAATGGTATGTTGAATTCTTGGAGAGGTGAATAGCGCTCTGACTATCACAGTAAACAGTATATCCTTCCTGTTTCAAGCCCAATTCCTGTAGAAACTTTTTCATCCATAAAGCTTCCTTGCAAGCTTCAGTAACTGCTATGTATTCTGCTTCTGTGGTTGATAGAGCAACACACTTCTGTAACTTAGACTGCCAAGAGACTGCTCCTCCTGCAAATGTCATCAAGAATCCCGAAGTGGACTTCCTGGAATCAGTATCACCTGCCATGTCTGCATCTATGTACCCTTCTAACACAGGTTCATCATCACCAAAACATAAACACAACCTGGAAGTACCTGTTAGATATCTTAATATCCATTTCACTGCTGCCTAATGTTCCTTTCCAGGATTTGAGAGAAATCGGCTAACAACTCCAACTAGATGAGCTATATCTGGCCTAGTACAAACCATAGCATACATCAAACTGCCTACTGCAGATGAGTAAGGCACTCTGGATATTTCTTCTTTTTCTTTCTCACTTGTAGGACATTGTTTTGAACTCAGCTTGAAATGACCTGCAAGTGGAGAACAAACTGCTTTGGCTTTACTCATGTTGAATCTTTCAAGAACCTTTTCAATGTAAGTCTCCTGAGATAGCCAAATCTTCCTTTTCTTCCTATCACGAAGAATCTTCATGCCAAGTATTTGTCTCACCGATCCTAAGTCTTTCATGGCAAAAGACTTACTTAGCTCTCTTTTAAGCTTTTCAATTTTTCTAACATCATGGCCAACAATCAACATATCATCAACATATAGCAGTAAAATAATAAAATCATCATCTGAAAATTTCTTCATAAACACACAATGATCAGATGTGGTTCTATCATACCCTTGGCTCATCATAAAGGAATCAAACTTTTTGTACCATTGTCTAGGTGCCTGTTTGAGTTCATATAAGCTTTTCCTAAGCTTACATACCAGATTTTCTTTTCCCTTGACTTTGAAACCTTCTGGTTGCTCCATGTAAATTTATTCTTCTAAGTCACCATGAAGAAATGTTATTTTTACATCAAGTTGCTCAACTTCTAAATTCAAGCAGGCAGCCAAACCAAGAACAACTCGGATAGAGGACATTTTCACAACCGGAGAAAATATTTCTTCAAAGTCAATACCTTTCTTCTGACTGAATCCTTTCACAACTAGTCGTGCCTTGTATCTTTGTTGTGAGCTATTATTTTCAGTCTTCAATTTATAAACCCACTTATTCTTGAGAGCTTTCTTCTCTTTCGGTAGCTTTACCAAGTCATAGGTGTGGTTCTCAAGCAAGGATCTCATCTCTTCTTGCATGGCTTTAACCCACTCACTCTTATTCTCATGTAGAATAGCTTCTTGGTAAGTTTCTGGCTCTCCCCCGTCAGTAAGCATAACATACTCATGTGGAGGATATCTGGTAGAGGGTTGTCGCTCTCTAGTGGATCTTCTCAATGGAATCTCAACTGGTGGTGGAGGTGCCTGTTCAGTTGGTTCAGCATCATCAACTGTAGGTGTATCATCACTAGTATTCTCACCATAATCTTCTTGTTCATCTCCCCCATGATCATCATGAATTACAGGTGAAGGAACTAGACCCAAACTCCAAGGAATATAAACAGAGGTTTCTGGCTTCTCAACATTATCACCATCATCAAACAATTGGTCTTCAAGAAACACAACATCTCTGCTTCTAATAATCTTCTTATTCACTGGATCCCATAATCTGTACCCAAACTCTTCATGACCATATCCCAAGAAGATACATGCTTTTGCCTTATTATCAAGCTTGGACCTCTCATCTTTGGGAATATGAACAAATGCTTTACACCCAAAGACTCTCAAATGATTATAAGATATATCTTTTCCTCTCCATACTCTCTTTGGAACATCACCTTGCAGAGGAACTGATGGAGAAAGATTTATCAGGTCAACTGTAGTTCTCATAGCCTCCCCCCAAATTGACTTTGGTAACTTGGCGTGGGAAAGCATACACCTAATCCTTTCTTCAATGGTTCTGTTCATCCTTTCTGCCACACCGTTCTGCTGAGGAGTTTTAGGAACTATTTTCTCAAGCCTGATACCATGGAACCTGCAATAATTCTCAAAAGGACCCCTGTACTTGCCACAATTATATGATCGAACACACTTTAGCTTTCTGCCAGTTTCTCTTTCAACATTGACATGAAACTCCTTGAAAGCATCGAGTACCTAGTCTTTAGATTTCAAAGCAAAAGCCCACACTTTTCTTGAAAGCATCGAGCACCTCCAAGAGTTCTAGTTTGCATAGTACAAACATCAGTATGAACTAAATCAATAACATCAAATCTTCTAGATGATGGATATATCTGAAATGTAACTCTATGTGTTTTTCCAGCTAAGCAATGATCACAAGATTTAAGAGATGTACCTTGCAACTCTGGTAAGAACTGCTTTCTAGCAAGAGTTTGAAGTCCCTTCTCGCTGATATGTCCAAGCCTCTTATGCCAAAGATCTATACTTTCACCTTTTCGAATTGCAATAATCTCTCCTTTGTATAACTTAGCTTCCATGGCATAAAAAGAGTTAATCTTCTTTCCTTTTGCCACAATTAGAGAACCTTTAGTGAGTTTCTATTTACTTTCACCAAAATAATGTGCAAAGCCCTCATCATCAAGTCTACCTGTAGATATCAAGTTAAGACGAATATCTGGAATATGCCTTACATCTTTGAGTATTAATTTGCTCCCAATACTGGTCTCCAAGCAAATATCTCCAATACCCACAATCTTAGATGTACCATTGTTTCCCATTCTAACATTACCAAAATCACCAACAGTGTAAGATCTAAAGAAATCACCATGAGAAGTAACATGAAATGAAGCACCAGAGTCAATTACCCAGTTACTGTCTTGAGCTACAAGACTGACACAACCTTCATCACAAATAATAATGATATTACCTTCAGCAGCAACTATATTGGTCTCTTTTTCATTTTTCTTCATTTCATTCTGTTCTCGCTTCCAAAACCTACACTCTTTCTTCATGTGACCTGGCCTATTACAGTGAAAACATTTGATATCTCTTCTAGACTTGGATCTTCCTCTATAACCATATGAATTTCTGCTATGACTTCTTCCACGTCTTTCTTGTTTTTCAGTAATAAATGCACCAGAAGAAGATTCATCATGTTCTTTCCTTCTTGCATCTTCATTTAGCAAACTGTTTTTAACCATATCTATGGTTAGAGTCCCCTCTGGCGTGGAGTTATAAATAGTCACCACATATATTTCCCAACTTTCTAGTAAAGTGCTGAGAAGTAATAATCCTTGCATCTCATCATCTATATTCATTTTTATAGCAACCAACTTATTTGCAAGACTCTGAAATAGGCTTATATGCTCAACAATGTTGCCACCATCTTTATATTTCAAATTTACAAGCCTTCTGAGGAGAGAAATTCTATTTCCCACTGTCTTTTTCGCAAAGAGATTTTCTAACCTTTGCCAAACAACATCAGCTATGATTTCATCTGAAATATGCTCATGCAAGTTTATATCCATCCATCTTCTAATATAGGCAATAACTTTTCTATGTTGAACTTCCCATTCTTCATCGTCCATAGAAGGTTTATCTTTAACCTTGATAGGCTTATATAAATCTTTGCAATAGAGCAAATCTTCCATCAAACGCCTCCAAGTGGAATAATTTGATGAGTTCAATTTAATCATACCATCTGACTCCATTTCAATCACACAAGAAAACTAGCACCAAACAACCTGATGCTCTGATACCACTTGTTGGGAAGAAACCTGTTAATGCGGAATAATTATTTTCCCTCTTTGTGTATCAAAATAGGTTCCTCATCAAAATACCAACTTGATATCAAAATGCTAAATCAATCAGCACAGCATATACAATAGAGCAATAAATCAATAACACAGTGAGACCAAATCTTTTTAACGTGGAAAACCCAATGTGGGAAAAACCACGGGACCGCAGTCCACCTCAAACTTCCACTATCAATAATAATGATAACAGGTTTACAGTATGTCTTCTCTAGAATAACTAAAGGATCAGAATAACATCAAGATCATAGATCTTGGCTCAAGAATAGCATATCTTCATCACATAGGATGAATCTCCTCAAAAGAGAATTCTAGGTCTCACGGAGTGGATATCGTAGGAAAGTACCTTAGAGAGGGTAAACTGCAGATCAACACCGTTAGGATTGTAGAGTTTGCTACAAGGATTCTCCACATAAAATTTGGGCCGAAACTAACAACGTTTGGCCACCGATCCTCAAGCAAAAAAACTCATAAACCTTACTTTCTCTCTCTATTTCTCTCTCCTCTTTTTTCTCAGCACGCCATCGCACGCACGCTGCAATCAGATCTTTCTCTCCTCACCTTCTCTCTCCTTTTTTAATTTCTTTGATTTGTTGATTTGGGCTCAATAGGCCCAATTGTCCAAGCCCACATATGGGCTGGACCCAACAAAAATGTTGAATCTCGGATTTTGATGATGAAACTAATTGATTGTGTTTAGATGTTTAACTGCATTTTGAGTGATGCAGGTCTACTCGATCAGGATTAGACAGTTAATGCAGGAGGAATTGACGTTGCGCCGGAGGAGATCACGTTAGGATATTGGATGACAGAAGGCTTCGGACGTCGGACATCGGGCCAAGAGCGGAATTACGCCAAGGATATCGGGGTTGCGGAGGTCAACCACCGATTGGGCAACAAGCCGCAAGAGAGGACGATGCACCGAAGAATCGGATGAAGCGCCAACCAATGACGTGCCGGGCAACAGAATGTCAATTCGCATTGTAACAATTGTCTAGATCGGAGTAGAGTTTTGAATTGTGTGTGCAGGATTAACTACGATAACGATGAAGACATAAAGCGAAACAAAGTGCTGGAGTCAAGCGCGAAGGATTCGTTGGGAGTTCGAGAGTTCGACAGAAGTCCGAAGGTTCGTCGGGAATGCTGCCGGAACTAGCCGAGAATGAGTAGGGAGCTTGCCGAAGGGTTTTTCGGAAGCTCGCCGGAAGGTTCGTTGGAAGTTTGCGGAGCTCACCGAGAAAGATCGGAGCTTGCCGAAGAAGCTCGTTGGAACTCACCAAGATCAAATCGTGAAGTCTAGGAGCTTGCCGGGAGTCCGCATAATGGTTTCCGAGAGTTTATCGGAAGACCGTCGGAAGTTCGCCGGAAGCTCGCCGGAAGAAGTCTTGACTTACGGACTTTGTAATAGCTTAGAAAATGTCTTTAAATTCGTAGTTAGCATGTTAATTAGGGTTAGGATTAGGTATTAATCCTATAACCCAAGTAGGGGCCAATTGGGCCCAAGTTCGGACTAGTTTGGGGCAAGATTGAAGCCCAACTAGTGGGCTGAAAACACTGTAGTAAGGCTGAAAACACTGTAGGTGGTAGCACCGCCTGGGCTGGGCGGTGGCACCGCCCAGTGCCCGAGAGCTGGGCGGTGGCACCGCCCAGCACTGTCAACGTTTGACAGTTGCAGGCGGTGGCACCGCCACTGACAGGCGGTGGCACCGCCAGCATCGGGAACATAAGAGAATTCAAATTTTTGGAGCCCAAATTTGAATCCTCTTGAGGCCTATAAATACCTCTCTATTCTCAGCTAAGAATACAACCTTTGGAGAAGTTAGAAGTTGAGAAAAGCTTTAGGAAAAGTCTTGTTTTCAATAGCTTGAGTGTTCACCTCCTTTCTTTTCTTTGAAATCTTTGTAAAAGGGTGAACCACTTGTAAGAGGTTGTAAGAGGGGTGTAAGAAGGAGGTTGATCTTCGCCTAGTAAAGGAAGATCATTAGTGGATGCCGGTGGCCTCGACGGAAGAGGAATCGGAGGAGTGGATGTAGGTCACGATTGACCGAACCACTATAAACTACCATCTTCTCTGGTTTGCATTTATCTTATTGTCATTTATATTACTGCAAACCATCTTCACTTTGATGCTCTACTTCTTTGTCTCATTCTTACATATGCCTTCAAGTTAAAAATGCAATCGAAACGGTTTCGAACGAAACGTTGCTTTTATCGTACGAAGTTTCCGTAAGTGTTTAAATCGTCGAAAGTTTATCATACTTTACCATTGCACTAATTCACCCCCCCTCTTAGTGCCACTCCGGTCCTAACAGTTGGTATCAGAGCCCGGTATTTCTCATTTCGGATTTACACCCGAGAGAAATGGCTCTTCATGGCTTTCAAGAGGGCTTATCGGTTTTTCGTCCACCGTTGTTTAACGGATTGGACTACACTTATTAGAAAACTCGAATGAGAGTTTTCTTGATTTCTATGAATTTGGATTTATGGAATATTGTTGAAAACGGTTTTCAACTTCCCTCTAAACCGATGAACGAATGGTCGGATTTGGAGAAGAAGTATTTTTCTTTAAACGCAAAGGCTATGAATGCCTTATTTTGCGCTTTGGACAAAAATGAGTTCAATCGGATTTCTACGTGCGAAACGGCTTTTGATATTTGGCGAACACTTGAAATCACACACGAGGGAACTAGTAGAGTCAAAGACTCGAAAGTTAACATTTTAATGCATGATTTCGAGCTTTTTCAAATGAAGCCGAGCGAAACCATTGTTGATATATACACCCGTTTTACGGATGTCGTCAATGGTTTACAAACTCTTGGCAAATGTTTCTCGAATTTTGAACTTGTTAGTAAAGTTTTACGATCACTTTCTAAAGTTTGGGAATCAAAAGTTACGGCAATACAAGAAACAAAAGATTTAAATATTTTTCCACTTGAAGAACTTATTGGCTCATTGATGACTTATGAAATGGTGCGCAATGCACATGATGAACACAATGAACACTTGAACCACCTTCCAAAGAATAGGAAGGATTTGGAACTCCGGACAAATGAATACCACTTGAGCGATGACTCAAGTGATGAGGACAATGATGAACTTAAACTTCGAACACTAACTCTTAATAAGTTCATTAAACAAAAATCTAAAATGAACAATGAACTTGAACGGAGGAAATGGCCAAAGAAAAGGAAGGCACCCAAGGATGAATCAAGAACTTCCAAAGGTGAAATGGCGAATTGGGCTTTGACGGGCTTCGACTACAAGATAAGTAACTCAACTCTCTTGAATTATTTTGAAATTACTTGAAGTTTTTCATGAGTTCTTAATTTAGATAGTAGGAATAGGAAATAAAAAAATTATTTTTCAAAAATTATATCATGTTTTTCTTTTTTAGCATCTTTGGAAAAAATTAAAAATTTGATCAATGAAAAGTATATTGCTAAGGTTTCATGCATGTTATGTTTTGAAATATTGATTGATGTATGCAACATTATGGATTATAGTTATATGATATGTGATAATGCTTAGGATTAATCCATGCATGTGTATTTTGATGATAGATGTGATATCATGATGTTTTATTTTTGATGTGTTTGGTCTTGACGGCTTTATGACGAAACTTATGTTTTGACTTTAAATGATGATACAATGTTTTCACAAAAAGACTTAACACTCTCACATGAAATCAATTGTATGAAATGGAAATGAATTTTCTATTCTATTGAGATTAATGAATTTATTTTACCAATCTTATTAATCTCATGAAAATAAACATGATGAATATTTTATAAATGAGTTGTCTTATAAGATTTTGTCTTTACATCTTGAACTTTAATGCTTATATTGATTTGACATATAAAGATTAAGGCATGCTCATAAGAAGCAAATCACATGAATAGAAATTTATAAAAATGAAATGTAATCCTCTATCTTATTGATTTCTACCTAAGAGACCAATAAATCTATCTATGCCATTTTGAATCTCTTGAAAGAAATGTTGAGATTTTGATGATTTGGATGATTTGAATTTGAATGAGTGTTATTCAAAATCATGATCTTGATTCCGTGATATTTACAAATTAAGATTTATTATGAATCAAGATTTTTTCATTAATCGATCTCCTAAGATTTTCTTTTGATTATTTATGAGTAGGTTTTTCAAAAAGAAATCCTGTCTTTTGGTATTCATATGTTCTAATCTTTCATGATATGATTTTTATACAATTCCTTGTATTCATGAAATGTTTATCGCATCTCCATATTACTTTCTTCTTGATATTCCTTATGTGGTGATTAAAATTATGCATGAAATACTCTTGATATTATTTTGATGTATACAAATGAAAAGTTATAATCATGAATGATCGGATGAAATTTGACAAGTTAATATCTTCATGATTTGAAATGTTTATAATTTGAAATTATGCATGCAATTGCTTTGTATTGTGATGATATATGCATCATGAATATTTTATTATCATACATGAAAATAGTGATAAACATTTTGAAAATAAATGTTTGTATCATGTTAGATGATTTTACATTTTGTGCATGATGAGTTATAGTGATGATTGAAACAGAAATGCTTTAAATGATGAATGTTTGGTATCATGATCAACATGTTGATAAATGCTTGAAAATTTTAATGTTTGAGTATCATGTATGATATGCTTATTAATGATGATTGATTTATTTTTCGGTATCGTGCATGAAAAATAAGGTTATTGAAATTGTGTATGTTTTAATTTGAATATATATAATGATGCACAAATAAGAATGATACTTACCTTTGTCATAATATGAAAATTGATATAAGGGTCTTCCCTTCTTTTTGACAATGACAAAGGGAGAGCAAGAATTTCTAGCGTGGACATCATGAAAAGAGGCAAACTAACTAGCTTGCACAATTCAAGATGAAAGCAAAAATTGCATTTCTCAAAAGAGAAGATGCAAATGTAATATTTGCCAAATTGTTTGCTTGCCTCATGTAAAACATTATCTCTTGCTAGTTTGGCATTTTTGCTAGCTTGTATATTATGAAACTTACATATCGTAAAAATTGCTAGCTTGTAGTCTAAAGAGAAGCAAAAAGTTGCTATCTCAAAAGAAGCAAATGTGCTATCTTTCCTATCTTAAGAGGCAAAAATGCTAACTTGCACATCTAGCAAAACTTGACAAATTTGCATATTTCAAGAAGCAAGAGTTGCTTTCTTGAACATCTCAATATTGCTAGCTTGCATGATGTAGAATTTACTATCTTGAACATCATAAAAATTGCTACATTGCATGATGATAAAATTTTATACTATGTTTTTCATGCAATGCATGGAACTTTTTATCTCTAAACACATAAGAGTAGGAACTTCTCCTTTTTGTTGATGACATAGGGGGAGAAGTATATTGATGACTTCATGCATTGAATTGAATATTTTATATATTTGCATGATGGTTTAAATGTTTTTCATAACATATGATGAATGTTACTTGGATTTGGGATAATCCAAGTGTTCTATCAATGGCATGTTGATAGGAGGAGTTTGGTTAAACTCCGGGGAGTTAAGGTTAACTCCGTTAGTCATCAATTAGTTGTCATCATCAAAAAGGGGGAGATTGTTGAATCTCGGATTTTGATGATAAAACTAATTGATTGTGTTTAGATGTTTAACTGCATTTTGAGTGATGCAGGTCTACTCGATCAGGATTAGACAGTTAACGCAGGAGGAATTGACGTTGCGCCGGAGGAGATCACGTTAGGATATTGGATGACAGAAGGCTTCGGACGTCGGACATCGGGCCAAGAGCAGAATTGCGCCAAGGATATCGGGGTTGCGGAGGTCAACCACCGATTGGGCAACAAGCCGCAAGAGAGGACGATGCACCGAAGAATCGGATGAAGCGCCAACCAATGACGTGCCGAGCAACAGAATGTCAATTCGCATTGTAACAATTGTCTAGATCGGAGTAGAGTTTTGAATTGTGTGTGCAGGATTAACTACGATAACGATGAAGACATAAAGCGAAACAAAGTGCTGGAGTCAAGCGCGAAGGATTCGTTGGGAGTTCGAGAGTTCGACAGAAGTCCGAAGGTTCGTCGGGAATGCTGCCGGAACTAGCCGAGAATGAGTAGGGAGCTTGCCGAAGGGTTTTTCGGAAGCTCGCCGGAAGGTTCGTTGGAAGTTTGCGGAGCTCACCGAGAAAGATCGGAGCTTGCCGAAGAAGCTCGTTGGAACTCACCAAGATCAAATCGTGAAGTCTAGGAGCTTGCCGGGAGTCCGCAGAATGGTTTCCGAGAGTTTATCGGAAGACCGTCGGAAGTTCGCCGGAAGCTCGCCGGAAGAAGTCTTGACTTACGGACTTTGTAATAGCTTAGAAAATGTCTTTAAATTCGTAGTTAGCATGTTAATTAGGGTTAGGATTAGGTATTAATCCTATAACCCAAGTAGGGGCCAATTGGGCCCAAGTTCGGACTAGTTTGGGGCAAGATTGAAGCCCAACTAGTGGGCTGAAAACACTGTAGTAAGGCTGAAAACACTGTAGGTGGTAGCACCGCCTGGGCTGGGCGGTGGCACCGCCCAGTGCCCGAGAGCTGGGCGGTAGCACCGCTTGAGCTGGGCGGTGGCACCGCCCAGCACTGTCAACGTTTGACAGTTGCAGGCGGTGGCACCGCCAGCATCGGGAACATAAGAGAATTCAAATTTTTGGAGCCCAAATTTGAATCCTCTTGAGGCCTATAAATACCTCTCTATTCTCAGCTGAGAATACAACCTTTGGAGAAGTTAGAAGTTGAGAAAAGCTTTAGGAAAAGTCTTATTTTCAATAGCTTGAGTGTTCACCTCCTTTCTTTTCTTTGAAATCTTTGTAAAAGGGTGAACCATTTGTAAGAGGTTGTAAGACGGGTGTAAGAAGGAGGTTGATCTTCGCCTAGTAAAGGAAGATCATTAGTGGATGCCGGTGGCCTCGACGGAAGAGGAATCGGAGGAGTGGATGTAGGTCATGATTGACCGAACCACTATAAACTACCGTCTTCTCTGGTTTGCATTTATCTTATTGTCATTTATATTACTGCAAACCATCTTCACTTTGATGCTCTACTTCTTTGTCTCATTCTTACATATGCCTTCAAGTTAAAAACGCAATCGAAACAGTTTCGAACGAAACGTTGCTTTTATCGTACGAAGTTTCCGTAAGTGTTTAAATCGTCGAAAGTTTATCATACTTTACCATTGCACTAATTCACCCCCCCCCCCCCCTCTTAGTGCCACTCCGGTCCTAATAAAAAAGGCTCCCGATAGTCTAGCAATTTGAGCACTGATTCTTCCATAACAACGGCCTTTAGATCTTGGAATGCTATTTCACATTTATCAGACCACTTCCAAGGCTACTCTTTCTTCAGTAACTCCGTCAGTGGAGTTGCACGCTTCGAGTATCCCGTTATGAAGCATCGATAGTAGTTAATGAAACCAAGGAAGGATCTCAACTCTAGCACCTTCTTTGGAGTTCGCCATTCCGCAACCGGTTGCACCTTCGACTTATCCATCCGAATGGAACCATTACCGATTCGATGCCCTAAGAATAAGATCTCCATTTGGGCGAAGTAGCATTTCTCCCTTTTTACGAACAAAGTGTTCTCCCTGAGAACCTTGAAAATTGTCCGAAGGTGCTGGATATGCTCCTTGAGCATTTGGTTGTATACGACGATATCATCTAAGTAGACGACTACGAACTTGTCCAAATACTCATTGAATAGTTGGTTCATGAGAGTATAGAACGTTGCTGGAGCATTGGTTAAGCCAAAAGGCATCACCAAAAACACAAATGCTCCATACCTGGTCACACAGGTAGTCTTCACCTCATCGCCTTCAGCAATGTGTACCTGCCAATACCCTGACCGAAGGTCGAGTTTCGAGAAATACTTGGCTTTGCCCAACTGGTCGAACAAGTCTGCGATGAATGGGATGGGATACTTGTTCTTCACTATCACTTTGTTAAGGGCTCGGTAATCGACGCAGAGTCGGAGGCTCCCATCTTGTTTCTTCTGGAAGAGAACTGGAGCTCCTAAAGGTGCTTTAAAGCTGCGGATGAGACCACCGCTTAGCAGTTCACCTAACTGCTTCTTGAGTTCTGCCAACTCTGGCAGGGGCATGCGGTAGGGTGGTCTCGCTGGAGGCTTCATTCCTGGCTCCAGCTCGATGCTGTGATCCACGCCCCTACGTGGTGGAAGAGTCTTCGGCAACTCGGGTGGCATAACGTCATTGAACTCTTTCAGGACGTTCGCCACCACAGCAGGTTCTTGAATAGCCTTCTAGTCAAGTGGCTCTAGCTTCATTGCAGCCACGAAGGTTAATTCACCTTTTCGCACTCCTTTCTTTAGTTGTAACGCCGAATATATTGTGGTTCCTTGGTTCCTCTCCGAGAGACAGGAACCACGTAGGGATCGTCGCCTCCCATCATACACAGGGAGTTCAAGAATGGCATTGGCACCAACTTCGCTGTGTGCATAAACTTCATTCCAAGAATCACTTGGAAATCATCCAATGGCACTGCCATCATGTTGGTGTTCCCGCTCCATGTCCCGATTTTGATGGGGACTCCCTTTGCCAACTCGGAGATTCGCCTGGCCTTCGAGTTCACCGCCTTCATTCGACTTAGGCTCTTCTCTAAGATCAACCTAAGTTGCTTTGCTTCTCGATCGGCTATAAAGTTGTGGGTAGTGCCTATGTCCACCATTGCACGAGTTGTTTGGCCATTGAGCTTGATGTCAATATACATTAGCTCGCCACTGATAAGACCCTAAAGTCTTATTGTAGGCTCTGATACCAAATGATAAGACTCTAAAGTCTTATCGTGGAAGAAAGGAGAGAAATGGGGATGATAATGATCGCTTCGAGGGGATCGGCCCTCCTTGATCACTTCGAGGGGATCGACCTCCTAGGGTTTGTCCAAAGACAATAGTATTTTTCATAGATTACTGAAAAGAAGCAGTTACATCCCTATTTATAGAGTTCCACCCAAAGTCCATCAGGACTTGAACTCTAATAATAAATAAATATTAAATAGACCTCTACTTGACTCTAACTGAATCAAACCGACTCAATAAACAATTGGACTAAACAGACTCAACAAACATTATTCAAAAGCTTAGAAAAAGGGTCCTAACAGCCACTTCTTACTTTTTGTTACCTTGTCTTCAAGTTCTCCCCTACTTGACCCCGCATGGCATTCAACAAACGCATGACTCCCATTCGGGGTCCTTGTGACTCCTCATCATCACTATTGGCTTCAGAACTACTTGAATTAAGAGCGACAGTCTTGCCCTTGTCCGATTTGGGAGGGTGGATGGAAGCTGTTAGCGCATTGAGTGCTTGTTTTTGTGGGCACTCCCTCACCATGTGTGGCCCTCCACACAAGAAGCATCCGCTAGGTTTCGGGGCCTTGCCTTTCAGGTTTGGCCCTTTGTGGGAACTCTTCTTCTTTTGTTTGCCCCCGAGCTCCTTCCCTCGAGAATGTTTTGGAGGGCGATTGCTTGAAGATTGTTTCCTTCTCCTTGGGTCTTCAGAGGAAACAAAGTTGGTGAGTCTTTCTGCAGTAGCAATTGCCCCGACCACATCGGTGACATTCCTTTGATTTAGTTCCTGTTGAGCCCACGGCTTCAAACCATCGAGGAAGCTGAACAATTTGTCCTTCTCGAACATGTCCTGTATGTCCAACATTAGTGCAGAAAATTGTTTCACATAGTCTCGAATGGTGGAACTCTAGCGGAGTTGTCTCAACTTCCTTCTTGCGATGAACTCTGTGTTCTCAGGTAGGAACTGAGTTCTCAACTCCTGCTTCAAGTCTTCCTAGGTGTCAACCCGACACCGACCTTATTGGATCTCCTCCCAACGGGTTCGCCACCAAAGTTTCACATCTCCGTTCAGATACATTGTTGCTATAGAAACTTTGGTATCTTCAGAATCGGGCCTCGTAGCTCGAAAGTATTGTTCAATGTCAAACAGAAAGTTCTTGAGCTCTTTGGCATCTCTGGCCCCTCCATAACCATGAGGCTCTAGTGCCCTCAAGTTTTATGGTGGTGTAACGTGGGTGTTGCTTCCTCCCGCATTTAGTGCTCTTGTGAGCATGGCCACCTTTGAAGTGAGTTCCGCCACAACATCCTGTAAGTGTTGCACGGAGTCTTTGGTGTCATCAGACAGTCGGTCGACTAGGGCCTTGTCCTTGTCGATCCTGGACTTCGCTTCCTCTTGCGAGCTCTCTACCCCAACAAGCCTTTGTTGGCCATGGTAGAGTTCCTCCATGCTCGCTTCAAGAACATCCAAGCGGGTTTCCGCCGTTGTGAGTCTCTCCTTATGACTCTTTTTCCCAATTGGCGCTCTAGATTGCGCCTCCTCCACTCGCAGAGAGTAGCCAACTTCTCGCTCATTATGTTCGCTGCCGCGCTCCTCTTGAGCGGCTCCAACAGCATGAGAGCGAGTGTGCACATGCAGCCCACCTGCGGTTGCTTGGGGCAAGGGTCCGGCTTGCCCCGTCTTGCTGGATTCGCCACGATGCTTTGTCATGGCGAAGTTACGAAGTTCCTTCACTACTCGCTCGAAGTGCTTGCTTGCTCTGATACCACAATGTCATGGCCTTAGCTGGAATTGCCTAAGGCGTGAGGCACCCTTGCGGCCAAGACGCGAACTTAGCTTGCGTTGCCTAAGTCACGCATCACCCTTGCGATATTGCTCTGCAAAGATCAGCCCACTTGTAACCTCTCACAGGTCCCGAAGAACTTGTAAAAGAGAAAGTTGATTAGTTTGAAAGAACGAGCGATGGAGAAGTCTCGACGTCTCGCGAAAGGAGGGGAAGCTTTACAAGCAATTCAGCGAGCACCTTACGTGCACAAGAGAAAAGAGGGAGAGGGGGAAAACAAGGGCTTTAGAAGGTTGAACGAACAGCTGCAAGCCCACAAACAGCTGCTCACCGAGTCCTGGGCGCGATAACAAGTTTCCGTCAAGGCAACGTGCGAACTTGCGAATGAGTGTTCAACGCCCGGTACTATACCGAAGCCCCATCCAGCCCTGTGCCACCCGGGGGGTTCAAAGGGGCTGAGATGGCTGACGTTTTAGTGAGCGAAGGTAGATTCCAGAAATCAGCCCGTGGCACACAAAAACGGAGCTGTTTTGGGGTTGTTTTGCTCAGTTCAGTGAGCGGTCGCTTTATAATGCTACAGCTTATTCGAACTTACATTTTTACAAGCAAAATGACTCAAAACCAAGGCAAAACAGGTTGCCAAGTAATTGTACATGTAGATGAGAGCGACAAACGGTTCGTTGAACGGAGTTATTGTGGGTGCGTAACCACCGTTCGTGACACTTTGCTGTAAATGGAAAGAGAATATGCTATGTTTATAGAGCCATGATGAGATCAAGCCTTATGTTATGTCTATCTAAAAATAAGTGCTATTATGTTATGTTATGATTCCACTACACCATCTTTGTTCTTTCGATACGGTTGAAATATGATTTCAACTATTTTTTTTTTCTCAAATGAGTCTCGTATTATTATTTTAAAACCCCTTTTATCTCTTAATCACGTTTTTATGATAATTGAATGAGTTTTGCAAATGTTCATGTTAGCTTAATATTGCTTCACATATACACATGCATGTTTTTATTGTTTCATATATGTTTTTGATATATTTATAGTTTCTTAATTAGAATATTCTTATTGTACTTCCGTGTTTGTGAGATAATTTAATATTTTTGCTAGAAATAGAAAGGGAACTATATTATGGATCTATGAAATGATTTTACTAGCCCTAATGACTTCATCTAGATGTTGATGGATTTAACTCTCAAAGGTAGGGGGCTAATGTTAATAGTAATGTTATATTATGATCTCACTTTGTTCTTTCTATTCTTTTGATATGGCTTCAAAGAACACACTTATACGTTACTATGCGCTCCTTTAATGTGAATGAATTTAATGAAATGTCAAAGATTACTCAACTCTTGAACTCATGTCTTGTATTTTGATCATGGTTTGCTAATATGAAATGACAAATATAACTTGTCTTGTATTTTGATGAATAATGTTACATTTTGATTTGTTTATATGTTGCTTTTTGCTCCTTTAAGCTCATGTCTTTTGATTTTGATTTGTTTATATGTTGCTTCAATATGAATCATATGAAATGCTAAGTATAACTCTTGAATTCATGTCTTGCATTTTAATCCTTATGTCATATGACTTATCAATTTTTATGCGATAGATATAATAGATAATTGCTGAGCTTGTAGCTTACTTTGTTGCTATATAAATTTTTCAATTTTGTTTGTCTCTATACTCAAACTCATGTTAGCTTAGAGCGGTGGAATGATAGAAGACTACAATGCATTTTATAGTTTTATAAGATGCTATTGTTAAATAATATATTAGTTGTAATATTATCCAATATCTAAATTGATTCTTGTTTTTGTAAATGTTAAGAGATAATATAACATTTCGGAAGTTTTGAGAATGTTAAATATGATGTTTTTATGTTTTAATATGAATTTATGATAAATGGTTGACTTATGGATATGGTGTTTCATTGATCTTATGAGTTTACAAGTGATTGATAAGATATATTGAGTTGGCTTAAGATTTATGGCTTCATTAAGTGATATTATAAATGATTATAAACTATATAAGCTTTATTGTATGTGATGAGAAGCAAATGCTTTTGTTGTCCTAAATTTATATTATCGATCCTGGAATTTGATTGTAGATTGTTAATATTTTCTAATCTTTGATAGACTAACACCTTAATAAATGTTATTTTGGGATGTGATAGAGGTGGTATCAAAGCATGACTTGAGGATCATTAGAATATATAATATATTTTGAGGTATAGTAAATTATTTTATACTTAATGGATTTTGTATTTGATATGAAGTATTCTTAAAAGGCAAGGAAATTTAAGTATTCTTAGAAAAATTCAATGGTAAGTACTATATGAGTTTCTAGATTGCATCAAAGATCAAAAAGAAATATTCTTAAATCTAAGATAAAGAAATTTGACATTGGTATATATAAAGCTAAACTAATTGAAATTTTTAGATTTGCTACTAATATGATCAATGATAAATCTATGCTAAATTAGTTGATAGAGCTATGCTAATTGAAAGAGACATTAACAAGATTTAAGATACCAAGGGAAAGAAAGATAAGGCCAAATTTATCAATGGGAAAAATAAGAAAGAAAATAAATCAAAAGTTAGTAATAAGAGTTTTAAAACATTTAGATTTGAGAGAAAAAAGTCACAATAGAACATCATATGCAAAATATAAGAAGTTTGGTCTTTAAATGAAATATTATCCTTTGAACTAGAAAAAAGAGTCATTGTATCCTAAGCTCACTACCTATGCCAAAGTATTTGCTATCATTTAACAAGATTCCAAAACTTCCAAATCAGTAGTTGAAAGTATTATTCATATTTCTAATAGAAATATAAAAGTTTTGTTTCATCTTGATTCGTACCTATTTATTGTTTCATAATATTTTTGTTTGCTATTTAGATGTCCAACATACACCATTAGATTATATATTTTATGTGATTGCTACTATTTGGGATTATTTGATAATATACTTTATTTATTTATTTTGTTTGATTTCTATTAGTGAATATAGACTTTTTGTTAATTTGATTCTTATATAGATTCAAAGCTTTGATATTATACTTGATATGGATTTGACTATTTTTCTATCATACTAGTATTAATTATTATACAAAGTTGATCATCTTTTGTATACAAGATCAACCAATATTTTATTTTGAGGGTATTAGGCATGATTTATCTAAATATTATATATTTGATTCTTATAGAGATTCAAAGCTTTGATATTATACTTGATATGGATTTGACTATTTTTCTATCATACTAGTATTAATTGTTATACAAAGGTGATCATCTTTTGTATGCAAGATCAACCAATTTGCCTGTAGAAAGGTTATTTGTG